>NW_020538040.1:14246973-14836973 GCF_003426905.1 Ctenocephalides felis | reverse complement strand
CTCAAGAGCTCTTATTAATTATTAAAGAAATATTAATATTTCATGAGCTAACTATTTTTATGGAATGTAAATAAATATATAAAATTTTCTGTAGAAAATTTTTATTCATCACGTTGCTCAAATATGGGATTAAAAACCAATATATTTTTATATTATACCTTATCTGTATGGAATGTCAGTTATTGAATATATTTCTTTCATTTCAAATTTATACTGTGTAAGAAGCAATTAAGTAAAAATATATTCTGATAAAACTTACAGTCAATTCATCTTGTGTTCTGAGGCTTATTATTTGACTTCCAGCTACTGAATCCTCAATTTGAAATATATGTGACATTTTTACAAAATCTAACCAGTCTTCGGGCAAATTTTCACGGTACTCTTCACTACAAAATTAAAATGGTTAATACAGAATATAAGTAAATGTAAACTTTAACAAATCATTAAAAATTGAAAATAACTTAAGGGGGTATTCTACTGTAAAATTTTGAAAAAATCGAAATATTATTTTTTTTTTCATATTTTCAAAGTTTAGTTATTCAAAAATATGTCATTAAAAGGATTTTTCAAAATTACTATTATTTCCTGAGTTATAACCGTTTTAGTGACGTGGCCTCGGTTCGGGTCCGACCGAGTCTCAAAACTTTGAACACGTTTATCTCGGAACTACTTTTTTCGAGCTGGCGGTAAGGATATCTCGAGTTCTAATGATACGATTTACATACTTCAAATTTGGAGAGAATATTCTCTACACATCGCTTTATCGCATGGACCAAAACTATAACTTTTCATTTAGTATTTTTAAAAAATTCGGAATTGTTAAAAAAACATGAAAAAAAAATTTTTTTTTTCAAACTGCCGCCATTTAAACAATTTTTTTTTTAACTTATCCAAGGGTCATACGATAGCGGCATCTACAATAAATAAGAATCCATCTATTTTTTATATTTCGGATCACCAGGAGAGTTGGAATGATGCACGCCAGGCACCCTCTTTTTTTTTTGAGCCCCCACTTTGACTGCTCATAACTTTGTGAATTTTAATTTTTTTTTTTTAATAATTTTTTATGTAATAATAAAATATCAGTAAACAAATGATAAAAAAAATCGATAGTAAAAATATCATTTGTTTCCTTTATACAGCGCTTCAAAAACCGGGCGAAATTCATGCCTCTACAGTAGAATACCCCCTTAAAGTAGAATTTCACATTGTGTTTTCAAATCAATAAGCATTTCAGAGCAATTATTTGATATAAATCATTAAAAGCAGATTTGTTAACCAACTGCTTTAAATAATTAGTACAAATAATATAATTGCCAGAAACAACTGTATATTCTATTATTTACCGATATTCTCCAGGTAATTGATGAACAAATTTGCCATTACTATGACCTGCAATCAGTTTTAAAAACCTATTTGGTATTAATGTGCCTTCAGTCACTGGTAAATCTCGTTCTTCTAATGATCCATATATTTTCGTTAAAGCATGAAGAGCTTTTCTGCATGCATCCCGAGAAGCATCCTCAGGGTTGTTAAATGAATAAGAATAACTTCCAAAACAGTATTGATCTCCAATCTGTTCAAATAATGTATATTTCAAAGTCAACATATTTTATGTACATTTAGCGCATGAAAAGTTACAGAATTTCATAGTGATTTCTGTTTTATAATTACCCAAAAAATAAGTTTAGAAAAAATAGCATATATAAATCTAATTATTAGAAAGATATTAATCACGTAAGTATTTGCAAAATTCGTATATATTATTTAATTTAGGATTTGTATGTTCACTTACTTTGACATTACATCCATAAATTTCACTAGGGCGGTCTGATCTATAATCCTTATGAATTTTGTGTTGCAAAATTTTAATATTCGGTAGAGCTATATTTTTTTCATTACAGTAATCCATCAAAAGTTCCTCATAATTTAAATTTTTATCAAAGTCTGAATCGTCTGAATTAACTACTTCATCAGGTTGTGATGACTGTTTGTTTTCACAAACGTCTATTTTAGTAACTGCTTCCGGATTTTTATATTTTAATAACCTTGATTGTTGTGAAACTTTTCCCATAGGTAAGGGTGGATATTTCTCAACCAAATTGTTGTCTGAAGTGGATGCAGTTGTGGATTGAACTTTATTCTGATTTTGCATCTGCCTTATCCTGCTGAGTCTATCCTGCGCACTGAAAGTAGGCAACATATTACCGTTAGTGCACATTGTCACCTGTATGTTTTCATTGCCATTCGCGCTTGAAAGGCTAACATTTCTTGTTATTTTAGGAACAGGTTCCAAATTCAAAATACTGCGTTTATTCTCTTGCAAGGGATTATCAGAATGTTTGTTATCCGATGTTTTATTTTGTGCTGTAGCTACTGTATTTTCTTTCTGATTCGGAGCAGCTTTTGGCATTCGTATTTGTTTGCATTCAAGCAACTTATCTAATACTTCAGATTTAGTTGGAGGTAAATTGGTTTTAGAAGAAGGAAGGTTTCTCTGTGTAGCCTGTTTATTTGATTGATAATTCTTTGATGCAACTTGTATATTTGGTGTATTTGATGCAGTATTTTCCTTCATCATTTGACTGGGCATTGATTGTTTTACTTGCGGTTGCAGATGAGATTGTATTATTTTCATTGTATGTCGCGGTGGGTTCGATTTTGGTAGAGCTTGATGTTGTGATTGTGAAATTATCGATTGCATTGAGGGTTGAGGCTGATTCTGCAAACCGTGTTGAATTATATTTTGTTCCGGTGAATTATAACTTGATTGTCTTGGCTTAAAACGTGCTGACGCAGGGCTCTAAAATTTTTTTATTTGAAATTGAATAAATGAAATAATTACATAATATATTATTGAACTACATGCACAGTTCACTAATTTTTAAAAATATATCATTGAAGAATGTTATAATTTAGTATGTAATTTAAAATTGCAGCAAATGTTAGTTTTCAATTTTAAGCCAATAGGTCATATAAAAAAAACTGATTTGGGAACTGAACCTTTTTATAAAATAATTGAGCAGATCTGGAAGTTCTGTTCATCCTCATATTGGCGGAATAATTTCTACCTGGTGATTTTGCTTGTACGTTTATCATTGGATTTGTATTAAGAGCCCTGGGCTGCAAAAGTATAAAACAATTTCATTAATATTTTATAATATTTGAGAAAAATAGAAAACAATTTTTAACCTGTCGAACAGCATGTGACTTCTTCTTATTGCTTTTTTGTTTAGCTATCATTTCACTTATATGCCGTGATTCTTTTTTAGGCACAACAGACACGTACACATCCTTTCCTTTTGTATTAAATAAAAAGGTAGGATCACTCCTTAAAAACTGTTCTAAGTTCGTAAAGTTAAACTTTTTATAGGGCACATCCGTACCATGCAACTCTTTGTAATCTCCTGTAATAAAAATTTCATATCAAAGTATTATAAAAAATAACTTTTTACTACATTAAATAAAATTTACTAACTGTTTAGTAGATGAACGGTGGCAGGCTCCTTTCTGGAAATTAGAACAGCTCGCAAATCTGCGATAACCTCTTCTAATTCACCCATTTTATCTAAATGCAATAATAAATAAAAATATTGAAAGGCGTATTAATAAAACTAAGAAAAATGAACGTAATCACATCGTTCTCGTATATAAACACAATTTTATAAAACAATAATTTAATTGCCGAAATATTATTTTGACACTGTTTCACATATGTATCATAGCTCCGTCACACAACGACCTCGTTAGATGCATTGAAGCAGTTATCAAAAGCGAGGTCACTTTCGGTAACTGTAACAAAATTATAGTCTTCTTGATAAAAGCAACAACATCTTTAAAGATAACCGAAAAAAATGATTTATTCTATAGATGCTTAGATATTTTAGCTATGAGCAAATTTGAACGCATCTAAATATTTATTAATGAAGACAGATCCGCTCTTACCAGTTGTTTACGAGTAAATGTAACATAGACAAGTGCGGTAGAAATCGTGTACAGAAATGAATCAAAATAAAACTAACGTATGTTAAAAACTATGCCAATAGATTGACAACTATCATGCATAGTCGATCTTGTTCATTCAGTAAATTTGGAAAAACTAAAATCAAAATCTGAGCAATTAATCAAAAGCTATTATAATACGAAATAAATAATAGCGCGCTTCTCAACCGTAAGGTCATCGTGCTAAATATGCTTGTAAATTGTCGACATACATTCTTTGCATATTTGTACGAATGGTTCTAAAGTCGTAATTAATGAATTTAATTTAAAAATATAAAATCTTGCGCAATATAATATTATTTTATCTCTTGAGAATTGTTGACTTAATAAGAATTTGTAAAATTATTGAAAAGATTCTCCAAATCCATTAAATTGCAAGATAAAAGAGTATTCAAGCTTCATAGATGATAATCATCTAAAAGTAACACAATAAATTATTAACTTCCCGTAGGGTAAGTTATTGTAATCGTCCAAAAATCGAAATTAAAAATTTTTGCATTTCTCGACGTTTTGAAGGTTTCTGAACATTTTGGCATACCTCAGAAAAAATGGATGTGTGTTTTGTGTGTCCGCATTTTTTCGTTCACGTTTTCGGGCGCACTGATCAACCGATTTGAATGGTTCAAAAAACATTCGATTCCTATTGATAGGGAGATGTGCTGATTAGTTTTTGACAAAAATTTTGACGAAAATTTTGACAAAAAACGAAGTATCCGATTTGAATGATCTAAAAACATTCAATTAGCAATGATTGGGAGAAGTGGTTATATATTAGTTTTTGGCAAAGGCAGACCCAGCCATTTTGAAGATACAGAGCTAAATGTGAAAAAAATGGCAGTTTTTGAGAGAACTAAGCGTCCGATTTGAATGATTCAAAGAACTTTCTGCTTGTTTTACCAAAATAATTGATTTTGGAAAAAAACAATTTTTGTTTCAATTTTTTTTTAATATTTTTTTGTATATCAAAAATCATTCATATTTAATTTTTAACTCTGACTAACGTTCTAATATACTTTAAACAAATAATTTCAACGTTGTAATTCAGTTTATATAGTTCTTATAAATATTAGACATGTTACAATATTAATAATAATCAATTGGAAAACAGTATTCCTCGCACATTTCGTTACGGTACGGGAAGTTCCAGCAATTTGCCATAAGACACGATGCCATACACCCCACTAGTTTATAGTTTAGTTTGAATAAATTAATCAAAATCCTTCACTTTTTATGTTTTAATCAAATAGCCTTTTTATCATTTTTATATTAAATGTGACCTACTAAACATTTTTATTTCGAATTCGGGACAAATGTTTGCTTTGTCATGCGTTTTTTTTTAAATTATATAATATATAACAAATACTCTTTAAGAAAATAATAAAAAATGATTGAAAAAATATAATACGGATAAACATGATAAATCTTTGAACGGAACCATAAAATTGTAAACAAAATTTGTAATTATTATTAAAATTTCTATAAAATACCTGATAATTTTTTATGTGCATATGTCTATAATGATCATTTTTGACCGCCAAATGGCATTTTTTTATTTCGTCTCCGAAATCGCTAGGCCTGCCTTCTCAAAATTTAACCAAATGTCAATAAAAGTAAAATGTTTTTTGATTTATTAAAATCGGACGCTCTGTTCTCTCAAAAACTGAATTACCCGTTTTCGCACTTTTAGCTCCGTATCTTCAAAACGGCTGGACCGTTTAATAATTAAAAAACAAGCAAACTTTTTTTAAATATTCTAATTGTATGCTCAGTTTTCTCAAAAACTGAATTGTCATTTTTAGGATTTTTGCTCCGTATCTCCGAAACAGCAGAACCTACTGCCAAAAACTAATCAGCACGACTCCTTGTTAATAGGAATCGAATGTTTCTTAAAATTAAATTCAAATCGTCAACGAAAAAACAATTTCCGTGCATACCTTATTTTTCTAAAAGCATGCTTTAAAAAAGTATTGCAATACTTGCGTGGATTCAGGTTTTTTGTGCCGGATTGTCTCGAATTTTTGAAAATATTCTAATTTTCAATGTTTACTTTTTATAAAATTGTGCATATCAAACAATATATGCTATATTAACTTCCCATAGGTTAAGTAATCGCAAAAAAATCTAAAATATTTTTTATATGTCTTTACGTTTTACCGGATGTAAGTATGTGCGGATACAATTTTTCCGCGACGATTTTGAGAACACGGATCAACCCATTTGAATAATTTCTGTTGATAAGGAGATGTGCTAATTAGTTTTTGGCAGTAGGTCCTGCTGTTTCGGAGATACGGAGCAAAAATCCTAAAAATGACAATTCAGTTTTTGAGAAAACTGAGCATACAATTAGAATATTTAAAAAAAGTTTGCTTGTTTTTTAATTATTATTACATTATTTTTGATCATTTTCATATTTTCTGTCCATTGTACTCGCGACTTTTTAAATTATCTCTTAGTTTTAAATAGCATCATATGTATTGTTTGTAAGTGTACATATGTACTTCCATTTATTTTACTATGTATTTTAAATACATGAACAATCTACTAATCGACTAAAACATTAACAGTTAAACATAGATTCAAAAATTGTATTGTTTTTTACTATCTAATTTTTATAAATAATTTGATGTGTCCTCGCTTTCGTGATTTTGATATAGAAGAAAGTGTCAAAGATAAGTATTCATTGACGCACTTGGACTACATACATTACACTAGCAATAATAATTGATGCTATCTTCTCAATTTTTATATAATTTTGCATTGGATGCTCAATCTTTTCAATGACATTTAAAGTGAGCTACATCCGATTTTATTTCCCTCAAGTAACCTTTTTTTGGTTTTTTAAATGCTGTTATATAATTTCAATTTCTAAGTAATAATGCGTGCATCAAGTGATCGAGTAGTAAAATCAACAAACTGGTCAAACTATTTCCACAATTTTAAACCTACTTATATTGAAATATCAGAAGCTTTTCATTTGCTTATTTGATCTGACAAAAATAAAACACTATTCAAAATTTACGAACAAAATTCGTTCAAACAATTTTCAAAAAAACACAATTCACAAAATTTTTACAAAAAAATAGTAAATTTGGCTACATACTTTCACATTAAAATTTAACGTACATTTTATCTAAAATTTTAAAAGTGTGAAATGTTATTATGCTTGATAAAATTATAAATACTACTAGAAATGCATGATGAAAATGAAAAATGAAGAAAAACTAAAAGTATTATTAGAAGCAAAAGAACGGTTAGAATTTGAATTGGGAGGTGCTGATTTGGCAATATTAAGGTCTTTAGAAGAAGTTAAAGCTGCAATCGATCAAATTCAAAGAGAAATATGCAATACTACAAGAAATAACTTAATACAAGAAGAAGAAATACCGAAATATGTTTTAGTAAATAAAGTAGAGAGAGATTTATATCGAGATACCCCTGTGCGATATTTAGGTAATTTAAAGAAACATTAAAACTAAATTTAAACTAAATATTAATTCAAATAAGTAATTTTTCAGGATATGCAAGTGAACTAGGAGAGTCCTTTCGTCCACAAGTACCAATATTGTTTGTTAAATTGGGGTACGCCGTATCGGTTTCTTATGTTGTGGCTGATACATTGGACAAAACACGTCGAGCTTGGGAGGTTACGATTTGTGTTTTAATATATTTATTATAGGATAATAGCTTAAATATAAACAAAGTACTGATTTATTTTATATAAATCATCATTTTAGATAAAACTCCACACTCCCTACATGATTTAATTTGAAATAATATGTTCTACTATAATAATTATAAATATATACTACTCAATAAAATAGTTTTTAAAGAAATTAAACAAAAATTGGCATCAAAGTAATTAAGATTATTATATTAAAATTCAAATTGAAATAACTTACCTAACTTCAGGCTAATCAAGAACCAGTTTTAACAGCTGCAGATACTTTGCTTTGGCAAGGGATTGCTACTTTAATTCTTCCTGCAGTTTCAATTAACAGGTATTATTTATAATAAAAATATATTTAATATTTTATATATTAAACAGATCAGTATATATAAACCTTGTATAAGAATTCTCTTTTGCATTTAATATTTTATTTCTTTTTGGCATTGGAATATGAATAAAATCATTTTTGGGTACTTAGCTTATTAAATTTATTTCAATGAAATTTGCTTTTGTTAAGATAATAATATTAGGACATAAACTTGCATTTCCATGAAAATGCTGTTAATGAAATCACCTATTGTAAGTGATGAGCGATTTCTGTCTATATTGAATTATGCTTGCAATTTTGAAAATATACAGAAATAATTTCATATGAAAATATAATATAAAGATAACATAAATAATTTTAAACATAATAATTTGACTATATACGATATATTGTGCAATTAAGTTTCAATTTTAGCAATTGCAAGTTGAACATTTATAGAATAGAATTTATGTCTTTTCAAATCAAAATCGAGTGATTTATTGTTATATTTAAATCTGTTCAATGCATTGATAACTCGATTTAATTTGTTCTTTTCACAGAATTGTTTGGTTAACCGGCAAGTGTGTTCAAAGGTACAAAATACAAACTTTAGGAAAGATTCTTCCTACAATCATTGGTCTCGTTTCTATACCAATGATATGTCATCCAATTGATATAGTGGCTGAGTACATTATGACCAATACCTTCCGTAAAATGTTCTAGATCTTGCTTTTACAGCGGAGGTAATTAATAATTTTAAATCCAAATATAAATTATACACTAACATAATAACATAATAGAGAAAAAAAAACAAAGTCATACGAAGCATAAAGTCAATATGGCGACCAACAAAAATAATATTACATATACGCAAACAAATCTTGATTATAATATATTTTATACATATATTACCTGACTGTACTATTAATTGCAACGCTATTTAATTATATTTTTTTTGCAAATGACACTTTTGATTCAACTCGCAATATAACGTTCACAATGATTCAACCAGATTCAACAACGTTTGTTTGTTGTTTGTTACCAAAGAACGTGCTGATTGGTTCTGATTAACTATACTGAAGTAACTCCATTTCCTATCCGTTCAAACAAAAATGTTACCACAACAGCGATAAAAAATATTTTATAGTTTTTCGCGGTTCATGCAATAGTGTTACCATATCATAACAAAATTACATACAATATTTAACAAAAAATAAAAATAAAAATTATATGAAAATTGCAAAAACCAGTATGGCGATCATATATATCATCAATTTATTAATAACGTTTAATAACGCAAGTAAGAAGAATGATCGAAATTTCCCTTAACGCATAGACTGCATGTTCGTTCGTCTATGACTGCATGTACAGAATATCGTTCGCTGATTCGAGCTACTGAAGTAACTTCCCGCGTAAACATCCGTTACCCGCGTATCAAACATGTTACCAAATGATCATAATAATATTATATGCATAATAATTATTATGCATTACCGAAGCTTTAGGTAATACGCAATTACAAGAATTATGATATTTGGGTTAATATTATATTATAATACATTAATGTAAAAAAACAAAATATATTTTTTTTAAATCATAAATTCAATATGGCGATCAATATATACCAAATAAATTTAATAATATTAACCCAAACATCATAATTCTTGTAATTGCGTATTACCTAAAGCTTCGGTAATTTATTGACATTGAGTAATTTCAAAGCTCATAGATATGGTTATATGAACATATGAACATTCAAATATTGTAACATTATTTGGCACAAATTTATATATATATATATATATATATATATATTTATATTTATATATGTATGTATATATTACCTGATTTATGAAACTGTACCGTCAATTACAACACTTTACCCTTTATTTCTAAATACTAACAGCTCTTACAAAAGACTCTGATTAAACTCCACACAATAATACGTCGACTACACTAAACTCTACTGAATGATCTGTTTCCCGCGCTAATCAAACGCGTTACCATAATGACCATAATAAAATTATTTTCTATATTTATATGAACTATTTTTTTTTAATATTTCCGTTAATTTAAAGATTAAACTAACATATTACATTTATTAATTTAAATCTAGTTATTAGATAAAAAAAAGAATCTGATAAGTATTTCATTACACTATGGTTGCATACTTCGCAACCTGCCGTCACGTTGAGATTATGTCAATTCATGTTATCACAATGCCAAAATTGTAGGTTATGTTATAATAGTTTTAATATTATTTTTAGAATAATTGAAGGCTTAAATTAGACTGAGTATTTACTGAGTTATAAATGATGGAAGTACGCTTTTTACGTAATAAACGCACAATGGACAACTCCAAAGATAATGAAATTGCTGATCAGAAATTGCCTCCAGAACCAGTATTAGTTTCACCAGAGAACCTGCCATCAGGCGAACGTGATATTTTTAGAGATACTTATATTCGTTATTTGGGTAAAATTATTAGATATAATACTTAAATTAAGTCGTCATAAATTTCATATAATAATCATAAATTTTATATAATAATTAGTCTTACATCATACAGCCTGTGCAATTGCTGGAGCGTTGTTATGAAATTATTAATGCTCTATGATGTTTTGTGCCGATGTACATTTATCCAATAATCTTTAATTTTTAATCCAATAATTCACTAAATTTTTAATTAGTGTGTTTCGGAAGAATATGAGTACTGATATTTCTTCTTTATCTTATTATTTTAGGATATGCAAATGAACTAGGTGAAGCATTCAGGCCTTTGGTAAATAGTACTGTCGTTACTGCATCTTATGGAGTATCCACTGCCTATGTTTTAGCTGATACATGGGATAAGGCAAAAAAAGCATCAAAAGTATTTGATAAAAATAAAAATAATAATTCTGTGAAATATTACAAATGGAATATATGCTTGTTCTAGAAACCCGGATCGAAGTCTAAAGATGTTATTATATCAGCAGTTGATACACTCCTATGGCAAGGGTTTGCATCTATTATAGTACCAGGATATACTATAAACAGGTATAAAAATAAGTTATTTAATAGAAGCAATAGTTATTTAAACAAAACTATTTGCATGCTAATTTTTTTACATTATATTTTCATTAATAAATAATCTCTATTCAATGTCATTAATATATTTTATGGCTGCTCTATTGCTAATATTGCCTTTTTTAGGATAACTCATTACACATCCAAATTTATGCGAGGGAGTAATTTTGGTAAAATGGCTCAAATAATGCCTACAGCTGTTGGATTATTATCTATACCTCTTATAATAAAACCCATCGATCACAGTGTGGATCTTGCTATGGATTACACATACCGTAAAATCTTTTAACTCAAATAAATAATGAATATTGATTTCTAGTTGATAAATGATGACTTGTTTCAAGATGTGATACCTAAATATGAAAGGATAATTGTTATGCATGAAATGTCTCATTTACCATTGTGATTTTTATTTAATCGCACAAGCAACAGATCTGGTAGATATTCTTCTTGTGATAAATATTAAATAGTAATGAAATTGAACAACTTTTTTGTCTTATATAATTTAAGATCTGATTAGTGTTAAATCTGTCATATTATTTGTTATAAAACAGATGCTTTTATATAAAGACATATAACATTCCAAAGTTAAAAGTAAAATAGTTTGAAAGTATGATTGAATTGTTGTTTCATCAGTTATGTGTATATGAGACTTTTAGATGTCAGAGCTCAAGAATGATAAATTCAATCAAAACTAAAGAACTTTATTGTTATACTAACTAAAAGTAATCTGGATATCAAATTCTACATTGACTAAACACAGAACATTTAAATTATTTGGCATCTTATTGTTCATTGCAGTTTATCGCAATGCAAATGTTTGTTTTATTTGATAATTCTATAAAGACATGCAATTTTTTGTTGAATAAATTGCTTTCAAAAATTCCAAACCTCTTCTTACTTTATTTAAGTGAACAACGTACATTATTTAATCATTTATGAGTTCTGACATAATAAATGTTATTATATTTTAAAGACATCTTCATATGCATAAATATTTCTAATAAGTCAACTTTAACTAAAAACTGATATTCACTAATGTAGTCAAATATAGTTCAATTTCTTATTAGCCATGTAGATCTAGTTGTTGATATTATGTTGTTGATTGTTATTTGAAATAAATTACTTAAAATGTTAGCATGTTCTGTTTATTTGTTACTTAGATTAAACATTTTTTTAAACTATTTTTTGTATAGTAGCAGAATTTGCATTGATAATGTTATATTGGCAAATACTGATTGGCAATGTTTGAGATGAATATGCCCTAAAAAAACTAAATGTAATAAAATTGACGATTTATTATCTATAAATGCATAAATTTGTGCAATTAATGCTTAAGTTTATCTTTATTTTTTCTAGGCTTGACATTTGACCATTGTGCTTGAGCTTCTTTCCACTCATTTTCTAACTTTATATATGTACCACCTGTAATTATGATTAAATGTTTTATATGAAATTTTAATTAGGTTTTTATCAATATCAAATAATACCAACCAACGGGGTATTGACGTAAAGTACTATTTCTTGTGTCAAGACCATTCTTTTTATTTAACATAGATATCAACTGTAAAATATAACAGCATTAAAAATTTGTAAATTGAGTACAACATATTAATAAGTAATGCTTAAGTATAAAATGAGCATGTTATTTTATTACAAACATACCTGTCCCATGGCTTTTTCCTCATACTCTCGTTGATTGTCCTGATTACTTCTAGCTGATAATTCTTCGGACCATACACTTGAATAATTTCTGAATATTTTTTAATTGTTGAATTAGAAAACTTGTGCAATCAAATATCGTTCAATGAATTGAGAAGCAATTCTAATAGTTATTGTCCAAAATTGAAACATAAGAGAATTACTCAAAAAAGTTAAAAAAGCAAAATAACGTTAACAGTATATTTATGATTTCTTAAGATAAATTTATTTATGAACAATATGTTGAAATTATAAAACGGACATATACTTATGTTTAATTGTAAATTATATGCCATATTTATGAATACCAAAGTCTAGTACTGTAATTTTTCTTATTATTGTCATCAACCCACCTGACTGTTTTTTTGTAGGCAGCCTTACCGCGACGTTTAAAAGTAGATGGTCTTTTTTTACGATTATTTTCTTCGGATTCGCCTTCTTCTGTGTCATCAAAGTCAAAATCGATGTCTGAACTGCTTAAAACTTCGTTAAAATCCATAACATCGCAATCTGTATCACTATCCGAAGAAGGCATCTGTATCGTATTACTGCGCTGCATTGTCATGTGTCTTCTTGATATTGATTCAGAATTGATATCACTTTTATAAAATAATAAAAATTCATTACAATTAATTAATTGAACTATGCTCATTGGAAAATTCAGTGCTTTCATATAAGCAATTGGAAAGTTAATAATTATTTTAGTTTGAAAAAAATTAATATTCTGCAATAGTTTTACACATTATAAGCTCTAGAGCAAAGGTTACTTACAAATCAGTCATAAATCAATATATGCTGATTTATTATTGATTAAGCCTTAAGGTAAATTGCCACTTAAACATATTTGGATGCATTAAAAATATTTTAAAACTTACCGAGACATTTGACTTTTTAAAAAAGCTGTACGCTTTTGCTGTCGCAATAAATCTACAACAAATAATGAAAATCAATATACCAAATATGCATTAAATAAAAAAAAAATCAAAATGATTTTCTTACCAGTATCTTGGAACATAGGGATCAAGCTTTTCGCTCGTGCCGGCACTATAGTAAGTTTTGACCACCATTTAGCCTAAAAAATCATATCATTTATTCTAATTCGTTATTTATACAACAATGTGTTAAAAAAAACCAAGATAAAGATACAAATTCAATTTGAAAAAAAATCACCTCTTCTTTAGGAGTTATTTCCGGCGGTTCTTCTTGAATAACTTGAGACATATTTAAGTACAGTTGCAATATAGCATTTTCTCGTTCATCATTAGTTTCGGCCATATGATCACGGTATTCACAGCTCTATAAAAATATTTATAAAGTCTTATTTACATAGCAAATTTTTTATCACATTACAGGAAATATTTAATATAATATATTTCTAAAACCTACCGACGGCCACTTATAAGCTTCGCATCTGAACGCAATATTTCCGCAACATTCGTGCCTGCCCACGCTCCCAGTAGCGCCTAAAGTTCCGACTGATGCTCCCATCTTCTCTCCGGCATCTCCTGAATTTGTCACAACTGTTTGGGAACTTGGATACCATTTGATACCGTCTCTAGGATGACGAGCTCTGCACCATCCAAAACGAGATACAGGGAAAGGAACCAAACACGTCGAACAATCTAAATAATGACAATCGCCCCAAAGACGCCAATAAACGCGACGCCAAGCACGGAGATGTTTGTGTAGTTGCATTATGTGATCGGACAACGTCCAAGATGGATCACGTTGGTGTGACGATACTAAATCACCAAATCTGTAAGAATAGATAATAAATTGACTTTTGTATCTGAAACTAAATATTATTAATATATATATATATATATATATATATATATTGTAGTGCTATCCACCCCTTTGTAATAATTATAAATAATATTATAAATTCTATATAACAGTCAATACGAAAGACGCAGTATATACGTTGTTGACTCACAGCTTATAGCCTTGCAACATTGTATGCAAAGATAAACACGCACGTGCAAGTCAGTAACTGTTTCTTCGACGACAAAACCACAAAATGCGTCTCAAATAAATAAGAATGAATCATTCCTAACGAACATTTCTATCTAGAAGGATGGTTACGTCATCATCAGAGGTTATAAAAGCTTGAGAATGACGAAACCAGCCGTTCATTCCTAATCTAGTTTTCAATCACTTCACATCAGTCTTCACTTCATTGGTGTGACGCAACATAATTGTTGGCAACGGCGAATCCACAACATTTGGTACCAGTGTTGGGATCTCAACATATTTGTTGTTAGCACTAGGGTGCACAACAATATATATACGTATATATATATATATATATAATATATATATATATAATATATATATATATATATATATATATATATATATGTATATAGTATATTAAGTAATACTATATTATAATATAGTATTACTTATAATAATCAGGATCGCAAGCGCCAAGGCGGCATACTCAGTATACTGAGGAGCAAACAGAGTCCCGACTTGCGGAAGAGACTAATAAAGTCTGGAGCATAGTTCTGTAGGGATCGGAGACATGGGCTCTAAGAAAGGCCGATAAGAACTACCTTGAGAGTTTTGAAATGTGGTGTTGGAGGCGAATGAAGAAAATAAAGTGGAGACCTCTTTTGCAAAAAGAGTGCCTCCTGCACGACGTCGTCGAGGGAAGAAGAAGAATGCAGACGATTGGCGACTTACGCCGAAGCACAGGATCAAAATGCATGGAAGCAAAAGTTCGGAAAGGAAAATACATGAAATAAAAAAATGGAGAGGGGGAATAGTGGTAATAGGATAAAGAGTAAAGGAATCATTTGTTTGTGGTGGCTCTCACACCATGGACCTGCCTTCGGGCAGACTACCATTTATTATTATTATTATTAATTATAATCATAAGAAGAAATATTACTTGTTCAAGCGTAATGAACCAGGAACATTACTGGTGCACGGTATACGATGAGCGTACGCTCTGGATACTAATTGTCCACATCTGATGCACTTAAACAAAGAACGTAGACTTGCATAGTGCCCTCTTAGAGTTTCCGGGTCAGGTTCAGCTAAACTGCATATAAGTCTGCAGAATAGACGCGAATGTATTCGATCTCTTTTATCCCTTACCTAAAATATAATTATATCATACACATTAATAGTGACAAAAATGATCATTGTATTAATTTTCTTGTTAATTATTTATATTATATTATTATACTTACTGCTTCCAACTCCATGTTGGTGTACATGGCCGCTAGCCTTGTAATTATTGTATCATTGAGACAAGTCATAGTACCAGTACTCGCTCTAATAACTTCCGATAGATTACCGTGACAATACATCAGACAATCAAGTACTAACGGTTGCATTCGTAAAAATGTGGCAGATACTAAAATTGGTGTAACATTTGCTGCATCTAATACAGGCCAATCATCCATATTATTTTGGTCTCGTTTAACCCATCGCATTAACCAGTCAAAAATGCTAATATCACAGTGAACCGATATATCCATATCTTCCAATTTTTGACCTAAATTGTAAATAGTAAAATTAAATAATAACGATTATTTGTTTAATTTTATTTTAGGTAGTATTCAATTTTACCTGCTTGAACATCTGCAAAATAACCCATTTGTTGCACAAGCAATTTCTGAGAACATCTAAAATCTCTTGTAGTATTTTTACTTTCATCGCAGACATGGATCACTACAGTCTCTTTGTCAAAGTCATCGCTTGCGCTAGAAGCATCACCAGCAGCATTTGAATTGGCTAAGGATTTCCTTCTTACACTATGTTGTTGTTTGCATATATTGCTGGTAACAGATATTTGATGATTTGACTGGTTATCACCTGCAGCTAAAATAGGCACCTTATATAAGTTCCGCACCATGCAGCAAAAAAAAAATCAAAACTGGTATACTTTTTACAAAAAATGTACCATTGGTATTTCTTTTGCTGGTGTCTCTCTTGGTTGAATTTCCTGCTTGCAACAAAGTTTTTCCGATCACTTCATTAAAATTGGACATGGAAAACGCGTTTGGTGCAATATATGGTAAAATTGAATCCAGCAGACCTTCATTCAACACCTGATATGTAGTTTCAAATTAGATTAAATTAAAAAAAAATTCAATGCATTTTTACCTCTGTCAATTTCTGTTTTATAATAGAATTAAATAATGTTTCGTTTTTTGTATCAGATTCGTTCTCTTCTTTAGGCATTGTAGTTTTTCGTTTTGCTCCTAAAACCATTGTCAAAATAAAACAATTTGTCATAAAATTTACTTTTATAAAATGAATATTTTATTTTATATTAACAGAATTAATACAACTGACCTTTATTTTCACAACATTCAGCATCAGTTTCTGATTCAATTTGTGATTGAGTATCTTCAGCTTCAAAAACTTTCTGTGGCAAACTTTCAGAATCCACTTTTTTAGAATCGATATTTGTGCTTGTTGATTCTTCATTTTCCGAAAATGCATTTTTCCTATCTTTATTTCTATTTGCTTCTACGTGAAGCATAAGGATTTAGATTTAAATATGCAGATTGATAAATTTGGATCTTTTATGGATATTTAATTAATATAACTCTTTTAATTCAATCATGCCCTAGATTGTAAATATATTATATTATTTTATAATAACATAATCATTTACAACAAATTTGTAGAAAAAATTATTTGGAATGTTTATTAAAATCATTTTAAAAGCTTTTGTAAGACGATGAATATCAAATAGTTTTTATTAATACTATAGCAATTAAACTAGAAACACAGTTAAATCCCACAGAGTCACATTAATTTTATGATTTAACCAGTTAACTGTGGTGCCCTCATCGAATAATCGAGCCATGACCAGTATATTCGTCAATTGCTGAGAAAGTTGCGCAAGTAAAAAAAATTGAAAAAAATTATATATTTTACTTCTTAGTTAATATATAGAAGTAGCCTACAAAAATTAGTTTATTTATAAAAAGTTTGTTAAAGTTCACACTTAGTACCCTTCTAATTAGTACATTCACCTGTATAGATATATTCCATTTACGTTTGTATTGATCACCGTTGACTATTAAATAAAATATATTTTTAGAACACGTATTAGAATAGAATATATCAAATAAATGATATTAAATAAGTACAAGTACATGTACTTTAGGTTTGTTTATAGCAATTGGAAATTGCATTAATTAGTTTTTGGTGAAAAACCAACATTTTATTTTCGAAATAAGCAATTAGTCCAGTCATTATAGTAAGTTCACCACGGATTTCGAGATACCCAGCTGTAATTCTGTAAATATTTGTATTTTGTACCCTAAAAGTTGTCTCAAAACCTACATATGGTAGGGTGCCAATACAATTTGTAGGTTTAGAGACAACTTTTTAGTGTCAATATACAAGTATTTACAGACTTACAGCTGGGTATCTCAAATTCCAAGATTTTGCCTAATTTAAGCTTAAATGACTGGACTAAATGACGTTTAATGATTAAGCATATTATTTCCACATTTTGGGAAGTTTATGCAACTTGCCTTAAGATAAAATTCCACTTGCAACTACTTATTTATGAATGTCAGAAGATTTTTTAATTTTTTCAAAAATTGCTATTTAAATAGCAAATAATCACTGTTTTATACACATGACGAATATACTCGTCAAAACACAAAATTCAACCACTTCTCCATGACTATTATATTCGTCAATCACAGATAACTGGTTAACATATAATCGTATCACTTCACAGTAAGAATTTGAACTTTTATATAAATAATATTTAATTGATTTTAGTTTAATACGTATGTAATTTTTTCTTATGGTAATAAAGAAGTAAAAGGTAGTAATATTTTTTTTACTGGACTATTATATCACATCTCGTACAACTCCTTGTGATAAATATTGCGCTAATTTGAAACTATAATATAAATGGTTAATAAATATAATATATTAAATTTTTAGAACCTTCATTTGTGACAATTTCAGCTATACTGGTTACAAAGCGATTCCTAGCTAATTCCGACCAGTCGATAGGTTTTCTTAACGACGTATCTGATAAAGTTCCATCAATTCTCCCATGCACCAGGTAGGCGGTTTCAAGATACTCTAAAAAGTCTTTTAAGGGCGAATTTATACTAAATGGCTTCTCGTTATTATCGTTATTACTATCTATTTGAAATAACTTTTCGGCCATTTCACTAAAAAATTATGTTAAAGGGGCGTACGTCATAGTTAAAGATTTTTTCGATATTGATCAAACTTCCTGGCGGCATATGGTAAACGGTCTCCATACGATTAAATTTATGTAGAACTCACATTATATTGCTTTGTTGACATTGCTCGAATATTTTGAAAATTTTGAAAATTAATTTAGACCAAATACGAAAATATTTGTCTTACAATTTGATTTATTGAACATGTATTATTATTCGGTCTTAATTTAAATTGAACAAAAGCAATTTTTAATAAAAAATATAAAAAAATATCTATAATTTAGATGACATTTTTGATAAAAATAATTTTGTTTTATAAATAACTTACACTTACAATTAGTATAACCAATTTAAAATCATAGTATCCAAACACCCAAACAAAAGTATTTGTTTAATTATTGTGTGTTTCTCTTATTTCGTTTATATAATTAAAAAGTTACTAACGGACTAAATAATTATAGACTAGTGGTGTATGGCATCGTGTCTTAAGGCAAATTGCTGGAACTTCCCGTACCGTAATGAAATATTCAAGAAATATTAAATGTTTTCAAATAGATTATTATAAATACTGTAACATTGTCCTATTTATAACTGTAACATTGTCATATTTATAAAAATTATATAAACTGATTACAAAGTTTTAGCTATAGCTAGTAAAAATTCAAATTCAAATTATTTTCAATATTAAATTTTTTTTTTTTTTTGAAAATTAAAATTTTTCTCCCAAAAACAATCGTCTCGTTAACGCAAACAGATAGTTCTTTGAATCATTCAAATCGCATGCTTAGTTTTCTCAAAAACTGCAATTTTTTGCACATTTAGCTCGGTATCTCCAAAACAGCTGGACCTACCTTTGCCAAAAATTAACCACCACTTTTCCCCGTCATTACGAATTGAATGTTTTTTGGATCAACCAAATCGGATGCTCCGTTCTTTCAAAAACTCGTTTTCTATTTTTTGCACTCTTTGCTCCGTATCTCCAAAACCACTGGACCTGCCTTTGCCAAAAACTAATCAACACATCTTCCCATCAATAGAAATCGAATGTTTTTTTAACCATTCAAATCGGTTGATCTGGGCGTCCAAAAATGTGGACTAAAAATTGTATACATACATACATACACACATCAATTTTTTCTAAAGTATGCCAAAATGTTCAGAAACCTTCAAAACATGAAGAAATGAAAAAAAAATTAATTTCGATTTTTGGACGATTACTAAAAAACGTTGTTATGTTAAATATTATAAAACTACTAACATTTATTTAATTAGTTGTAAGTAGCATTTTACCCTCAAGCGACTTTATCCACAAGAATTATAGTAGCTATTTAGATAAAAAATTTAACTACTTATTCCCAAAATAAAGTTTTCGCTTTTACTAAAAAATGATCATTTATAATATCTGCAATTGTATACATCAAACTAATTTGATTTCATTTTATCCATTTCGCATTCTAAAAATGTATTTTATTTAAGTGTAGACGTAAACTGTGATCAGTAGCTACCAGCGGAAAACCACAGAACGTACAAACGTGCAACCAATCAGAATCTATGCTCCGACATAGATTCTAACCAGAATCTATGCTCCGGCATAGATTCTGATTGGAATCGCTTGAGTGTGCAAAAAAATTCTAAACTTTGTTAAATTTTTATAATTCAACCGCTTATAGTAGACCTATAAAACTTTATTATGTTATTTCAGACTATGGAATCTATCGTCAAAAAAATTTTCAAAATTTAATTATGAAGGAACGGCTTGGCCGATCTTTACCATCAACGCGATTTCCAACCAATATCTTTCGAATAGTTTTTAAAATCGGATCAAAATTGTGGGGGCTAGAACGTGGCCGAAAGTTTTTACACTTTTCTGCTAATTAGAAAGAAACTGCTCGGCCGATCGTTGCACAATGACCAACGATAATCCTTATCGAGATGCATCGAATGGCTTTTGAATTTTCAATATATATTTTCAATAAGATTTTTTTCATAAAGATAATGGTCAAATTTTGAAAAACCATTCAGGGGGGTCTCTGAGGATAAACCATGGGCATTGGTAAATCGGCCTTTCAAAGTTAGTGAGGATCGGTTAAACATTTGGACTCGATTGGGGCACTCTGAATGGGCCAAAATAGAATATTTCAAATTTAAACCCTTATTTTTTGGGTCAATACACGGGACATCAAAATTCATTTTAGAGGTATGGTTTCTTAAGCAAAGTATCTTATTTTGATCTCTAGTATTCGAAAATCATATGTACCTAAGCGACTTTTTTGACCCATACAAATCGACCCGCTCTAATTTATAAAAATTTTCGCCCGTTTTCGCAAAAAAAAATGATAATATAGTTAGGTATCAAATGGCAATTGCCTCAATGCTGAATGCCACTTACATCTAGTCTCTCACTAATGATTTCATACGCGATATGTGGCTCCATGATTATTTAATGTGAAATTATATCAATTTTAGTATTACATGTAGATTGCACAGTAAATTGGTAACTAACGTCCAAATTAAATTCCATAAGAGGCGTATTTGTACATCAAACTTTTCTCTTTGCATCCAAAACTGAAATAACATGCATTTTAAAAATAATAAAATGTGTTAATAGATTATAATTATTCTATTATATACAAACAATTATTAACGAGCGAGTGAATGTATGAATCTTCGTTCAGTCCATTAACACCAATAGAACTAATTTTTTTAGTAAACAATATTTATCATAAGACTTCATAATGGAAATTCTATTTATTTTCATTCCTTTATATGTAGTCTTCATGTAAGTTTTTCGTTTTGAGTACAAAAATACATTTTGTTTTTAAATATGAAGTTTAACGATAAAGAAATTGCAGAAATAAGTGATTTAAAATGTAATTTAGAAGGAAAATTAAATTATAGTGGACCGTTGAATGAAACGAATGAAACCGATTGTGTTGAAAAATGGTTTAAATTAAAATCAAATTTGTTATATTATTTTAAAATAAATGAAACCGGTGAAACTGATAGCAAAGAGCCTATTGGCATAATGGTGTTGGAAGGTTGTCATGTAGAGTTAGAAGAACAAAATGACACGAATTTCGCGTTTTCAATTACATTTCAGGATAATTGGGATGAAAAACATATATTTTCTGGGACATCAGAAGAATATATTCTTGAATGGGTTGAGTTACTAAAAACTTCGTCTTATGAATATTGGAGAATGCAACTACTTACCTTACAGAAACGTATTAGCCTGCATACCCTCAAGGATTATTTTCAATCATCCCGCAGCGAGAGTTGCACAAATCCCAACAATCCACATTCTCAATCAGGATTCCGTTGCTATATATCAAAAGACGCGGAATCTTTATTAAGTAGTCCTACAAGAGAACTTACCCGCAGTTCTTGGGAATTATATGAAAGCTTGAATTCAGGAGGAGATAATCAAAAAAGCTTAAATGATAAACACCATAATAAACTCACCGCAACACCAAGAAGTATTCCTACCCCTTTGATAAGAACTGAAAGACCGAGATCAATAGATGGGGGTAAAACTAACCCATTTGATACACACGACAAAGGTAATGAGACACCACAAATGGATTTCTTAACAGTAATACCACATCCGCCAAGGAGAAGTAAATCGCCGAAACTTCTCAGAGCACGGTTACTGGTTAACGAACTCCATAGAACAAAAAGTGACAGCAGGCTGAATGAAAATAGGCCCCTGCCGCCATTACGCAGAAAAGCACATGGATGCCAGGTCACAAAACATGGTTCAAAATTCTATATATCAGATGATGAAGATGATTCTGATAACAGCGTCAGTGTTAATGCTATATATCAATCAACATGCGAAATTCCTACTGATTTTGCAGATAAAACTGAACATAAACTAAAGCCCGAAATCAACCTTATTGAGTTTAGTTAATTTATTCAAACTGTGACAATATTTTTCATATTTACTTAGATTGTATGCGTTATATGATTTATAAAGTAAAGATACATAATTATCATAGACAATATTATTATATTGCCTAGGCATAATTATAATGTGGTATTTCAAATATGTTTGAAAATAGGTCCATGATGCCAAAGCACAAGCAACCTTTTCTTTCCTTTTTTTCTCTCTCGTTTACCATATGTATTTTACATAGTAATTTTTCTATTAATGTGACCTTTTCTTATTTCAAATCTGAGAAAAAATCTGGAAGAGAAGGTAGTTTTTTAAATATATTCTTTTATAAACACATTTTCGTCTGAGCTGTTTTCTCCCTCTCGATTGTCTTAAGTTCTGTAAAATTTAGGACATAATTTAAGTAATGTTTGGTTTAAATTTTGTAACTTAACTAATAACTTTTGTACTAATTGTTAAGTTAAAATGTATTTATAATGAACGTTGAAAATAAGAACTACATATTCCAAAAATTTGGGAAAATCAAGGACAGAAAACCTAATCCAGGACTAATTCCGGTTCTATAAAAATGCAAAGTTTAAAATATTTGATTGATTTTGTTATGAGTTACTTATGTTTTAATTAACAACATTAGAACATCTTATTCTAGTTTTTAAAAAACAGATCAACTTAAATATAATAATAAGCATAGATAATTAATTATAAAACTGTAATTATTAAAGCTTTGGTACAATAATGGCACAAATTGAATTTGTTATTTGGGTATATAAATTAATTTTCTTTATCCTCTTCTTGTGATAAATTATTTAGTGTATTATGGAAAGTAATTTCTTCCAAGGTGTTCACAAGCATATAGCGAGAAAACGTGATGTACAATGATCTGAACCAGACCATCTGAGAATTATGTTCTTTCATTGCTTTTTGAATTCTTTTTCTTTCTTTCCAATTTAATATTGACCTAAAACACAGAAAATGTACAATATAAATATAAAAGTTTATAAAATAGTCAAAATTTTATAACTTCAAAGTAAAAAAGTGGACATATATTTTCATAAGATTAATATCAAAAATAAAATTGTGTATTGGCAAAATTTGTCTTTATGTCAACTAATTTAATTAAAAAAACATACATCTAAATGAATAATAAAAAGATGAATAAATGAAAAAAAAATGAATAATTGAGTTGAAGATATTTTTCATATAAATTATGCACATGTTGATTTTTTTATGAAATTTGCCTACTTATATATCATATGTAATTAACAAACTTGTACATTATTAGTAAGTTAATTATTTGTGTTTATAGATTATTGAGGAAAAAATACAAATCAATAAAAACCATAAAATTTTGTCGATATTATTAAAAATAAATTCAGTTGTGCAAATAATATTTAATGAAACTTACCAGTAAGAAGATGATAAAAAACTAATAGGTATATCTAAAAACAGTGAATATTTTCGAAATATATTAACCGTTTCTAATGTATAAGCTCTGCAATCTGTAAAACAATTTAATTTAATTATTCCTAAAATAGTTTGAATTCAAAGGACAAAGTAATTAGAATAAAATACAAGAATTAATATTTATTAAAAATACTACTACAAAAACTAATTTTACTTACAACTTGGTAATTGGTTCTCCATAACCAAATAGGCAATGGCGTAATAAATAGCTTTGTGATTCGGATGTTGACTAATACCCTGTTTGTCAAATGAAACTAAAGTATCAACATTTAAACTTTGTACATAATTCATAATAATAGATCCGATTAAATCTTCTTTCCACATCACATTTGGATTGTCAGGTAAAAATTGGTCATTATGTATAGTTATCCTATCTTCCGATATGCCTAATACTTTACAAGCCTCATATAGTTCATATTTTCTAGTTTTACCTAAGTCTGAATGATTTCCTAAAGTAAATTAAATTCCTAAAGTAAACATACAGAAATATTTTTTAGATATGATTAATGACATGCGTAATCAATGATGTAATGATAATAATGGAAATAACATAAAACGGATTATATTTATTTGCATTGAAATTACCAGTAGAAAGACAGACTAAATATATTTCACATCCCATTTTATTAAATTGTAGAACCGTTGGTCCAAAAAACATACTTTCATCATCTGGGTGTGCAGTAACAATAAGCACCCTTTTCGCGTTCTTCAAGGTTCTTAGCAGTGGTTTTTTGGGGTTCCATATTGAAACTATTATGTAAAATAATAAGCTAGCCGCTGTGTAAGCGACAAGCCAAAGTATCGAATGCTCTATTTTGAATGATAATTACTAAATGAGATGATATAACTGCACCTAAAGAATAAAACAAATTTAATTCATAAACTGAAAATGATTTGAAATGATAATAAATGAATTAGAAACTACCTTATACATATATAAGTAAAATAATTAAATTATTGATCATTTAATAAAACTAAACATTCTATTTGTCTAATTAAATTAAACACTATCTACGAGCAAAGGTTATGTTATATGATATGTCAAAAACGAAAAATGGCATAATATAGTAAGGGCTCTGAGGGTCTAATAAAAATCCCTAAGCGATCGCTAACTTTTTTTAAAATCTGTATATATTAAAATATGTATTTCTCACCTTAAATTTTGTTCAATATTTGTGTTCAATTCATTTAAAATTTTGACATTCACTCATTTTTGTTGTTTTTGCACACTTGTTTCTAAATTCTAATATCTATCATAACGTCAATTTTACATTTCAAAAATTTATTTAAAAATTGCATGTCTATTACTAAAATATAAAAATATTACTTAATATTTACAAATATAATAATTAGGCTTGCAACGAATAGTATATTCGGCAAAATGCCGAATACCGAATATTCGGCAAGTTCCAAAAACCGAATACCGAATATTAACCGCACGAAATAAAAATATTGCACCTAAACAATGCACTTATTTTTATGTTACCAGCCGTCCTATTATCAAACTTCATATATCATTGCCCGTTATTTTTATCCTCGTTTTTGTATTTGCAATTTAAATGAATACATATATTTAAATTCTTGAATTTAAATCAGTTTTTTAACTTCTCAGTGCAGTTTTAGTGTTCGTATTATGTCGTATACTAAACAATATTTGGAAGAAAAATTAAAAACCCAACTACAGGCTGAGCATGTTGTAAGTACAACTATCAATTTATTTTGTTTTAACCTAAAATTGATATGCATCAGTTTTTTCTGATGACGTGGGAATATATTTATTTATATATAGAAATGCATTGAAAGATAACATATTTGTTTATGTGGCTTTAAACCATGAGTTTATTGACGAAAATTATTATTATAAGTGTAGCTCTTTTATTAAGAGCTGCTACTTCTTTACATGGTTATTCAGGCCAAAACAAACCCCCCTTACATGGGGATTTTGAAGCACAAAGACACTGGCAAGAAATAACAGTAAATTTGCAAGTTCAAGAATGGTATGAGAATTCTACTGATAACGATTTGTTATATTGGGGCCTTGATTACCCTCCATTGACTGCTTATCATAGTTTTCTGTGTGGAAAAATTGCATCTTATATCAATAAAAATTATATCAAATTGCATTCATCTCGAGGATTGGAAGATGGTCAACATAAACTATTTATGAGACACACAGTTCTAGTTGCTGATTTGTTGATTTTTATACCAGCAATTACATATTTTTTTAAGATATTTAATTGCTTGTATTCCAATGGAAAAAATGCAGAAAGTAATGAAATAATTAAAAGCGCTTCTCTGATTATGACTTTATTCTATCCTGGTTTGATATTGATTGACAATGGGCACTTTCAGTATAATAACATTAGTTTAGGTCTTGCTATTTTAGCAATAGCTTATTTAATGAAAAATGAAGATTACAAGGCTAGTATAGCATTTGTGTTCGCATTAAATTACAAACAAATGGAATTATACCATGCTTTCCCAATATTTGTGTACTTACTTGCTGGTAATATTCACCATAAATCTAAAATTAGTGGACTATTTGAAGTTTTGAAACTTGGTGCAGTGGTGATATTAACATTTGTGGTCCTTTGGCTGCCATTTATCTGGAATCTTAAGATATTTACTCAAGTTCTTCATCGAATATTTCCTTTTGCAAGAGGGATTTTTGAAGACAAAGTTTCAAACGTATGGTGTGCTGTAAATGTTTTAGTGAAACTCAGAACATTATTTGATACAAAACAATTAGCAACCTTATGTACTGTAACAACATTGATATCAATTATTCCAAGTAATTTAATGTTGTTTATTTATCCTAACAAAATCAATTTAAAATATTCATTGTTTACAACTTCCTTATCGTTTTTCTTATTTTCATTTCAAGTTCATGAAAAAAGCATTCTATTAGCAGCTCTTCCGGCTTTATTATTATTTAAGTTCGAGCCATTGTTTGTATATTGGTTTTCTTACATCAGTTGCTTTAGTATGCTTCCTTTATTAATCAAAGATCAGTTGTATTCAATATATTTAGTTTTAAATGTGTTTTATGCAATGATTTTTGTGTGGTATAGTTTGATCTACCACTCGGGAAATATTCATGACAATATTTTTACATTATCTTGGAATTTGAGATCTGAAGGATCAAAGTCAAGGTCTGGCTCGTGGATTTTAAAATTACTTTTTCACATATCTATAATTAGCACTGTTATTCTAACATTTTCATCAGTGTTAATAAAGCCTCCAGAAAAATATCCTGATATTTTTCCACTTCTTATATCTGTGATTTCGTGTTTGCATTTTTTAATGTTTCTTTTGTATTTCTCGGTGAAGTTGTTCTGTATTAATTTAAAGAAAAATGATACAAAGTGCCAATGATGTAAATAGATGTAAATAAAAATATGTAAAAGTTGAATGTTTGAATGTATTACTTTCACACCCTATTTCTATATACGAACTTGATAAGAACGAAGATTAGCATCATAATACTTTTACCTTTCCTGTCATTTGTAATTCATTTAATACATTTTAACTTCTCCATAATTTAAGTTTTTTAAATTCAGAGTTATTGCTAATGGAGAAAATTGTTAGAATTAAGGTATTGATGTGTTAATTCACATAATTTATTTAATTAGTTTTAATTTTTGTTCTATAATTTGTTTATTTTGATCATTATATATAAACCTGTTTGTTAGAAATCAACCAGGTTTATATATAATGACATTTTGCATATATTTGATAAATATTTCACATTTATATGTTTATGTGTGATATAAGTATGCAAATATACGTACGTACACTATTTATTTCTAACGGTTGCGAGTTCAAATGCAAAACTGATATGGATTTTAAAGAAAAACAAATATGAAAGTTTTAAAATGTTTACCCGCTCAATTTTAAATTTGACCGACTTTTTTGTCATATGGCGTTACACCGCCACCTATGATTAGAATGACATAATTTGGTCATTTTGACCGACATGTTTGTTGCATTGACGTGTAAAGACATGACAATATAATTATGAATTCATAATATTTTATAATATTTATTTAATTTAGTATCGATTTACTTTAAAAAAGACGAGTTTTAATTGAAGTATGATCGGTGTGTAAGTAGTATTGTCGAGTTTGTGTCGTATACTTTCAATGATCGGATTGCGTATTATGACAGATTCATATATTCACTATTGATGAACGAGAAATTAATTATTGTTTGTAAGGGAACAAAAAAATCATTAAAAATATGATGCAAGAGGAACCAACGAGAAAAAATATTTTATCACAAGCGTGGACGGCGGCTTCTCAGAATTATCAAGGTGTGTATCAGTAATCAGATTACAATTTCTATATTTATACTTTATATTCAAGAACTCGAATTAGGGTTATTATTAAAAAAGAATATTATCAGTATAATTTTAACTATATCTTAATAAATCTTTACTGGTATAATTTTAATACTTTATTATTATTTGAAGTTGCACTTTTGGTAGTAAGGCACTTCGGACACGTAGGGATCAAATTCATCTCATATTTGAGTAAAATGTGACATGGAGATCATATCAACTCTAATTTAAGTTTTAAAAAAACTTTAAAATGTAAATCGTTTCTCATCTTTGGGTATAATTGGATAGAATGTCTTCAATCAAAATTTGAATTAATGTAATTTTTCAAGTAAAAAGCTTTGGGATTTGAACTAACTGCTTATATTACATAATCAAAACAAAGAGTGGCATTAATAAGTGAATAATTTATTACAGCCCTTCTTGATCGATGGACACCTCATACAAAAGGGCGATGGGCTGGTGCTTTGATTTTAATATTAGCCTTTATAATACGAATTATTACGCAACAAGGCTGGTACATAATCACTTATGCATTGGGAATATATCATCTAAATTTGTTCATAGCCTTTTTAAGCCCAAAAATTGACCCAGCATTTGAAGTAGAGGATGATAATGGTCCTGAATTGCCAACGAGATCGAATGAAGAGTTCCGACCATTTATTAGAAGATTACCAGAATTCAAATTCTGGTATTCTGTTACGAAAAGTACTGTGATAGCTACAATATGTACATTCTTTGACTGCTTCAATGTGCCTGTGTTTTGGCCAATTTTAGTTATGTACTTTATTACCTTATTTTGTATCACAATGAAGAGACAAATCAAACACATGATCAAATATCGTTATCTACCTTTCACCCACAGCAAACCAAAATATCAAAGTATAAATAATGCTAAATAATAATTAACTTCAAAAATAATTGTTTTGTAAATTAAATTCCATTGTCATGCTAGTTATTAATATATTAGGTAATTTTTGTATTAGTAAACAACCAACCAAAAATACTGTATTGCATATGTAGTGTACATAAATGGAAAAAATGTAACTTTATATTTACATGTATATGATTTAGTTTTATAGTTACATATTTGTGAAAGTTATATGTAATTATCAAATGACTAATATATTGCTAAAAAAATACAATTTAAAGGCTGTTTATCTTGTGGTTAATTTTATTAATTAATGAATATCAATCATATTTTGAGTTCATAAATTTATAAACTCAAGTAGAAGTATAATTTTAATTTAGAAACTTGTGAATCACAAGATAGGAATTGTGAATTGTCATATTAAAAAGTAAGGATTTTAGGCACTTATAATAATCTTGAAAAGATAATTAATTTTTAGTAGCAACTCGAGTTTCTCAATTTTATTTCAGTTGTTGTGTTATTTGGTTTCTAAATTTATTTAAAACAATTTGTATAAAATAAAACATTCTTACTGTTTAATGTTGATGAAATGTTTTATATTTCTATTTCATTTGATCTCAAATTTAATGATCAAGTTTCTATTATAAATCTATGGCTTTCAAATTTTCATTTTTATTAATTTTTTCTTATTACTTTACTATTTGTTTTTTTGTGTTATAAAAATCAATGAACTTAATAAATAAAAAACATCACTTCTAAATTTTTTTTTCAGGAAGTTGTAGATCTCTCAGATGGTTGTGGCGATAAATTTTCTGCTGTGATAGTTTCTTCAGTTTTTGAAGGAAAACCACTTCTGGCTAGACATAAGTATGTATATAATTCTTGAGAGATAAAATTCTGGATTAGTTCTCTTATATGAGTTATTTTTGCTATAAAATATGAAATAATTTTCAGATTGGTGAATTCAACTCTAGCTGAAGAGTTGAAAACAATTCATGCGTTTTCCCAAAAACCACTTACGCCAGAGCAGTGGAAAGCACAGCAATGATTTACACCTAATTTATAGATTACTTTTAATAAAATTCATTTATTTTTTTAGTTTATTATTATCATGAAGTAATTTTTCTACACTTCATTCACTTTTTCATTTATTTAAGTTATACAGCAGTTAGTATCTATTTAAATTCAAGACTTTAAAAAATTTCTTACTTTTGAAAAATGATTAAATTTTCCCTAACTGCACCTGGCAAAGTGATTTTGTTTGGAGAACACTCTGTTGTATATGGAAAAACTGCTATAGCCGCCAGTATTGGACTTAGAACTCGTTTAAATTTTCGGGTTTGTAAAATAAATTTCTAATAATTTAGATTCATTGATGAAAACCTTTATGCTAGCATTAGCAAAATGTGATTGGAATTGCATGAATTAAATTATTACTTTTTTATAAGTTTTTGACGTAAATTAATTTGTTTAAACAATAATTTATTTTAGGAAACTGAACATGACTTTATTGAAATAAACTTCGAAAATATTAATTTGCACTACGAAATTCAGATAAAAGATTTGGATAATTTAATTGAATTGTTAAACGCTTGTATCGATGACATATCGCCACAGATGCCTAATCATGACAAATTTTTACAATTGATAGTTGAATATTTAGAAAATCATTGTAAGTTGCAAAAGCTTACAAATATACAAAAGCCTGCTCTCATATCTTTTGTCTATTTGTTGACTGGTATACGATCATATAAAAAATACAAGAGCTCTAGGTATGCTTTCTTACTAAAATTTTTATTTATGGCGATTATTTAAAAATAAATCATAATTTTATTTTCAGTGGTTTCAATATCTATGTAGATTCCACATTGAGAGTGGGTGCTGGTTTAGGCAGTTCTGCTAGTTTTTCTGTTGTTTTAGCAGGATGTTTTCTACAAGAGATAATTTTCAGGCAGTTAAATTCTTCAGACATGATCCAGTTTAATGCTGAGCAATTGAGTGAAATATCACAATGGGCATACTGCTCAGAACGCATAATGCACGGGACTCCTTCTGGCTTAGATAATAGCATTTGCACTTATGGATCAATAGTTAGATTCAGAAGAAATGAGGAATTAGCTGTTTTGCAGTTAGATAATAGTAGGCAATTTTTTATATTAAATTTTTGTCAATAAAACTAATGCAGGTAAAACATTTTTACTATAAAAATGTAATACATATAATTCATTTAATAACTAACTGAAATAATAAAATTACATATTTTTAATTAAGAGTATTGTTCTTGTCCTAACTTCTATTAATTTCCAACAGGTTTTGAGGCTTTATTAGTTGATACCCTGGTGCCTAGACAAACTAAAGTTATGGTTGGCAATGTTAGAACATTGGTTGAAAATCATCCCATTCTCGCTAATTGTGTTCTAGACGCTATGGATCAAGTGGCTAAAGATGCTGAAAAAATCCTAACATCAAAATATGATCCTGATAATTGCAAGAAGCTCAAAGAGCTCATAAAAATCAATCAAGGGCTTCTGCAAACTATTGGAGTTTCTCATAGTTCCATAAATACAATTTGCCAAATAGCAGAAGATAAAAATGTTGCTGCAAAATTAACAGGAGCAGGCGGCGGAGGGTAAGTTCAAAATAAAAAATATGACTAAACATAATTTCATATATTTTCATATTCATGTAAATATAAAAACGTAGTACTTAATTTTAAAACACAAATTCAACATATAAACATAAATAAATATAAATTTGGTAACTAAATTTTGAATTGAATTGATATCTATTTGCACAGAATTTTGTGCAATATTTCAATAAAGGATTTAAAACCCGAATAAAACATATAAAAAATTAACTAAATATACATTATAATCTGCAAAGTACAAAGACATTTTCCCATGTGTTTTGAAAATCTATAGTTTTTAATATTCATTCACATAGCACAGTTTACAACATAGACCAAAAATTAATACTTTTAATTTTTAATTTAATTACTTTAAATTAGTGATGGAGCAAGATTCTCACTCAAAAAATTTCGGTATGAAGTTCACTATCATTTTTTTTAGATTCTGCATAGTTGTGCCGATTGATAGTGATCCAGCTAAACTAACAGAACTAACACGGGCATTAGAAAATAGTGGTTTTCCGACAAAACGAATCTTACTCGGAGGCCCTGGGTTAAGAATAGAATAATAAAATACTTCTAATAACAAGACATACCATTTATTATCTAGGTGCGTGGGTATTTTAATTATAGATTGATACAGTAAACTATTTTATAATTACAAATATGTCTATTGCTTATTCATGTTTTTATACCTGATTTAGCTGTACAGGTTATCAAATAATTTTGTTAAAATATAATAGTAGAAACTTGTATTAGATTAAAACTTAGTTGTTTTTTTTTTCACTAATAAAGTGCCAATTTTATGATATTTTGATTATGGTAACACACAGAAATTTTTTTGCGCTACTATAAAAAATCTAATAAACAACTGTAAAAATATATCGGTGACAAAAATTAAAAACACGGTTCAATATTTTATATTATAATACTTTATTAGGCTACCTTGTATACATTTTATATTTTTTTATTTATATAAATTACTTACATGTATTAATCACAGGTAATTATTATTATATACATGTAAATTAAAAATACATTTACTAAATTTTGATTTATAATTGAACTATAAATTATCAGGAAAGCGTTTTCTAAATAAACATTTGCTTGTTATGTTTGAAAGTGAAAAAAAAAGGAGATTTAGAAATTTATGATGGGTAAAATGACTAAAAGCAAACATAGAAAAATGGTTTTCTATGTGATCTTTTGCAGTTAATCTGTTAGCTTTCATTACTTTTTACATACTATTGCAACTTTAATGCTTTAGTTTATAATAATAAATTAAAATTCACTAAGATCTTATTTTAAGTATTATTTCCTTATTCATTCTTTTATGGTCAAAAAATAAGCATTTTACTATTCTTTAATAAACTTATCAGCTTTGCATTCAATAAAGCTATAGGAATTTTTCTATATATTTTTATTCACTAAATATTCTTACTTCTTTAAATTAAATTATTCCATTGTTTTTGTGAAAAACTGTAACTATTTACCCAATTAGTGCAATCATATTAAGTATATTTATTTGAGAAGGCTCTTGACTAGCTTGTTACAATTTTCTTTCGCTAATACAATTTTTATTATTGTGAATCAAAAATAATATTTTTATATAGCAATTTCATTCAATATATGCCATAATGCAAAGTGCATGCGGTATTACAAAAATATTTGTTAGCTTACATTGAATGTCTTAAAAAACATAAGATCAGTACTTAATATTATTTTTTTATCAATATTTTTGATATTTATTTTTAATTAAATTAAATGAAATTATACTAAATACAATTTAAATATAATGATTACTTCTTTAACGTCAAAAAAGAAATATTCATATATATTATGCATAAGGCTTTTTTAAAATTTTTAATAAATTTTGAAAAACTTTTTATTGCGTATTAACCAAGGAATGCGATAAATCAAAATCAAATAGTAAAAAAGAATTATAAACCATCATTGGTGTTATGATTGTTATGATTGTTATACTTATAGATATGTAAAATAGTTTTCATTATATATACAAGTAATTAACACATTTTGATATTGTGTTATTTACGAATTGGTTTACGGTCAAGTTATTAATTAGTCTAAATAGAATTGTTTACATATAACAATTAATATTAATGCATATTGAAAAATGGTACAATCGAGATCACATTTTCGTTAGTAAAAAAAAGTGGTCATTTGTAACAGATATTTCAACAACTAACTTTCAGTAACCTAAACAATTCGATAAATAAACATCACACTATATAATATCAAGTTTGGTATAGATATATCAAATTAGACCTACTTTTGCTTCAAATATTCCTCATATAATACAAAACTGCTTTTTTTCTTGGAAGAGCAGTTTCAAAGTTATGCCCAATAAAAGACTCAAAAAAAATTTTCTTTGAAATTGATTTTTGTACTTTTTTTACTGTGTCTAAATAATTATTTATTTGTATAAAATTTTCTTCGTAAAATGTAGTCATAAAAATTACTTGGTATTGTCTAAATATGTCATTTGTTATAATTCATCTAAAGTTATTTAAATAGAAGCAGTGATATAAGTAATTATATTGCTATAGAAGTTATAGTATATAAAATATTAACACTCAATTAAAATTCTGCGTTAGTAGTTGAAATAAGAATAAATAAGTCAGAGTTTTAAAACTTAAAATTAAGGTAACTTGTTTTAGAACGATATTATGGTACTGATGACCAAATGTTTTAAATTATTATTTAATTATGAAGGTTTTGTAAATAATAATATGTCAAGCTATTAAAAACGTCACTACTATTTTCTATTATTCCGAAAAGAATATAGTAGATTATGTCTGATTAGATCAATTTTGCACTATAAAACTATAAAATCTCATTTCTCTTACTATTGGGTTCCAATAAGCCTTGCTGTATCAGTAGGTTGATGTCTCGGTTGTTCAATGGTTTCGTTCGGGGCTGCATTTTGTTGTATATCATTCAAATGATTCATTTGCGTGTCTTCCAGCCACTGCTTAATTTCTGTACTGTACATTCTTCTTTGGAAAACTTCACGAGTTCTAGGACGCGAACCAGTAAATGTTGTAGTATTATTTTGTGCCTGAAAAGAAATTAAATTGTTAAAAAGTTACTTCATTTATTATTTGATGTCTATACTAGTGTAAAACATACATTTTCAGTCTGTATGCCTAAGTGAACATTATTAGTATCATCCAACTCCGTCAAAACCGGTGGATAAGTTAATAGACCGGCTAGTCTTGACCATGTTACATGTACTTCAACATGCAACATTTTTTCCTCTAAAAATGGAAAAAAATTCAATATAATTATAAAACATAAATACAGACAACCTCATATTCAATTTTTTCTTTCAAAATTAGTATTTTTTTTCTATTAAAACATATATTACCTTCTCTTTTGCTGGTGCTTCTCTTGTATTGTATTCTGAACCTAAAAGCTTCTAGGACACTAGCTACAACAATTGTTAATACAATCATGGTCGACAAATAAAATAGCATAAAGAATAATCTGCTCGGTTGTCCTGCTACTGATGCGTAACCATCCATTAAAATAAACCAATTGTTAACAACTGTCAATTCAAAAAGAGTCAAACTGCTGCTTAAGATATTGTCAAAAGTATTTAAGTAATAGTATCCTAGTGGCGTAGATGAATTTGCTGAATATTTGAAAAAATCTTCTACTGAAGTATTCCTAAAAATAATTTTAGTATAATGAGAAATAGAAAATCATTATATATATATATATATATATATATATATATATATATACATACACAATGGCACCATGACATACTCGTACGAGTTCAATTTGTTTCATAACCGTTTCAAATGTTTCAAAAATAATTTACTATTTTTTAATTTAATTACTGTTTTTTCCTGTCCATTCATAATATTGTGGAAATGAGTTAGACATGTTTCCTTGAACAACTCCCACACTTGAACCGTTGCAAATTTTTCAGGGTAATTTTTATCCACAATCTTTAAGATCTTAGAAAGCTGCTTATAATTATTGTAGGGCCTTCAGATGGAGTTATACCATTACTCCTTCTGTTTAAACTCAGTACACCTAAGTCTGTTTTTACACGGTAGATTGGTTTCAGAAGAAGCCGTGTAAAAAAAAAACGTGTAAAAAAAAACATTGATCTTATACAAAAATGGGTGATTTGTTCCTAATCTCTAAAACCTATTAAAATTAGTGAAAAACAAGAATTTTCAAGAACAAGAATTCATGTTTATTTTAATAATAATTCCCCTAAATTAGTGCTCTTCACATTTGCTTTGACCAGTAAAAATTGTTTGTACGCGCTAAAGGGGAATTCACTTAAATCTTTAAGCTAATATTCGCAAACTATCGATACTATTCTTTCATAAATACTTTTTTGTGATATGAACATACTTCGCAAAAATTTAATTTGACAAAAAAAATTTAGGTACATAAAATTTCAAATCGTGCTAAATGGAATTCGTGTAAAAAAATTAAAAATATTCAATTTTCAAACCGTGTACAAAAAGACCGTGTAAAAACAGACTTAGGTGTATATATCTATGATATGTTACGTTCGTACATTGGCACTATCCTCATATTTTAGTAAATAATATTTTGTAAATTTTGTAAGAAGTAAAAAACGCGAACTCAACATATATAACTGTACTAACTATTTATATATAGTTAAAATTTCAAATGCTAAAATAATCCCCGATAAATTTACTTGAGTAAATCGTTATTCACAATTAATAATATAATATATAATAGAAATGACTATAAAATACTATAGTGGGAAAATCATTATTAAAACTGACAAAAATTTTCATATTTCTCTTTCGCCATTAACATTTTACGAGAAAACTCTTATTCGCTCGTATGTCGAAGCAACGAATCGCTATTTTGGCGGCTTGTATGTCAAGGTATCACTGTATATAAATATGTAAAATATTTTATTTTACTTACACACAACAATTTCTCATATCATAACCAGCAAATAATTCCATTCCAATTATTGCATAGAAATAGTACAAAACTAACATGACTAGGGCGGCTGAACACATAAGAGGCGAAAGCAATACCAATGTTCCAAAAACATCTCGATATCTTTTCTTCAGTTTATATAAACGCATCAGTCTGAAAATCCGTACAATTACAAATGTTTTCTAGTTCACAATTCGTAAAAAAATCTCACCTCAAGGGTCTAAGAACTGCTAATGCAACTAAACTTGGGTCAAGCCTCATGAACAGGGCACCCATCACTCCTAAAATTGTCACAAAAAAGTCGAACACGTTCCAGCCGGATGCAAAGTAAACATTACTTCCTAGCGCCAGCATTCTAATCATACCCTCAAGAGTAAAAACTAAAAAAAATTTAATTAAAAGCTTAGTTTGAGCTTTTATCAATCATAAATTATTATAATAATTATGATCATTACTTGCTAGAAAAATAGCGCTGTCCACATCCGCTGCAAAATATGTAGCGACGTCCTCAATTGTTGCTTGGCCGGAATTCAAGAGCTCGACTCCGCGCCATAATTGAAAAATCATACACAAACCATTTAATACTAATAAGCAATCTGAAATTGAAAATATTTCAAATCAGGAGTATGATAATGGTTAAAATTGAGGACAAAATATTTTGTCCGTTTGATAAATATTTTAATACATATCAAGATTTCGTGTCTTATTGTTTTGTCTGCTGCCAATTAATTGCATATACAATGCAATTCCATAAAAATTGCTAATCAGGACGATTCCCAACCATCTATTTTTATTTTTGGCGAAAATTTTTGCAGTTATCTGCTCATTTTAAAGAAACGCGATTCCATATCAAGATCCATAAAATTTATAACATCAGTGCAACTCAACAAGAGGTCGAATTTTGGCTTACACACTTACACTTTCCAAAGTGTCTGCTCTCAAACAAAATGACTTGAACATCGAGAAAAAATAAAATTTAAGTAGTTGGTATTGGTATTTCGTCTTGAGGCAAAATAATCGACTTAATAAATATAAAATAAATTAATTTATGAGTGATTAAAAGTATTCCGAGTGGATTTATTACACATTATTGAAAACGAACGAACACATTAATCGGAGTATTTTCTAAAAGCAAATTATCAAAAATCAATCATTTTTATAATTGAACAAGTTTCCGTAGGACTTTAATGGTTTAGTATGTTCATTAAGACCAAGTACTCTATCGTTATACCAAGTAAATCATCTAATTTTAATTTTAACAAACATAAAAAAAACTACTCATTTTTTTAAACTAATTAAAATGAAACTACATGTCGTAAGGCCGTAATATTTCAGTAAGATCTATAAGACCATGGTATATATAGCCTAAAAAAAGTTCCATAAAAATCGGCTTAAATTTTTTTTTCAACAGTTGATTACAAGAAAACGGCTTGGTAGATTTTCACTTAAAACTAATCAGTTTTTTTCACTTAAAACTAATCACTTAAAACAAAGTTTTTGAATTTTCAAAATTTTGATTCAGAATTGCGGGTTAAAACGTGGGCGAAAATTTTTTCACTTTTACAACGGCTCGGCCGATCTTCGCGCAAAATTGATAAACGCTAGTCCTCATCGAAATACATCGAATGGCTTTTAAATTTTTGAAATCGGTCCAGCCGTTTTTGAGAAAACGTCGATTTTCGGCAAAAAATGTGTTCACACGCACACATACTTAGTCCAAATTTGGTCTCAATTCAGAATGGCTTGAAACGTCGAGAAAACATAAAAGTAGCGAATCGGATTTTTTGACGAAAAAATAAACTTCTCCTTCGGGAAGTTAAAAAATCGTATTTCTGGCGAAAACATAAACTTCTTAGTTATTAATACATTTCAACAACTTACATATTACGATCTCGAACAAATTCCTTTTGACGATGTTCTGCGCCAATTCTCCAATAATTCTGAGCGGTTTTGCTGCGGTGTAGAACCACGGCAATGAATCGCCCTGCCTCTTCCAATGCAGCATACATGCCTCATAAACTCCAAGCCATTCTTTGGGAGATAAAAGACCGGTATTCGACGTATTCAGAGACAAAAACATAAGTAAAACTTCTAACGGCCCTGTAATAAAAAAATATTTTAAATAACAATTTTTTTTTTTCTACTTATGTTCAAAAATTATGGTATTTTACATACTTTTGTATGGTGCATAGTATCTCATAACTCCTTTGAAATGTTCAAATTTGATGCCATTTCCATTTTTCTCCTGAAGCAGAGGAAGTGCAAGTTCGCAAGCTCGCTTCTTATGCAGTAACAACGCTTTAAATTTGTCTCTTTCGATTCTGGTAAAAGCTTCGTAAACAACGGCTAACATCAAATTCATTAAGACGTAAAGCACAATCGCTAAATAAGATACGAAAAATATCGCATACCACCAAGAGTATGAGTAAGCAGGCATCATCACGTCTGGATAACTGAAATATAAGCCAAAATTAGAAAAAAGTATTTTCAAGCGATTGAAATATGATATTTCATGAATGTAACGGAACTTTTTATATCTAAAAACAAGTGTAAATAAACAAAGACTTACTTTGCAGTTGTAAGAAGGACGAACATGCTAACAAAACTGTCGCCCAACGACCCAAAATGTCTCGGATCGATATGTGAAGAAAATAGCAAATATCCCACGAGGGTGTATGTTGTTATGAAGAATAGTAATAGTCCTATAAATAAAGAACATTAACGTTGAATCTCTATATAATAATTGATAAATTAAAATTTAGTTTTGCTTTGAATTAGTTTGAGTATATGCTAAATATTGCAACTTTTCGTGGACAAAAGGAAAGACCAACAAAAACTACCTGGAGAATTTTGGAATGTGGTGCTGGAGACAAATGAAGGCTATAAAGTGGACAGATAGGATAACAAATAAAATAGTGCTGAAAAACCTCTACTGAGCATGATCATGAAAATGAAAAAAAACTAGATCGTACCCTTAGTTGGAGGTAAAATAGAATATAGGTCTGAGAGGACTAAAGCAAACAATACAGGAAATTAAAATCTGAAGCACAGAAAAAAGTTTGGGAAGAAAAATGTATAAAAGTGTATAAAAACGTGAATGATAGTAGTAGTAATAATAAACAATGGAAAAGAGAATCAATGATATGTGGTATTCCACCCACACCATGAACCTGCCTTCGGGCCGAGCGCTAAAAATAAAAAAACAACAATAATTTAAATACCTAACATATCCAAAATAGGAGGCATTGATTGAAGAACTTGTCGAACAAATCGTCTAACTCCTCCACATGCCCTAGTGTCTACTAGAAACATTGGTCGAAAAGCCCTGGTTACTCTGAAATGTGATGTACTTCTCAAAATAACAACTAAGGCTTCTATTATCATCACACCTAACGTTATTCCCTGAAAATATAACTTTGTTTATTATTCATTCAATAATATTAATTGAATATAAAAATAAAATCACTTTTATCATGGTCCTTTTGTGATTAAGTATTGATTTCCAACCAATCCATCTCAGCTTTAAAAATAACATTACACCAATCACAGTCAAATTTAAAAGTTCTAAAACTCCATGTACTGCTATAGGTACCTATAATAAAAGGAATTTATACAAAATATCCTATAAGGTGGGTTGATTTTATTATTTATATTTACTCTGAATCTTTCTGCTGCAGGCTCTTCTGCTACAGCTAAAACCAGGAGAGCTATGGCAGCTGATAAATCTACTAAGTGATACCATGTGGAATGTACAAGCTTATAGGCTGGTAATGCGGACACGTGTCGCGGGTGAGCGTCAAATTTTTCATTTCTACGACCCTCCTAGTAAGAAAATAATATTTATTAATTATAAAGCATAAAATTAAATGCAGTATAGAAAATCATTGCCACAAGCTGCGCAAACAGTTTTGTTAAAACAAAATATATAGGGTGATCCATTTAAAGATATATGAAAGCGACATTATTATTTATTTATTTAAAATAGCTGTAACATATTTCCTTGAATAAAAATAAATTATAATCGAAATGATAATATATAGTAATGTTTTTTTCATATAATTTTAATGATATTTAATACCCCGCTTAACGCTGCTTTGTTTAGCGCTCATGGTTTCTACGAAATATAGGTGAAATAGTAATAGAAATATGGAATTAGTGAAATACACCGGTTTATATGAGATTAATGTAGATGTCGAAGAAATAATTCAAGAAATAGATGCTAACTAGTCCCCTTTTTAATGGTGATCTAATGGAGCATCTAAAAAGACCTTTCTAATGATGATTTGAGACAATTAATAAGCAATTAAATAAGCAAGAAGAACACAAAAATATTAATATTCAATGGTGTTTGAAAATGGATATGTGACTACTTTTACTGAAATTATGCATCAATTTGTTAAAAATAATTCAAATTTTCATAGGAGTTCAATGTACGTCGTTTAATGAGATGCTCTAAAACATAATTTTTGAAAAAGGCAAAAAATTGTAAACAGAGTAGAGTGAGTGATCCGTCCTAATTAAATTTTTATTTGTTTTTTACGTTCTAAAAATTCAAAGACGTCAAATAAATTATTAAAAGTACGTCCCAAATTGGTTGATCCGCAAAGCATCCGATCTCAGCACAATAAACGCTGAAATACGAAATCACTCACACGTATGAAAAATAAAAAAGCCGCCTCGAAGATCACTCAAACCGACTTGGCAAAGAACTTTACCAGAGCCAGGATGAAAAAGAAATTCATTTTACAAATCTCTGACAATGGTTAGAAGATTTTGTATTTTTAAAGCCATTTTTTAATTCTACAATTTTACTTGCTGATCTCTTGCTACAAAATAAATATGTCGTTTAATTTTTATTAAAAACTAGCAATCCCGACGAACTCCATTTCGCCACCAGATGGTTTCGTGAGAAAAATGAAGAAATTTTTTGTTTGTTTTATATTTGAAAAGGAAAAATTTGATTTTATTATACAACAGTAATGAATTTATTTCGATTACAAAAATGAAGTGTTTTTTAGCTGAACTTCTCTAAGTAAATAAAAGTGAATCCGCAAATTATCCGTTTCATTCAAGTGCTCTTTGGTAAACCACATTTTTTGTTTTTTGGTCTGACGTTAACACAAACAAAGCCGATGGTTTTCCAACTCGTGAACAGGCAACGTATAACTGCTCATGTGAAAAACAATGATTTTATAAATAATATATTTGAAATTTATCCTGCAAACACTAAGCGATTGGCCTTGCGACTTGTTATTGCGAACGCAAGGCGAACTGAAAATTGCAATCGTTTGAAGTCAAACGGAAGACCAGTCGGAATCATTGGTATGTCACCAAATCACCAGCAATTTTTGATTGAATGGTGAAATTCAGTGCGTGTACATCATTATTCTTTGCGGCAAGAATTGCTCGTTGACTTAACCAAGCATAATTCTGATAATTCTCACTAATGTCATTACTCGAATTTTAAATTACGGTGCGTGAAGTTACAGCAATTTGCATTAAGGCACAATGCCATGCACCACTAATGTTCTTAGCTATAAACCTTGCGGAGCCTGAGACCTTTCCAATGAATGCAAAATTGTCAAAATCGATTCGTGCGTTCTGGAGTTATTTCGTCAGGAAGGAAAACCCGACTTATTTTTATATATATAGAAGATAACACAATTATAAAATTGAATGCATATCCAATTTTCTATCCATTTTCCTTTCCTTTGGTGGAACTTAAATCCTGCGTTAAGTAGGCTATTACTGTATATATGTATAAGAAAAAAATTCAATAAAGGAAGATATATTCTTACCATAAGTAAATTAATTAAATGTATGAAGTATCAATTATGACAGTACCTCTAAATATATAGCGGCTTCGTGATAATTCATTTCCCAATAGTCACTATCATTTTCACAGCCCGTCAAGTCGCGGTTAAGACTAGATCTACTGCCCATGGTGGAGGTGTCCCCGTTGAGAGGCAGATCTAAAAGAATATTAATATTATACTAAATAAATATATGATTATTCGTCGAACAAATATGTGAACAATTGTGTCAAACATATTTATTGATATTACACAGATAAGATAAGGCATATATTGGCAACCTAGTTTGCATGAAATAGAAATTTCTATGTTTAAAAAAAAAGACGTTGGCCGGGGTTATGTCGGTGAACGAAGTTAGGTTTTTGTTGCAGTTTGGACATTTATTAAAAAATAAGGTCTAATAAATTGTAACTGAACAAATTATTTGATAGTCGTAAAATTTATAATTTGCGGAGAATTAATTAATTCTACTCTACAGACTTAATATTTTACTACGATGTATAAACGACAATTTATATGTAATTTAAATTATTGCTAATTATTTGCTCAAGTCATTACCAAAGCCTAATAAGATAAAATAGATGAACCCCTAAGATTCAATATTTTCTAATTTAACCAATTCTAATATGGGGCTGTCCATTAATCACGTGATCGATTTTTAAGGATTTTTGGACCTCCCTCCTCGTTGGTGTCACGTGGTGATATTTAAAATTAAACCCCATCCCCCAACCAACATCACACGTATTTTTAGTACCTAGAAAAAATCGTAAAATTTTTGAGTTTTTTAAATTCAGGAAAATAATTAATACACGTTACATCTTACTAGGACAGCTAAATAATAATAAACCGACCACAACATAATTTTCTCTGTTCTGCACAGGAAAATTTTCAAACAAGTTATTTATAATTATTATTTATTATTGATTATTATTTTCATTATTAATACTATTATTTTTATTAATATTTATTCATTTATTTATTCTATTTCTTTTCTTTAATTTCTTTTATTCAATTTTTTTCTTGATTTTGATTTTCAATACCATCACTTTTGACTTATAGATTTTAGTGTAATCTGATTATTAAAACTAGCAAAAATAAAAAAAATATCTTTTTAAAAACTACCCTTTTTAAGCCCCACGTGATTAATGGGGGGTTTCTATTTATATTAGAAACATATATTTAAATGAAAGATTCGTATACATGGACAAATATTGGGTATTTTCACAAATTCTATATAGAATTATATTATATATTATATAATATATTTAAATTAGATTACAATAATAAATGTTGACAACATATGGAAATAAGGTAACTTTCTTAAGCTGGGATCAGATGTCTAGTCATTGCAAGATTTTTTGGAAAGTAGTAACTATTTTCTTCATATATAAATATAAATAGATGAATAAATATGTATATATATACTACCTCACCCGGCAAAGTGTTTTTAGAAATTTTCTAGAATAGCAAAAAAGAAGGATGAGTTTGAGATAGAAGGGTGAAAATATAGGACAAAAAATAGGAGTTTGAGCTAGGAGGGTGAAAATATAGAACAAAAAATAGGAGTTTGAGCTAGGAGGCTGAAAATATAGGATAAAAAATAGGAGTTTGAGCTAGGAGTCTAAAAATTTAGGGATATTTATTTACGCCTTACCCCAAAAAATAGTATAAAAAATGATGAAAAAAGTTTTGATTTATTATGGGTGGTGCTCAAGAAAATCTGAATTGAAATTCGGTGAAAAACATTTAGTGATTGAAAGCGGGATGAAAAATCATTCGATTACTTAAATGACTATTACCAAATAGGGGTTTGTCCAAGAAGAGCGAAAATTTAGGGAGGTGGGTGCTTTTTAAATATAATTTAAAAAAAATTGTCAAAAAAATAAAAAAGAATCTTAAGGGTGTCCAATCCTCACCACTTAATATTACGAAAAATAGATGTTGGCCCATTCTTAGTCATACTGAATATAATTATAAAATTTCATAAAAATTATTCAAACCGTTTTGGAGGAGTATTATCACTAACAACATGGCACGAGAATTATATATATATATATAAACATAAATTTCTTTTAAATTTTTAATATGAAAGTCTTACTCCTTACGTTTCGACTATAGACTTGACCTTCACCCAGTGAAAATAAATAAATTTTAGAATAAAATATGCAAAAATAGCGTATTACAATTGATATAAAAAGTAAAAAGTGAAACGTACTTACGTTTTGCTTATCTTAAAGTAATAAGAAAACAGTATATAACTACACTACATAATAAGAACATTAAAATTGTTAAATCTTTTTCAGAGTTTAACTAACTTTTTTTACAAAGAGAATACGTGTGCTATCTGTAAGCACTGAAGATATAATGATGGAAGAATTTTCAAAAGCACATTTATAACAAGTCTAAAATACGCAAAATCAATTTCTAAAATCATTAGATACATATGTATTATTTAATAAACGCAATCCAAATCCTACTGTTAGTATCGCAAAGGAAGATAACATTTTAAATTTGATAATTCACCTTTTGTGAAATGCACTTATAGTCCAGTCATTTAAGCTTAAATTAGGTAAGAATCTCGAAATTCGAGATACCCAGCTATAAGTCTGTAAATACTTGTATGCACCCTAAAAGTTGTCTCAAAACCTACACATGGTAGGGTGTACGCAACATATGTAGGTTTTGAGACAACTTTTATGGTGTATTTACAGACCTACAGCTGGGTATCTCGAATTCCGAGGTGAACTTACTATATTAACTGGACTAGTACAATTATAGAGTTGAATATTAGGCACGATAAGATGAAGTCTAACATATGCAAAATTAACTGTAAAATTATTGGATAAATATGTATCATTTAATGAAAGCAATCCAAATCTTACTGTTAGTATCGCAAAGGAAGGCAACATTTTAAATTTGATAATTTACCTTTTGTGAAATGCACTTATAGTCCAGTCATTTAAGCTTAAATCAGGTAAGAATCTCGGAATTCGATATACCCAGCCTGTAAGTCTGTATATACATGTATGCACCCTAAAAGTTGTCTCAAAACCTTCATATGGTAGGGTGTACGCAACATATGTAGGTTTTGAGACAACTTTTAGGGTGTATTTACAGACTTACAGCTGGGTATCTCGAATTCCGAGGTGAACTTACTGTAATAACTGGACTAGTACAATTATAGAGTTAAATATTAGACACGATAAGATGAAATTTCGAAGATTATTTTGCGGTCAATCGTTTTATTGACTTGATAAGATATATAAATAATGTCCTATAAGCCAGCTAAAATATCTTAGATAAATAACTTGAAAACCTTATTCAATAAAATGTCGAAGTACTACTGCAATAGTTAGCAAATATGTAATAGTAATTAGCATGATAATTTGAGTTATGATATATTAAGGTAGTAAGAGATAATAATTATGATTTTTACCAATATTCGAAAATTTATTAATTAAATATTATTATTGATATAATAAATATTTTATTCTAGAAAATAAATTATGCTAGAAGTATTAACAATTTTTCTAATAAATATTTAAAAAAAAAAACAAGTTCCGTTTAGCTACGTCTATGAAAATCCGGGACTTCCTGTAATTCCGGAACACCCGGATGATGTGCGTTGGCAATGAAAAAGACGGAAAAATAAGTAAAAAATAAAAATAATGAATATTTTGAAACTTTTTTCAAAATATTTGTATTTGGGGGTTACTAAAAATGTATAAAAACCACTAATCGTCATTTATTAACTGTATGTGTGTGCAGATACAATTTTTCGTCGACGATTTCGGGAACACCGATCAACCGATTTGAATCATTCAAAAAGCAATCGATTCGTATTGATAAGGAGACATGCTGATTAGTTTTTGGTGAACACAGGTCTAGCCGATCTGAAGATACGGGGCAAAAAGTGCCAAAAACGGCAACTCAGTTTTTAAGAGAACGGAGCGTCCGATTTTAATAATTCAGAAAACATTTTACTTGTATTGACGAAATGAACAACTGGCAGGGCCGGATTTAGAAATTTGGCGCCCCGGGGCACTGACAAAAATGCCGCCCCATCCCTGAAATTTTATGAACTTTCGAACTTCTTTTTAAAGCAATCGCGCTGCTTCAGCTGCGAGGGACAAAATATAGAAGCGCGAGTGCGCCGCGTCGCAATTTAACGGATAAACAATGTTACAGAACTTATATAAATATAAACAAAATTTATACTTATTATTATAATATCTTTAAAATATCTGATAATTTAATGTGCATATGTCTTATGATCACTTTTGTTCGCCAAATGTTTCTTTCTTTATTGGATCATCGAAACCGCTAAACCTGCCCCCCACAAATTTAAGCAGTTATTTATTCTGTAATTTTTTTTACTGTTATTGGACGCTTTTTTCTCAAAAACTGAATTATCATTTTTGACATTTTGGCCCGTATCTTCAAAACAGTTGGACCTGCCTTGACCAATAACTAATTAGCATGTCTCATTATCAATAGGAATTGAATCATAAATCGGTTGATTCGTGTTCTCGAAATCGACTTGAATAATTAAAAAATATTAGATTTGTATTGATGGGGAGACGTGCGCTGATTAGCTTTTGGTACAGGCAGTTACGGAAAATGGTAGTTGAGTTTCGATATTTCTCCTCTGAAATAGCTACGCAGCGCGATTGCTTTGCAAAAAGTTCATAATTTTCGAAAAATTTCAAAATACAAAAAATGTGTTTTAGAAGCCTTTTTTTTCATTTTTCTATAAAATGTTAAAGCTCTTTATAAAATGTAATTTTCAGTACAGGATGTTTCAGTAATTTGTCTTAAGGCACAATGCCATGAGTCACTAGTTTAAATTTTTTTTTTGACACTATAAGCACTTCCAAGTGCACAAATACGTCATTTTAAGAGGGCTCGAGAACTGAAGAACATATATTTCCAAAACTTTCAGCTTGTTTACGGATCTTTATATTAGCCAAACTGCCAAATTTGATAACTTATTAACCAATTTGATAATGGCAAGGCAAAATAATAAATTTTAGTTATCGTTTATTTCAACCCAAATTTTGCATTGCAATCGTATTATGTTTTGTTAATTATATTTCTTGAAATAAAAAATGTTGTTAAAAAAAATTTCTTATATTGTATAGAATTTTTTTCTCACTGTCCAAATTTTGCCGCCCCCCCAAAATTTGCCGCCCTGGGCAGTAGCCCCGATTGCCCCTACGGTAAATCCAGCACTGACAACTGGTATAATTTTTGGGAAGGCAGGTTCAGCGGTTATGGACTCTCAATAAAAATAAGTTGAAAAAATTTCATTTGGCGGTCAAAAATTATTATTGGACATATGTACATCAAATTATCAGATATTTTATAGAGATTTTAATAACGTGTTGGGTTCCGTAACAAGATTTTTAATTGCGGCACGGGAAGTTCCAGCACCCCACTAGTTTTGTAAATATTTATTTAAACACCATGTATTTATATTTATTTGGATACGTGGTTAGTAGTAAAAAATTAACTAAAACGACATTGAGCCTAACAATAAAATTATCATATACTATAGTTAATAATTAAAAAAAAACATAATAATGCGACATATTGCTTGATCCATTATAACCTATAATTCATATTCAGTTAATCCAAAAGTAGTACGATACATGAAATATAAGCTTTTATATTGAAAAATATATTTATTCTATACAATTTTTCATAAATATAGATAAAAATACGCCAAATGTTTAATGATATTACATATTGTTTGTTCTATCTGTCATCTGGTCCTAACCTAAACACAAGATCAAAACTGCGATTGTATTTTAATTATGTGATAATTTTCCGAAAACATATTAACTTTAAGATAACGAAATAAGTAAAAGAAACATTCTGCATAAGTTAGAAATAGCTTTATTTCCCGAATGAAAATGACACATGACAGTTCACTGAAGGTTCAACAGCTGACACAATTTAATGTTTTACAACAGACAATATGAGTATTTTTTTAAAATAAATATAAATAATAATAACTCACTGATATTGCTAGATCCATATGACACTGTCGGATTATTAATTTCATTATTAAATCTAGAATATCCATCAGGTGGAGTTAAAGGACCGCGAATGGAAGCCATGTTTGAAAAAGTTCGTTCACCTGCCTCACACGTATTATTCATCTATTTATCACGAGTTTCGCAATTAAATATAATAAGAAAGCAGAAAAATAATTCATTTAATTATGGTTGTATCCATTGGGGACTTTCGCGATATAGCCATTAGTTTTCATTTAATAATTAAAGATTTGATTGTTATTAGAATATATTAATCAATCACAAACAAGACAGTTAATTTCTTATAATTTTCATGTAACGGATGGTATTTATTTACATTTTTACTATTCAAACAACTCATTGAACATCTTATGTGCATTTCGTTAGTGGAAGAAGTCTCCATATATAATGGGACAATTTTATTCAAATTTGACCACCTAAAAGTCAAACAATCTATTAGTTTTATTTTGATATTGCACAAGGCATACAAAAATGATAAATGTTAGTTTACACAAACAAAAAATTGGTAATCCTTGTGATAGGTTTATACAAAAACCTAAATTTATTTACAAATAAGACTTAGGAGCATTCTCTTGCCATTAAAAAGTTTAAGAGATCATACTCATACTTCAGAATTGAGCTTTACTCAAGCATTCAAATATAATTCTGAATTAAACTTCACTTAAGCATTTAATTATTAATTAAAACTATGGCCTGGAAGTAAAAGATAAAACTATTACAAAATGAAACACTAAACAATTTGAGAAGTTCAATTTATTTTATGAATATAGTATTTAGAACTTCATACGATGTGGATATTGGGAAGATTTCAAACCAAACATAGCTGACAAATATGTATACAAAAGTTTGTGGTCTGGGTGCTTCTTGATTACTCCTAAAACCATTTTGTCTACAAGCTTTTGGTCATTCTTCCTTTGCTCAGTTGGTTTATAAGCCTAAAATATAAATATTTTAGTTCGTTTTTTATGATATTTTGTTATCATATTTCAAATTACACCTAAGTCTGTTTTTACACGGAGATTGGTTCCAGAAGAATCCGTGTAAAAAAAAAAACGTGTAAAAAAAGACATTGATCTTATACAAAAATGGGTGATTTGTTCCTAATCTCTAAAACCTATTAAAATTGGTGAAAAACAAGAATTTTTAAGAACAAGAATTAAATTAGTGCTATTCACATTTGCTTTGACCAGTAAAAATTGTTTGTACGCGCTAAAGGGGAATTCACTTAAATCTTTAAGCTAGTGTTGGCAAACTATCGATACTATCGATGGTTTCAGACTTTTTTCTTTCATAAATACTTTTTTGTGATATGAACATACTTCGCAAAAATTTAATTTGACAAAAAAAATTTAGGTACATAAAATTTCAAATCGTGCTAAATGGAATAAATTTGTGTAAAAAAATTAAAAATATTCAATTTTCAAACCGTGTTATATCAAAACCGTGTACAAAAAGACCGTGTAAAAACAGACTTAGGTGTATATGGACATTGAGTCTTACCTCTTTCTTGGCAGCAAAAATATCACCTTCCTCTTTCTTTGCACGCTTGTTCTTTTGCCTTTTGAAATAATCATCATTGATGTGTTCTGGTAATTTAACTCCACTAACGTCTAATCGGGTAGAGGTGGCAATGACATAGTTTTGGGAAATGCGACGCAATGGGCATGCATTGATTAAGAAGGGACCTACAAAAATAAATAAAACATTATACAATGCCCATAACTTTATATAGTACTAAAAGAGCAACAAAATATAAATGAAATTTATGAAAGCGGCTATACATATTAAACAAAAGTAATACAATTTATCAAAATGAAATACACTCGAAAATAAGAACTGAATTTACAACTATATAATAGATGATTGACATATTCATTGCATTAATACAATTGAAATTTTAACTGGATTGTATAGTTTGATTAGGAATTGGTTTTATTTATTAAAATTACGAATCACAAGATGCTGAATGGTCTAATTATTAATATTCCATTAACTGCATTATGTGACGCATAATAACATCTTATTTACCAAAAATACAGTTAAAATATGTATGATTGTTAATTGTAGATCATAAACAGTTAATGTACAACGATGTCAAGTTATTTTGCTCACCTGTAACAAGTAACAATCCAGAGTCCAACTGTTTAAGAAGAACTACACGTTTTCCTTTATGTTGTCCAGCTAAAACAATGCAAATTGTACCAGGCTGCAAAGTTGGTCGCAAATGGCGTTTGTGATGGCGGAAACATTTCTTAGATGGGTGCTTAGCAATTCTAAAATAAAAATATAATGTAATTGAAGTTCAAGTTCAAAATCACTACTTCTATTGTTATTAACGTACTCCTTTTGTGTTGGGTAGAGTCCGTGCCTCTTGTGAAGCTTGACTGTACGGGTACCACCATTCTTGTCACCACCAATTGGTTTTTCAACAGATACTGGCTTCTTTGGTGTTTCGGCCTTGGCTGTTTTCTTTCCCATGAATTTATATAAGGCTTTCTTGTGATAGGTACGAGACCTTGAGAACCTCACTACTCCATTACCTAAATCATAATTTCTGGGGGTGCCATGAGGCTTCTTTTTGGAACCTTTTGCAGGTGCTGCGGCGGCAGCCGTCTCTGGTTTTTTAACCGTAGGTGCCATCTGCCAGAAAAGAATAAGTAATGAAATTAATCCCTCAGATTGAGTTGCAGCTGTTTACAACTAGAGTTATTTGGGTTTTAGAAAATTGAGGTTATATTATCAAAATTGAAAATTTTAATAAAATGCACTATTCACTTTTTGCAATTGCAGATTTAAGTATGAAAGCTAATAGTGTATTATATTAAATTGTAATTATTGTCACGTAAACTTAGAATTCCGGTAGTGTCATACGAAAACATACAACACGTTCCATACTAAAATATCAATGTAATACATTCACGTTTCACAAAAATAACATTGATAAAATATCACCCACATATTTAAAATTATAAATTTACGAACTAGAAAAACAGATGAACAATATATTTTAGGATAATTGAAGAACTCACATTGATCGAGTATCTACTCGCAAACGCACATAGAAAAAGAAAGAATATTTAGATTTCTCAGAGGAACATGTCAACTTCCGATTGTGTAAAATTTGGCAGCAGCGTTGCCATCTAGGGGAATAAATGTTAAGAGATCATCGGGTAACACTTCGAGACTACGTTTTGGCGGATAGATTTGAATTTGAAATTGTTTAACTATTGAAATTCTACGTATTTGCGTTATAATAGACGATATTTGATAGAAACTAGTGGTATATTGCATTGTGTCTTAAGGCAAATTGCTGAAACTTTCCGTACCAAAAATTATTTTTCTTAAAAAAAATTATTTTTTTTTTAAACTTTGAAGAAAGTAGATTATTTAGAGAAATTTTAAATTTTTGGAAAAAAAACTTTTAGACATTTTTTATTTTGAAATATTTTGAATTTTTTAAACTTTTTAAAACAATTGCATTGCCTTAGCTGCATAGAGACAAAATATCGAAGCGCCTAAGCGCCGCGTCGCCGTCTAACGTACAAACGACGTTACGGAACCCATAAAAATGTGAACAAAATTGTTATTAAAATTATTAAAATCTCCATAAAGTATGTGATAGTTTGATGTGCATATGTCTAATGATCATTTTTGACCGCCAAATGGCATTTTTTTATACTTTTAAAAAAATTGCAACATTTTTGCATCTTGTCAATACAAGTAAAATGTTTTTTGTATTATTAAAATCGGACACTCCGTTCTCTTAAAAACTGATTTGCCGGGGCTTTTTGCCCCGTATCTTTGGATTGGCTGAATCTGTCTTTACCAAAAACTAATCAGCATGCCTCATTAACAATACGAATCGATTGCTTTTTGAATTATTCAAATCGGTTGATCGGTGTTCCCGATATCGTCGATGAAAATTCGTATCCGCACACACACACACACACATACATCCATTTTTTCTAAGGTATGCCAAATTATTAAGAAACCTTTGAAACGTAAAGATATGCAAAAATTTTTATTTTCGATTTTTTGCGATTACTAGAACTTACCCTACGAAAAGTTAATTATAATTATTGATAATACTCATAGATTCATAGAATCATAGAAGAAGAGTAATAATACTATACTATATCAAAATTGAAGAAAAACAGAAATTATGATATTTTATCTTCAGTTTTATATTTTATGTTCAGTTTAATAGTTTTTTGAAAATTTGATGAAAATTGATTGAATTAGTAATTATTTATATAGTATTTTATAAATATTTCTATAAAAAATATAATAAATTACAAACCAGCTTTACTAATAAAAAAGACATTCAGTAATTTTGATACATATAAATTGTCGAATGAAAATTCTGAAAACATATGCAAAATAAAAAATCTGGTTCCGGGACATGAGCTTCCAATCATAAGTTCCAGATTCGATATCCGCCTTGAACAGTATGTTGGTTTGCATCAAGCAACAGTGACATCGGTTTTCACCTGAAAATATGTTTCCAAGTAAAAATAGCATTGCTGCGCCCAATAAACAATCATCAGTATTAAAGTGCTATAATTATTGATAGATAGATAGCCCAACCGTTGGGTTGCTGACAATTAAAAACTCATGAAAACAAGCTTTTAGGACTGTTAATTTCTGATTGCTGTTAATAATATATAAAACAAAAGAGAGTTCGTGCACAGAAATAGTTTTGTGATAATGATAATAAAATTTTAGTATTATGATACTTGCAATGATTTGCACTTATGAATATTCAAGAGTTAATCAAAATAATGGAAAATTTCTTTGTCAAATGGATGATGAGTAATATGGGCGTGAATAAACTTATCATACACAAGATAACATTAATTGTTTACTGTATTATTCTGACCAGGAGCGCATTCAACTTTTGATCGAAACACAGAGTTGAATTACACTGTGGTGTAAAAAATGTTTTGGTAATAAATTGCCTTCGACAATATTAATAATATCATAACAGATAAAAAAAATTTTAAGTAACAGAATTACATTCTTATATCTCATATAATTACATTGCTTTATCCTCTTATACTCATCTTTTATCTATGATTACATTCTTTTTATATCTCATATATATTTTCGATTTTTATGGATTTTTGTAAAATTAATTGGTTTTGACAAAATTATAATCTGAAAATTAATATTTTTGTAAATTATTCGATTGTGTTTTTTATATACATAGACCTTATATATATTACCATATTATGTACATATGCATTATAATTTATAGATAATTGTTAGGTCTATGGGTTTGTATGCTGATACTTTTATGAAGTTTGTTCGTTTTGCTATTTTACTCCTACTTACTAACTTCTACTCAACTTATGCTTATTTATCTACCTTTATATCTAATTTTAAAATTAAATATTTTCTTATGAATTTGCACAAATATAGTAGTTTAAAAATTTTATTAATGGATTTGCCCGAATACTACATATAAGATACGTACACAACCCTACAAAAGTTTGAACTCACTTAGAAAAATCGTTATCTTTTTTATTCATCATTTTCAGACAGTTTAATGTAATAGATTCGTTGAGAATTGCATTTAATTTACGAGTTAAAAATATTTACAAGTGATGTTTTTGATTTTTTTTAGAAAAAACGAAAAAAAAAACAATCCAGCCGTTTTTAAATAATGATGCATCGAATAAAAATTAATTTGAGTTCAAAAAAATAGTTCATGTAATTCAAAGTGATAATTTGTAACATTGTACATTTTACAATATCTTGAAAATTCACATATTTCTACATAATTAAATGAGAATTTAAAAAAAAAACGATCAAAAATCATTCTTAAAATGTTTTTCTATATCAATACGTATATTAAACTGTCTGAGGAGAACGATAAATAAAGTGACGAAAAAAAAACGATTTTCCCAAGTGAGAACAAACTTTTGCAGGGTAGTGTATGAACGTATGAAACACATTATTTAAAAATATTTAAAAGTTTATCTGTAGGATATTTAAGTTATATTATAGAAGAATACAATAAATATTTATTATTAAAATAACATTTAAAAAAACAATAATTTTCCAATTCGGCCCTGTGTGATCGAGCTTAAATATGCCAGATTGGATTTTAGCTTCTTGTTGTATTGTCAGATTATTTTTGTTGAGAGTTGAAAGTGCGGACGTGTGGCATTGTTTGAGTCAGCTGTCAACTGTAAAGCAATTGGTATGTCATTAATTAAGTCAATTTTATTTTGTTTTTATTAAACTTAATATTATTATTTCAACTTAATATTATTATATATGCAATTAATATTATTATTGCGTACTTATATATAATATATGCCGTTGAATACATACAAATTTATTTATTATATGTTTATTTTTTGTAGTTTGGGAAGTATTCATTTATAAATAAAGAAATATGTCTTTGCCAGAGCCACTTCAAAAGTTGTTCAGGTAATATAACTATTTTTGTCTTTAATTCTTATTTAATTTTGTATTATATAATAAAATAATCACAGCACTCATACAAATCTATTTAATGATTTCATTTTGATGGATTTATAAAGTTTTGGTATTTTGAAAATTGTGTTTGACTAAAACTTTGCGCCTACTTGTCAATTCATTAATAATTATCATACTTCTTGTGATGCGAACTTTTTAAAATTCATTTTCCATTTCATAGGTTTTAAAAAATCTTAATTTTTCTGTTCAAAATTGTATTTTATCATCTTGAAGGTTTTACATCTATTATTGTCTTTCCTCTCCTTAATAATTTTTCTTTCCCCAGCCACATCGACCAGAATAAGAAAAGGTACATTGATGTATTATCTGAAGCTGTAGCAATCAAATCAGTGTCGGCATGGGCAGACAGTCGACAAGAAGTTGTTAAAATGGTTAAATGGGCTGAACAACGATTGAAGGCTCTCGGCGCAACCACAGAATTAGCAGATGTTGGAAAACAAACTCTTCCAGACGGCAGAGTTATTGACTTACCTCCAGTATTGCTGGGTCAGTTGGGAAATGTAAGTATGAAAATATTACATTGTTTTTGTGTTAAGTTTGAAAAATTTTATCATTCATGTTTTCAAATAGAATGATATACAACTTTATTAGCTTTTTAAAAGTATATTTCACATGTATTTGATTCTGTTGTTTTTATCATTTATCTAATTGGTTTCTGTTTTTTTTATCTCTCAAAGTGACTTATTTATATGCTACTGAGCATGTGAATTAATTAACTAGGTGTGCTATAAATATTACATAATAAAACCAATATAAAAAGTGTTAATACCGTAGTTATCAAGTTCTTATCACCTTATCTGTAACATTATTTATTGTGTATTTGTTGCTATGTTATATTACTTAGATATCTTATCAGAGATAACAATTGGTTTTGATTTCAAATATTTTCCAAATCTTAATCCCTATTATATATTGTTTTTATCGCATTATATGTAAATTAATTTATCCAGTATTATTATTAAGTGTTATTTATTTTTATGCATTCAAATAGTTCTATTATTTGTAATTACAGAAAAAGCTCTTTATTACCATATCATATATTCTATAATATGGAACAATAATTTATATGGTGAAAAATAAAAAAAAACTGTATTTGTTTGGCATTAACTTCTTGATGTTTGTAAATAATTAACTTAGTTATGACCAAGTCCTTGGTGATATCGTTTAACAGATTTTAGGCAAAGTTGTATTTTTATTGGTCCATTTATATAGAGGATATTTGATTGGATACCAATTGGAATCCTATTATTATTATGTGTCTTATTAGATCCGCGAAAAAAGAAATTTTTAGCCGCAAAGAAAAGAAACGGATTGCATTTTTTTTTTTTCAAATTTTATAGTGAAGAAGCTTTTACTATACTTACATAGTTTAATTTTTCTTTTTTGATATTTGATATGTGTATAGCTGATCAAATACAATAGATGTAGATTTTAGATTTATTTTATTATCTACAATTTAAATATTTCTATATCAACTTTCTGATTAGGATCCTAAAAAACATATGGTATGTTTGTATGGACATTTAGATGTTCAGCCAGCTCTGAAAGAAGATGGTTGGGATACTGAACCATTTGTATTGACTGAGAAAGATGGAAAATTATTTGGTAGAGGAGCTAGTGATGACAAGGGTCCCGTTATCGGTTGGATTCATGCAATTGAGGCTTATCAACAGACTGGACAAGATTTACCAGTTAACATCAAATTTGTTTTTGAAGGCATGGAGGAATCTGGTAGTGAAGGATTAGATGATTTGCTGTTTGCTAGAAAAGGTATTTTTTATGCATCCATGACCCATGAAGAAAAACTGATTAAAATATATAGGGTATAGAAACTATACATAATTGTTTTTATCTGTAAGCTTAATCAACTCATGATATTGAAATAAGAATTGAAATTCAAATTGGAATATTTATGTGCAAAATACAAGTTGCATTTTATGAGAGCAAAGGTTGATTCACTCTTTTATAGTCATGCATCATTCTATAGAATTTTATTATTTAGGTAATATTTTTAACCTGGAATCAACACAGGACTTGTAATATCAATTACTTAATAATATCTTAGTAATATCAAATACGAACAATAAAATAGATTTCTTGCATTATATATGAATATTAAATATGTTAACATTTGGTAACTGACCATTTAACAAAGCTATTTATTTTAATAAGTATTTATTTATATTATGAAAATTAAACAGAATGAAATTGTAATAATTTATCATTATTTAGATACATTTTTGGGTGATGTTGACTACGTCTGCATTAGTGACAACTATTGGCTGGGCAAAAATAGACCATGCATCACATACGGTCTTCGTGGAATCTGTTACTTTGAAGTTGAAATCGAATGTGCAACAAAAGATCTTCACAGTGGAGTTTTTGGTGGATCTGTGTAATTATTTTATGAAACAAGGATCATATTTATATATTGAACTCTATAATTATATAATTTTTTACAAACAGCCCCGAAGGAATGTCTGATTTAATTTATCTTATGAATACTCTAGTTGATAAGCATGGCAAAATTTTGATCCCGGGTCTCTATAATGAAGTAGCACCTTTATTGCCTAATGAACATGAAATATATAAAGGCATTGATTTTGAAGTTGATGATTTCAGGTGAGTTCAATTATACTTTATCAGATTAAATGATCATAGTATACTTGATTAAAATTTTAATGTAAAATCATCAGGTTTTGAAAAATAATTATATGCAATATAATATAAATATGAATGTATGTTTCAGAAATGATATTGGTAGCAGATGTTTATTACACAATAATGTAAAAACTGACATTTTGATGCATAGATGGAGATATCCAAGCTTGTCTCTTCATGGCATAGAAGGTTTTAAAATTACATATTTTTATAAGGACTCTTATTTAATCAATTAATTAAATTTATATTTGTAGGTGCTTTTAGTGAGCCTGGGCAAAAAACTGTAATTCCACGTAAAGTAAATGGCAAATTTTCTATTAGAATTGTGCCAAATCAAGAACCAGAACAGATTGAGAAATATGTTTTAGAGCATTTGAACAAAATGTGGAAAGAAAGAGGAAGCCCAAATAAAATGAGGGTAATATTTTTTTCCTTAAGTTTTGAATATATAGTAAGTTTTTAACGATTAATGAATTTTTCTGTTTAGGCATCTATGGCTCATGGCGGCAAACCATGGACTGAGGATCCTTCTCACCCACATTACCAAGCTGGAGCAAAAGCTACTAAACATGTGTACAAGGTAAAATTGTTACACTTATATAGTTAGTTATTAACATGATAGGTAATTTATCAATATTAAATAAAAAAAGAATCGTAAAGTCAAAATATATTTTCACATCAAATATTAGAATGAACATGAATGTAGCTTAAATTAAATCAATGAATATGATTATATGAATGTTGCGAATGTTACAGGTTGAGCCAGATATGACTCGTGAAGGAGGTTCAATTCCAGTCACTTTAACACTTCAACAAGCTACGGGTAAAAATGTCATTTTGCTTCCAATGGGAGCCTGTGATGATGGAGCTCATTCTCAAAATGAGAAAATAGATATTCGTAACTACATTGAAGGAGTAAGTATTTTTGAGTCAGGGTTTTTTTTTTCAAATGCACAGAATGAAATATTAAGGATTAAAATATTTTTTAATTTCAGACAAAATTATTGGGTGCTTATCTATATGAAGTGGCTCAACTGTAAATTATGAAGTTATTCTTCGTTATTGAGAATGAATTATGTCTTGGCAATATTTTGTTACATATGTATTATGCATTTTAATTGTTATATGATACTGTTATATGATGATTTTTATAAATTTGCAATATTTTTAATAATAAACTTAAAAGTTAAAACAAAATCAAGTAGTTGTTAAATATGCAGTATTCATTTCTAAATTTTTTGATTTTATATATAATTATATTAACATATTATATAGTCATTATTATAATTACAAATTTAAATTAAATACATGTGAAAGCCAGGACCCAACAGTTTGTTGACTGAGTGTGAATTAAGCTGGGCAATAGTACCTGCACGGTGTCCAAAGTAAGCGTCCACTAAAATGAGAGTCGTGAAAATCAAAATAGTGAAGTAATAATATCATATACAATGGTACCCCGACTTAAGAGTGACCTGACATAAGTATTTAGAGATACGAGCTGCCAAAGGAATGATTTGTTGCTTTGACATACATGCAAAAATTAAGATACAAGCTTTGAGCGAGTAATAGTAACAAAATGAGAATATTAAAAATTTAGTCAGTTGCAACAATGATTTTCGTACCATAGAAATAAATGAGCTGTTAATAGAATTAATTGTATAGTAACAACTTACTGAGGATTATTTTAATGTTTGAAATTTTGACTATACATTAATAATGATTGTGCAGTTATACAAAATATTTATTTTTATAACTATATGTCTAAAAAATGGAACTAAAGTGTGAAAATTATATTAAAATATGAGCATAACACATGATAGATAACATGTGTTTAAACAAAAGTTAATTAATTACAATAATTTATAAGCAGCTTTCTAAACTCTAAAGGTTTGTGGATAAAAATCACCCCGAAAAAGTTGCAACAATTTAACCATGGAGTTGTTCAACGAAACATGTCATTTCCTCAGTATCATGAATTGTGAGGAAAAAATAATCTAGGAGTATGGCATTGTGCCCCAAGGAAAATTGCTAGAACTTCCCGTACCGTAATGAAATGTTCGAGGAATTTTAAATGTATTTAAAAAGATTATTTTTCAAATACAGTAACTTATATTTGTTTACAGAAAACTAAATAAACAAAACTCAATCAATCGAATTTAAAATGAAGGACATTGGCTAATATTTATTAAAATTATATAAACTGAATTGCAAAGTTAATATAATTAATATAAGTAAGCTTTAGAACATTAGCCAGAATTAAAATTGAATTATTTTCGATATACAAAAACTAATCAGCACATCTCCCTATCAATAGGAATCGAAGGCAGGTTGATTCGTGCACCCGAAATCGTGGACGAAAATTGTATCCAAACATACACACACACACACATCCATTTTTTCTGAGGTATGCCGCAAATGTTCAAAAACCTTCAAAACTTAAAGAAATGTAAAAATTTTCAATTTCGATTTTTAGACGATTACAATAACTTATCCCATAGATAAACAAGTACGAGAAGTTAATAAACTAATTTAAATAGTAAATTAATTCTTAATATTTAAAAAAAAACTAAATAAAAATCGCAGCGCTGGAACGAATTAATGGTATTTCAATGTATTTATATGTGAACAATTGCTTCGAGATACGAGCGTGGTTGTGGAATGAGTTAAACTCTTATGTCAGGGTACCACTGTATTAACATTTTCTTTAAGTTGGTACCTGTGAGTCTTGTGGTTCGCCAAGGATTCTCACTGTACACCTGGGAGAAAGGTACGGGTGTAAAACTTCGATCTCTAGTACGTTAGATTCTGGCCAGTCCACCATGAATGCATAAATTACAGCTAAATAACGAACAGAAATTGTGTATTTGTAATTATTAAATGTTTGATTTAATATCTAATTTAAGATCAGTGTTGTGTTTAAAATCAGTGTGTTTCAAAGGTAAGTACAGTAGTTTAATGTTTTTGTGACATGTCATGCGGCATGTCATTTAACACTTTGGTGACGGCTGTCCACCTCAGTGGACAAACATACTCTGTTAGGCACAGGCTATTTTATAAACAATGACTCAGTTTGCATCGAAAAGTTGAATAAATTACATATAGCAGTGATAAACAGTATTGTATTTTGAAAATAATTTTAAATTATTTTAGTAGTATTTCTATCATTTTTCTTTGCTATATGGTCTTTTTTTAATATTTAAAACGACCGAGCGCTTTTAAATATGGCAAAACGACTGGTAAATTTTGTGAATTAAGCAGTAGTGAAAATGAGTTTCAAATAGACATTCAAACAGACAAATTTTACGAAATTAATATTCGCATCGAAGATATTGATGAATGTGATGATGATATTATCCAACCAACAAAAAAAGAAGAAGTTCGACAAATTAAATAAAGAGCGGAGTTTGACATACATCAACAAACACCCCGACTACAAATACCAAGCAATATAAGACATCCAATAGATTATTTTACTTTATATTTTATAAATGAATTATTAGACAATATAATAGAAAAAATAAACCATTATGGCCGCAAAAAAATGACCAAATATACTGACTAATCGCTGGCATATTCTAAATTCTAAAAGAAAAAGGGATTTAATTGTCTGTTCTGAGAGAACAGCACCAGGAGGAAGGCGGCGAACAACATTTTATTGTAAAACATGTCAAAATCAACCAGCTATGCATTTTGTAAATTGTTTTGAACGTCACCATTCTTTATAAAATGACCAAAAATGTATTTTGTAAATATTATAAATGTATGTCTTTCAATGACCACAAATTTTCATCAAACAAATTGCATAACATACACAATGAAATCAAGTTTACAGCCGGTACAAGAGATTGTTTTGAAATCGGTGCCGTCCCGAAAGTGTTAACAATGACACTTTGAACAAGTTATTACTCACCCGAATTGTTTACTTTGGGTGTTGTGAACCAAACATCCGCCGTTAATGTATCATTTTGGTAGTCCCATGGTTTTGTATTGTACACGGCTTTACCATTGATTTCCAGCCAAGCGCCCAATTCTCGCAAACGCTCTTCAAAAATAGGATCTATCAACCCTTCCTTGGTCGGCCCCACGTTTATCTACAATAATTATTTTATCGTTACAAGAATTAACTATAGTATTATGAGACATGACTGTTGAAATAACGCTTCTAATGATTACCAATATATTACCCCCGCAGGCAATGGTGCGAATCAAGACTGTAATTAATTCCTTGGTGGTCAGGTAGTCATCTAATCTGGCCTCTCTGCGGTACCCCCACGATTGTTTATCAAGAGTCATGGCATTCTCCCATTTATGAGGTTGTAGCACACCTATCATTGATAAAAATAAATATGTTTTTAACTTCCCGAAGGAGATGTTTATGTTTTTGCGACAAAATTAGATTTGCTAATATTAAGTTTTCTCTATGTTTCGAGTCATTCTGAATCGAATGAGAACAAATTTGGAAAAAGTATATGCATCGATGTGTGTGTGTGTACGTGAACTAATTTTTGATCTTTTTCCGACGTTTTTTCAAAAACGGCTGAACCGATTTAAAAAATTAGATTAGATGGAAAAATTAGATTAGATTTAAGATGTATCTCGATGAGGAACATAATTTATTATTTATTTTCGCAGCGATCTGCCGAGCCGTTTCTTCGTAATTAGTAAAAAAGTGTAAAATATTTTGTCCATGTTTTAGCCCACAATTCTGAATCGACTTTGAAAATATTACGGCCTTACGGCAGGTCATTTAATTTTAAAGGTTTATCAAAATTAAAAAAAAATAAGTAGTTTTTCTTATGTTTGTTAAAATTAAACCTTTTATCGACGTTTTCTGGAACCAATTGCAAAAATTTAAAAGCCAGCCGATGAAACTGGTTGATCACTGCGTAGTAGCTAGTTTTTTGATACGATCGGTTGAGCCGTTTTTTTTTTTTTAAATCAGCGCTGATTTTAGGTGTAGTTGGTGTGGCGATTGATCACCTAGTCTTAATGAACTTATTAAAACATTATTGTCCTACAGAAAATGGTTGAATTATTATACCTTATTAAAATTTATTTATTCGGTCGCGCATTTATAAAATATGCCGTGTTGTATTAGGCACGTGTTCAATTTTAAATTATGTATAATTGATCAACTCTGAATTCTATAAATCACTCATAAATTAATATATTTATTTATTGTTGACTCAGTATTCATTATTTAACTTATGTCGGCAAGTTTAAGTAACTTGCCTTAAGGCAAAATTGCCACTTACAACTAATTATTATAATAAGTCTAAGCTAAAACAATTATTAATCCCGCAGGAAAAGTTATAGTAATCGCAAAAAAAAATTAGAAATGAAAATTTTTGTATATCTTTACGTTTTAGAGGTTTCTGAACATTTTGGCATACCTTAAAAAAAATGGATGTATGTGTGTGTGTGCGTGCGGATACAAATTTTAGTCGATGATTTCTCGAACACGGATCAATCGATTTGAATAATTCAAAAAACATTCGATTCCTACTGATAAAAAGACGTGGTGAATAATCTTTGGCAAAGGCAGGTGTAGCTGTTTCGGAGATACGGGGCAAAATGTGCAAAAATGGTATTTCAGTTTTTGAGATAACTCAGCGTCTGATTTAAATCATTCAAAAAACATTTTACTTGTATTGACGAAATGAATAACTGGTGAAATTTTTGTAAAGGCAGGCCAGCGTTTTCCGAGATCCAATAAAAAAGTGAAAAATAATGCCATTTGGCGATCAAAACTGATAATTATATAGACATATGAACATCGTATTATCAGATATTTTATAAAGATTATAATAATAAGTATAAATTTTGTGTACATTTATATGAGTTTCGTACCAATGCTTACACGTTAGAGTCTACGCGGCGCTCACGCGCTTTTATATTTCGACTCCAAATCATCAAAATAATAAAAAATTTCAAAAAATCAAAAATAAAAAAAAAAAATTCAAAAAAGTTAAAATTTTTCAAAAATTTCAAAATTTCTCAACAATTGTTTTTTTTTTTTCATAGTTTTGCAAGGTCTTTTTTAATAATCTAGTTTCCGGTACGGGCAGTTCCAGCAATTTGCCTTAAGGCACGATGCCTTACACTACTAGTTAATATTTAAATTAATCATATAGTGATTTCACATGCCTGGGTCATATCTGTCTCGGCATGTGAAGTAGCCCCCGTGGTGGCAGGGGATGCCTACACCCCATCGGTCATTTACTACAATCTATAAGAATAATTAAAGTTTAATTATAGTTTTTATTGTAATTGGTACTTTATTACCAATATTATCTAAATAGGTTTATAAAATATTAGCTGAAATATTGCAAGTATAATGCTGTTAACCAACGGTTAACTACTATTAAGAACACAATATCGTTCAATTTATTGCCGATTATATATATTTATTTATTTTTTCTATTTTGACTATTAAAATTGTATAATTTTCATGATATATTTTCTTACCTCGTTCTTAACCGGGCTATCATTGTACAACCAAGTAAGGAATTTTCTAGTCATAAAATATGCATCACTCGCCTCCCAATCGCCATCCGCCCAAAATATTGATGGTCGGTATTTGGTTACAAGTTCAAACATCTCAGGCAACATTTTATTGTTTACAAAGTCATTCGATTCGAAACAATTGGCTTTATCGGCTAAATAAATGGGGTTAAACCATTCATATAATGAATAGTACAAACCAAATTTCAGATCGGTGTTGTTTCTTATTGCTTCGGCTAGGTCACCTAAGGAAGAAGAAGGTCGATGTATATAAGAGATTTTTTTATTATAATTACAATCTGTCACACATAGCACATTCTTTTTTTTAACATCAATCAGAACTTTACGTCCTATGAGCTGTTGGGCTGAAACTTCTTCTTACTTCGAATTTTTTTAGATGGTAACCCAATGGTTAATCCATCCATATTTGATGATTTTGTTATTAGAATTAATCTAATAGGGTTGACTTTTTATTGGTGCAGCAATGCCGGGCAAGGGCTATTATCACTTGGAAACATATTACTGTCTATATTTCCAAGTGAAAATCGATGTCAATGCTGTTTGACAACAAGCTGCAACGGGCGAGCCCACATAGGACATTCAGCAATTGTTTTGACTTTATATATATGGATTATTGAATAGATGGCAACCCAGTAGTTGTCCAATCCAGTTATGACTAATTAACTATACTCGAAGTATTTGCTGACATTTTTTATTATATATGCAACTATACCCACGAGAGGCAATTTTCACTTGAAGCTATATTTTAGAAAAAAAAAAGACTAAATAATACACTTTGGTGGTTTTTATTTACTACCTATCAGATCCCTGTGGGCTCCCAAGTCCATCGAATTCCAGCTAAACGCATATTTGGATGGCCACATGGCGTAACCATCGTGATGTTTACTTGTGAGCACCACGTACCTGTTTAATAACAATAATAAATAAAAATTATGTAAGGTTATGATAAATAATACAGAAGTCACCAAATATGAAATTGTATCCTAATATGGAATATCTTCATTTCTCTAAGACTATAAGTTATAAACGCAATACTCGACTATCTTTTGTTTCATTCGGTCTATCTATCGCATTCACACCATCGAGTCAGTTGCGCGGACGCTTCACGTGTAGCAGGGGTGTTTTCTTTTGTTGTTGTGAAGAAAGTTTTAAAGGTAAGCAATAAATGAGTATTATTTATTACTTGCTCTTATGTTTGTATACATAAGTATTATACTATTTAGTATATCGGTCTTATTTTTATTTTACCATTTTGTGATCTTTTGTCATTAACACTTTGGGGACGGCTGTCCACCTCAGTGGACAAACATACTGAGTGAGGCACAGGCTATTTTATAAACAATGACTCAGTTTGCATCGAAACGTTGAATGAATTACATATAGCAGTGATAAACAGTATTATATTTTGAAAATAATTTTAAATTATTTTAGTAGTATTTTTAGCCTTTTTCTTTGCTATATGGTCTTTGTTTAAATATTTAAAGCGACCGAGCGCTTTTAAATATGGCAAAACGACTGGTAAATTTTGTTAGTTAAGCAGTAGTGAAGATGAGTTTCAAATAGACATTCATACAGACAAATTTTACAAAATTACTATTCGCACCGATGATAGTGATGAATGTGATGATGATATTATCCAACCAACAAAAAGAAGTTCGACAAAATAAATGAAGAGCGGGAAGACATTAGCGAATGTGCCGATTCTCCTTCAATAATCGAGTTTAACATATATCAACAAACACCCCGACTACAAATACCAAGCAATATAAGACATCCAATATAAGCAATATAAGTTAAATAGATTATTTTACTTTATATTTTATAAATGAATTATTAGACAATATAATAGAAAAAATAAACATTATGGCAGCAAAAATGACCAAATATACTGACTAATCAGTGGCATATTCTAAATGCGAGTGAAAGAAAAAGGGATTTAATTGTCTGTTCTGACAGAAAAGCACCAGGAGGAAGGCAAACAACATTTTATTGTAAAACATGCCAAAATCAACCAGCTATGCATTCTGGAAATTGTTTTAAACATCACCATTCTTTATAAAATTATCAAAAATAAATTAATATTATAAATGTATGTCCTTCAATGTCACAAATTTTTCTCAAACAAATTGCATAACATACACAATGAAATCAAGTTTACAGTCGGAATAGTAGATTGTTTTGAAATCGGTGCCGTCCCGAAAGTGTTAAAATATTTTGACTTGAAAAAATATTTAGATGAGTTTGAACTAGTATAAAAATTCAAATATGGACAATCCTTGGTGTCTAATTATGGAATACTTATAAATATGGCATATATACGCCAGAGGAACGAAGAAAAGTATCGAGCAGATGAAGAAACGCTGCTGTATCAACAGTCATAACATCTTCTCCATAAAAAATGATTGAGAAAATAAAAATATGAAGAAACAAGAACAAGAAAGTAAATTTTTCAAGACAAAGAATAAGAAAAAACCCGCGAAGAGAAACAAACAAAAGAAGAAAAATAAGGATGATAGTGAAGAGAAAACTCTGAGTTGTGATGGACCAAGATATTAATGTTCATTTTTGTTATTGTTATGTTGATTTATACTTATATTTCATATATAGGTATCTATTCCATATTTGGTTACTTATTTGTGATTTTGGTTTTTGTGTATATATATACTAATATATTTGATTAAAGACTGCTAATTACTACATATAAATGTATGACTGATTAGTAAAAACATTAAACTGATTTAATTAATGTGAAGTTTGTTTATATCCCAAAAACAAAATGGTGTTCCATATTTGGTCCATGGTGTGAGAGCATCACAAATCAATGATTCCCTTTCCCGCAAACCGTAGTGCCCGAAATGGGCTATTTTTAATTGGAAACTTATTTTTGACCTATATTTTCAATTAAAAATGGACATCGATACTGCACGATATCCGGTTGTCCAGAGCGGGGCCTAGTATATATTTATATCAAAGACAAAATCTATCTGCAAAATTTGAAATGTGGTGCTGGAGACAAATGAAGATAATTGAACAGACAAGATAACTAATGACGAAGTTATGAGAAGAGTAGGCGAAGAAAGGACTCTACTGAGCACGATCCTCAAAAGAAAAAGAAACTGTATCGGACCCATTCTGCAAAAGGAATGCCTTCTACACGACGTAGTAGGACTGAAAGGAAGGGGAAGAATAAGAATAAGAATCCTTATCCTTTATCTATATAGTCTGACCATTTGATCACCTGTACAATCATGTTTTTTTTTATTTTTTTTTTATTTTATTGCTATTTTATAAATTTAATTTTTTTACGATTTTAAATGAGTATAACTTTCAACCTTGTGCAAGAATTTTGAGCTTGACTGGTGGTCAAATAGACTTTAATATGATGAACTTGATGATGAACATTGTATTTAATTTTCGAATGTTTTTTATCAGCTCTTTTTTCAGAAGCGAAATTTGTAATGTTTGTAAATTACTATCCTTTTAATATTAATCATGAATAAGCTTGACAAGAGCCTGAAATAATATCTATTATTATTGATTACGGCTTGTTTATGAATAAATAAATAAATAAATAAATGCAGATGGTCGATGACTTACGCGAGAAGAGGAAATATAGGGAATTGAAAGCCGAAGCACAGGATCAGGAAGAAGTAAGCAAGAATTTTTGAAGGGAAATACATGAAAATGAATTAAAAGTGATTAATGGTCATTGATGGTAATATAACGGTAATGGGAATAATATACAAGAGAGGGGAAGGTAATCACTGATTACGTGGTGCTCTCATACCATGTACCTGCCTTTGGGCAGACTATTATATATATATATATATTTATATATATAAATATATATATATATATATATATATATATATATGTATATATATATGCAAAGAATTATATTTATTACTTGGCCCCCGCGTCCTCGAATAATTTCGCCCAATACACGGGGTCGAACAGTTCTGTTTTAAACGCCTTGCCGAAGTCTTGATAGGTGAAACCTGGAGGGTAGTGTTCCTTCATATAATCCACATAATTCTTTTGATTGGCTGTAAAATAGTATTAGTTTGCATCAGTTATTCAAATAATTTGCAACTACAGAAAAATAATTATCGTCAAAAACAAATCTTTATCGTAGCTCATCCAATAGCATACCCGACTCACACGGGAAGAAATTCTATGTACAATGATAAAATTATCATTAAATTTGAACAAAATTAGAAGTAATAAGAAAACAGCAAGATTTAGAAAAATGAAAAGTGAAGAATTCAGTTGCAAATAAGCAAGTATAGATAAAAATAGTATAGAATATAAAAAAAGAAATGTTGCAGGTGGCCAAATAGTGAATTCGCCTTGATATCCGTATGATATTACTAAATGTTCTTGATACGTTGAATCTTTATGCATTTATGATTTTTCAAAATAAGCATATCATTTTGTTTACCTCTCCAATTGAACCAAAACCATTCGGAACCGCGGTCCGGTACAGAATAGACTCCCCAGTGCAGCATTATGCCAATTTTGGCTTCATCGTACCAGTTCGGTATTGGTCTGGAGTCTAAACTGCCCCATGTTGGTTCGTATTTTTCGATATCTTCGTTCTCTTCATAGCAGTCGTTGGGCACTGAGAAATAGATAATTATTAATAATTATGATAGTTATGGAGAATAGAAAACAATAAGCTATTTTTTGTGAATTTAGTGCTCGTTATTGATTCTCAAGTCATTTTTATAGTATTTTAACTGGTGCTTTTATTATCCTATGAATCGAGATTCAAGGAATTCCAATTTAAGCGAATACGAAAAATGGTGAAAGGCTACAAAACGATTTGGATTTTTTAGGAAACAGATAACTGAAAGTTTACATTTTTTTAAAATTTTTTTTTATTGTTTCCACAGCAATCAGAACTCTTTTATTGTTCTATAAGCTGTTTTTGTGTATGACTTATGACCTAAGGTATTGATATGAGAAGCAACCCATCGGTTCATCCTTTTCCTATGTGTGGGGTTATTATATATTAGCTCTCATGTCTAATAGTGAGTGTGCATATGATTGTATGATGCAACTATGTCCACGAAGGACGATTTTCACTTGGAATTATATTGTGATCTATAACTCCAAGTGGAAATTTGACATCAAAGTTGCCTGATGTCAGGCTTGGCGGTAGCTGGAATCGAACCAGCGAACCTGGGTGTAGTTGATGCTAGCCCACGCTCTAACCGATTTCGCCACCGCTGGCCCAAGTTTACAATTAAGTGAAGCAAATTATCTTTTTAATAGTTTAAGTCTTCTTGATATATTTGAATAATTATTGACCCATTTTACACAAAATTATAATACAGAGGATGGGATTGGACACTTTGTTATTGTTGTTTAATTTTTTTTTGCTGAGTCGTGAAGTAGTGTTATGGAACGTGGGCTAGTAATTCCTAATCGGTACTAGAATTTCACTTGAGATCATAAATTTCAAATATGATCTTAAGTTATATTGTCCTTTAACTATATATATATATATATATATATATATATATATATATATATATATATATATATATATATATAAAATGCCACAAAAGTGAGCGGTTAACCGTTGTGTTGCCTTCTGGTGAAATAATAAGTAAGCCGCCTTCAAACAAATAACTTATAGGACAAGTAGTTTTGATAGTAGTTATGATTGATTTTCTAAAACACCAATAAAAAATGTTTTCCACTTTGTCCTAATATTTGTCCTTTATTTTTATATATAAAGAGACCCTGGCGTGTATAAAAATCTAAAACGTATTTGGAACTTAGTTCATATGTTGACGTTTTGCTTTATTATTTTTTTTTATACATATGCATTTATATAAAATATTAGACCCCGTCGTGGTCTAATAGTTAATAACGTGGGCTATCATAAACTAATCCCGGATTTGATCCCAACCTCGGTTAGCTCGATATCAAGCAATATGATATCAAAAATTCACTTGAGGTTATAAATCTTAAATAGAATCTCAAAGCAAAAAACGCACTTCGTGGGCATTGCTACAACACATACACGCCAACACCGATTTATTAGTACGATTGTTGTAGTACATAATGGTAAACACGCTATTATTAAAAATATGTTAGTGTGAATTTTTTGAAAAATGTCAACTCTTTTCTTTTTTGTCACAAATACTGAAAATTTTAAATACTTAAGTTAATAACGTGATGATAGCCATAAATTAGTCTCGGATTTCATCCCAACCTCGGTCAGCTCGATATCAAGCAGTATGATATCGAAAATCCACTCGAGGTTATAAATCTCAAATAGAATCTCAAACGTACTTTGTGGGCATTGCTGCAACACATACACGCCAACACCATTAGATATACATATCTAATAGTGGTTGACCGCTGGGTTGCCCCCTCGAAGAAAAAAATATTAACAATAAGATATACTAAGATTTCCAAGTTGAATAAAATAAAATGTAAATTGTATAAATAATATATGATAGTATACACAGTTTATTTTATAGAATACCTAATTCTCATGTTAAAGTATTTAATAATAAATTTAAGCAGATTGTTTTTCATTATATCTAATAACCGGCTACAGCAGTTAAGTAAAACGATTTGTATTTGGATAAAAGTTGTAGTACATCATGGTATACACGTCATGCCAAACTATATCCTGATCGACCCATAACGAAAATCGGAACAACTATTATTAAAAATATGCTTTATGTGACTTTTTTAAATAAATATCAATTCTTTTCTTTTTTGTCACAAATACTGAATATTTGAAATACTTATAATTGTTATTAGTTATTAGTACGATTGTTGCAGTACAACATGGTGCGCTCTGACAAACTATATCCTGATTGACCCGTTAGAAATTCAAAAAAATCCAAAATCCAAATTTGACAAAATGTTGTATTACATCAAACCTAAATGTCTACTTTAATAATAATCTACTTTTATAATAATGTACTTGAATTAATTAATTAATAAATTATAAATTTAATAAAAATCTGCTTAATAGTAATTACTTTAAAAATAATTTACTTTAATATAATCTAAAATTTGTAAAATTATTTCTAAAAAATGACGTCAGTAGTCAATCGTTTTCAAAAATTTATTTATTAAAAACATTCTTTTAATTTAATGCATGATTAATTTTTAGCAATGCTAACAGTATTTGCATTGAAGTCACTAAAATGTTTATTCTTATTTAAATAACTTTTTCTTTGAAAATACAGATTTGTAAACTTTACACTAAAATTTGGCATTTTCATATAATTATTTCAATGTAAACAATATTTTTCGTATGGCATGCTTAATTAAAAAAATAAACCAAAAATATAACTTACCTTGGACAATGATCGATGCTGTCACTGCACTTATTAGACAAGAAATTAATAAAAAATATTCAAATTTATTAGACATTATTGAGAAGAATCTTTAAAATACATAAAGAGAGTAATGTAAAATTAATTGTTAATATTTAAAAAAGCACTATTAAGAAAAGATTAAAATTTTAAAAAATTCTAAATACAAAATAATTTTTTACAAAACTGAGTTGAACGAAACGATAGTGTTTTGTATTATATGACATTGCCTCCCGCGATAACCTTGATCGTCCTTACACGGCTTGTTCGATGCTCCACTATTGTATGAATTTTATACATATTAATTAATCAATTTAATTTAATAACAATTATTTATAATGAAAATGCTCTTCTAAAACGATTCATATATAATGTAACACTTGCATTTTTAAGTTCTGGAACAATAAAAGTAGAAACGATAGACTGATTGTAGTAGGCGTTGTAAATTTTCCTTGTTTCGACGTTCACTTTCATATGAAACCAATTCAAATGGATAATAGATTTTTGTGCTGACCGGACATTGATTCTTATGATAAAATTATAAACTTATATAAAATTACTATAGCGCGGTACTCTGGGATCGTGGATGCCATATTTCACGGAGCTGAAATTGCAACAGCCCTCCTATAACGCGGTTTCCGTTCAACAGCCCATAAGGTCATTCCGCGCAATCTATGAATGACTCCCAGTAACTAGTTTTAATGTAGGTTTTATCATTGGCTAATTTATCTTTTACAATAAACATGCCAGTTTATATCATAGCCGTGTATGACATGGGTTTTAGTAATGTCAGAGTTTTTTCATAATAGGATTTCTAAAAAATGTTCTGGTGAACTTTTTTTTTATATTGTTGAATAGCAATCAGAACATCAGAACATGTTGTTCTATAGCTGTTGTTTGGCTAAGTCAGTGGTTTTCAACCTTTTTTGCACCGCGCCCCTGCTCTAATAAAATACTCACTGATATTATCAGACTACATATTAATATGCAATAATATGTAACAATATGCATAAAACCTGATTATTTTTTATTTATTTTTTAGCATCATTACATAAATTTTGGGTTATTTTGAAAATAATGCTGGAAACAGATGTATGCGTCCAACTAAGGAAACGCGCCCCACAGGTTGGAAAGTAGTTTGTTACTTGAATATAAACATGGACATGATAGATGATCCTCCATTGAACTGTTTCAATATTGAGATCATTGTGCAGGATTTGATTTGATACATACCATGGCGCGCTTAAATTTTTTTTATTGTTGTCTTTGTAAGGATTTGAACCTTTGAACCTTGATGATTTACTAGCGCATTCACAAAGCTCAACCCCGTAGGTCCAAATGTTTTTTTTTTGGAAAATTTTGGTGAGAACTTCGTTGCTCAGGGATAACTTCCTAACGTCCTAAAAGCCAATAGAGTGACCAAACCTTACTTTGCAGCTTTTTAGTTTATAATCCAGTTTCATTTTTTATCCAAAAATATATCAAGGTGGAGACTTTGGGTTTGACCCTATTATTCAAGCTGACAAGAAGGCATTTACCCTTTTTGTAACATAAAGGAAATTAAATGATAATTTGGTTGTTTGTCTACTGGAATACTGTTCTTAAATCAAATGATACAAGAAAAGGGCGAGTGTCATAACCGTTCACACTCCAAGACAGTTTTTTTATTTGCTCAATCTTCACCCAAAAAGGACAAGAAATTTGTCACAACCGTACCCAACACACACTTTTGAAAACAAATCATTGTTATGATTAAGCTAAATTATCTACGCAAAAACTAATTACTGGTTATAAACTACTAATGTTTAACTTATAGTAAAATAACAAATAAAGGGATCTATAAGTATACTATATTATACATATAGATCCCTTTATGTTACTATAGTAACAGTTTTTATTAAAAGAATTCGAAAAATTACTTTTGGCTCGCTAAAAGCAATTCGACTACAGATTATTTTAATGTAGAGTGCTGACTGAAAGCAATAATGTGAACTTGTTCGAACAAGCATACTTCATCTTTCTCCTTTTGGACCCTATCTCAAAATCAGTATAGTTTAGCTGTTATGACGACTGCCACTACCATACCTTGGCACAACCGTTCAGTCTTGTTTCCATTATTGGCTTTTTAATGTGTTTAAGAACTAGGCATATCTTTACCTCATTTTTTGGCATTTTAGAAGCTGAAGTCTTTACTGATCTTTCTTCACTATTAGTATTCTGGCATATCAGTTTTTACTCCAAAATTCACCATAATAAATATTACAATAATTAAAAAAATTAAATGAAATCACAATAGTTTAACCTTTTCCACTCGCGAATTCCGGAATTTATATGTATTTTGCCGCTGGAGTGGCGGCATCCGAGTCGAAAGGGTTAATATTTATAATAAGTTTGCAAGATTCTGCATTAAATAAATTCCAGATAACAAAAAAAAAAGATTTTATTAAGCTTATATCATATCATTCTAGGTCGTATTACTTATTAAATTGTATCAATATTTATTTTAACTTCACTTCCAATACCCAAGCATCTTTTACTGGTGTTTTGTAAGGCAAATTTATATCAACACTTTTGTCCGTTTTGGACCACTAAAATAAAAAAAAAAATAGAATGAATTAAATAACGATAGTATTATAATAGATATGTGAAATGTATGTGCAATATATTTACCTGAAGTTCTTCTTGATTTCCAAGCATTTTGATAGTTCCAGTTTCTTGTAAATATTTGTGCAAAACTGCTACTTCTAAATGGTCTGATTGTGGCCATTCATGGAAGAAAGTGTATACTACATCTGTAATCAAAATTTGCAATTTTAATATAAACTAGCTGTAAGTGGAATTCTGTCTTAAGGCAATTAAGGCATCGTGCCTTAAGGCAAATTGCTGCAACTTCCCGTAACAAAAATTATTATTTTTTTAAAAACGATTAACATTTTTGAAAAAGATTTACTTTGAAAAAATAAGATTTTTGAGAAACTATAAATTGGACAAAAAATTACTTTAAAAAAAAAATTTTTTTTTTAAAAAAAAAAGAATTTTTAATTTTTTTTTTTTAAAAAAAATGTTTTTTTTTTATTTTGACATATTGTGGAAGATCTGAACTTTTTTTTTCAAAGCAATAGTACTGCTTTAACTGCATAAGGACAAAATATAAAGCGCGTAAGCGCCGCGTCGCTGTCTAACGCATAAGCATTGGTACGGAACCCATAGGAATGTTAACAAAATTTATACTTATTGTTAAAATCTCTATAAAATATCTGATAATTTGATGTGCATATGTCTAATGATCATTTTTGACCGCCAAATGGCACATTTTTTTACTTTTTCCTCCATATCTCCGAAACCGCTAGACCTACCTTCATGAAAATTTGATCGATTCTTCATCATGTCAATACAAGTGAAATGTTTTTTGAATTATTCAAATCGGACGATCCGTTCTCTTAAAAACTGAGTTACCGTTTTCGGCACTTTTTGCCCCGTATCTCCGGAACGGCTAGACCTGTCTTCGCCAAAAACTAATCAGCACGTCTCCTTATCAATACGAATCGAATGTTTTTTGAATTATTCAAATCGGTTGATCCGTGTTCCCGAAATCGTCGACGAAAATTTGTATCCGCACATACATACACACACGTACATACACACACACACACACACACACACACACACACACACATACATCCATTTTTTCTAAGTTATGCCAAAATGTTCAGAAACCTCTGAAACGTAAAGATATATAAAAATTTTCATTTTCGATTTTTTTGCGATTACTATAACTTGCCCTACGGGAAGTTAAAAACTGTCAATTTTTTAAGCAAATTTGTTTTAAAATGTAATTATAAAATACCATGTGAAATGTATATGAACAAAATGTGGAAAGAGTTAACATCAAATAAAATAAGAATAAACTTCAGAAAATCATGAATTGCATGCTTTTGCAACCAGCCTTGGGTTATTCAGAAAATTTTGAAGAAATCATACGTTAATAATAATAATTGCAACATATAGTATCTATTATCATTTTAAATTTTGTATACTTTGCAAAAAGTGGTAGTATCTCGCATAAACCCAATAAGTTACCGAGGCATATTATAATATGGAACACTGCAAGTATTGGGCACGGCCGATTTTTCAAAATTTTAATTAATTTTTATAATCAAACCGCTTCTCATAGGCCTATAATATTTCAAATTGTTAAGTATGGCAATCAACTCTATCGCCATGCAAAGTTTCATCAAAATCCTAGAAGATTAAACCTGAGGTTCTCATTGTCAGATTATTTTACATGAGCTGTTAAGTTTTTTATGTATTTAACCTGGTTGAACGACTAACCAGAATTTTCTATTTTGGGCGTGGTGAACCAGACTCCTGGTGTCAATGTATCGTTCTGGTGCAACCAGGGTTTTGTTTCGTATACTGCCTTGCCGTTAATTTTCATCCAGGCGCCGAGTTCGCGTAAACGCTCTTCAAAAATAACATCAATAGTTCCTTCTTTCGTTGGGCCCACATTTATCTAGAAGAAAAATGATGGATAGAACATAAATATAATTTTTTGTATAATTATGTTGGTTTGTTGTACTTAATTTTAAATTTCTGTGAGTATGAATTTTATTAGTCTACTGACCAGTTTTCAAATTTTCATTCTGAAAAGTCCAGCTGAAGCCATAAACTGATGAAGATATTTGGCTTTATTTAGCTGGTGGCAAATTGTGCCTTCAGAGAACAAATTATACCAATACGTTTTCTTACCAATATGTTTCCACCACAGCTAATAGTTTCCATAAGGGTTTTAAGTAACTCCTTGGTCGTCATATAATCTGATAACCTTGCGTTTCTTCTGTAACCCCAAGATCCTTTGTCTAATGTCATGGCGTTTTCCCATTTGTGTTCTTGCAGTACACCTATATATTTGCAAAAAATAGAATAATATAAGTATTTGTTCATTAATTACTATTTATTTAAATTTGTAAAAAATACCTGGATTGTATTTGTCAATGCACGTGTAGAAATCACCATGTTTGCACAGAGTTGCTGATCCCCAGCGGTCGTTCACGAGAACCTAATAGAATAATGGAAATTTGAAGGTTTCTTTTTTAATTTTGGATATTTATGGTAATGGATTTAGTTGCTAAATTATGTTCAAATATATATTCAATGTTAGAGAAATACCTCTAAGCCAGTGGTTGGGGAACCAAGGTAAATTACCCCAAATGGAGTAAAAATGAAATTTTTGGGGGTAAAACGTATGTATTTTTAACTGATATTCACTGTATTTGCAACGTAGTTGTCCATGTGGGGGGCAATCTCTCTTCGTCATGGGGATAATATCAAATTAGACAAAAAAATTGGGGTAATGATTAAAAAAGTTTCCCGACCCCTGCTCTAAGCAAACGTTTGATGGAAATATGTCAATTACAATATTTATGATCTCGATCTATGATTAGTATTGTAATCTGTTAGTTAAATAATTATTGTTTGTGGTCGTTAAAGGATTGATTATTTGCTATAAAATTGAGCCTCGTCAATAGGACAATGCGTCAATATTTTATGTTTAATGAACTAGTTAAAATAAATATTTGATTAGACCTTTTCTGGAGTTTTAGCTATTTTTTTAAATAGATTAAAATATGCAATGAATAAGTTATTAGAAGGTAAACTAGACAATCCAAGTTCCTGATTTGAAAACTACCGTACAAAATCACTCTATCGACTAGGAACATTATTTTGTAACTGTGAGTTCACTTATGGACCGATTCTGCCGTATTACAGACCAATGTTATGGCAAGGCTATGTTATATAGAACTTTCCATACTAAATATTGACAACAGCCATGTGGTCGGTGTGCAGTCAGGCGTCTTTCTCAGGTTGTCAAATAGAAAACCTAACCTATAAACCGCACAAATGTCAAAAAAACGATGTTAGATAACAGGGTCTTTCTGACTCGGCTTCATAACACACCAACCGCGTTGCAGATTATGTGTAAAACGCCTGAAAGCACAGCAAATACATGACATTGTGACAGTATTCAGCATAGATAAGTAAATTATAAGGTATTCAGTATGATTCAGTAGCATAATGTATGGAAGTTGGGGCGTAACATGGCCTTGCCATAACATTGGGTTGTTGTGCGGCAGAATCTGCCCATTAATAACCTTTTCAAAATTTACCTCATCCTTAACTGGACTCTCATTGTACAACCAAGCCAAAAATTCTTTGCTTTTCCAATACGAATCATCAGCTTCCCATTCTCCATCAGACCACAAAATACTTGGTTTATAGGTATTGATCAGTTCATACATTTCAGGAAGAACTTTAAGGTCTGGAAAACTGCTGTTTTTGAAACCACCAGCTTTGTCTTCCAAATATAGTCTGTTGAACCATTCGAACAAGGAGTGATAGAGACCGAAACGTAAGTTGGTTTTGCTGCGAATTGCGTTGGCTAGTAAACCTAATTGAAAAAAATAATTAGAAATAATTTATTATCTTCTTGAAGGAGAAGTAGTTTTTCGAGGTTATTGATTTGAAGATACTAAATTGAGTCTGATTAATAGGACGTCTAAATATTTTGTGTTTAATGAACATTATGGCACCATATTCGGCACGAGATTGAGAAAATATTTGATTTCATTTGAATTGATATATGGTAAAAAAGATTATGCCTTTTTTCATATTAGGTTATTATACTTGATACCCATAAATTAATGTTGAAAACCTCATTACGGTTTGGCAATATTTTTGCAAAAAAATATTTAAAAGCTATGATTTTTGTCACAAGTTTTATATTGCTCAGAATGTTAGATTATCTTAAAATATCATTTCTACATTTCAATTTGTCATGGAAGTGGTAATTTGATAAATTGATTCATCACCATTATCGCGTGTCATTATTGCATCAAGTAATATCTGTAAAAGTTTCTGCCATTTCTGCAGAACATGTACCATCAACATATGTTTTCACAACATTTTCACTTTTTCTGCAGTAAAGATGTAAAATATGATGAAATAAATCAAAGCTACATTGTAAAATCAATTGGATTTAGTGAGACGGAAGCCTTGAAATATCAGCTATCCAAACTTGGAATGCCAATGTTCATTGGATAGAAATGGAGATCAAATTTGAAATTACATCAAAACTTATGTCAATCAATTTTATATTTTGTTTTCATTTAACGGATAATAATGTTCTTAATTTATATTACAATGATCATGGTCATGATTAAAGGATATATGCTGACTTGAAAAATATTGTTCTTTGGTTGAATTGTTGACTACCATTGTTGAAATCATTCATATAATTTTATTTTTTTTATTTATAACTTCCCATAGGGTAGTTATAGTAATGGGCCAAAATTCAAAAATGAAAAGTTTTGCATATCTTCACGTTTTAGAGGTTTCTGAACATTTTCGCATACCTCAGAAAAAAATGATGTGTGTGTGTTTTGTGTGTCCGCAGTTTTTCGATCACGTTTTTCTACGCACCGATTTGAATGGTTCAAACAACATTCGATTCCTATTGATGGGGAGATGTGCTGATTAGTTTTTGGCAAAGGCAGGTTCAGCCGTTACGAAGCAAAGAGTGCAGAAAATAGAAAACACATTCAATTTGTAATAATTGGGAGAAGTTGTGTTTAGTTTTTGCCAAAGGCAGGTTCAACCGTTTCGGAGGTACCGAGCTAATTCTGCAAAAATGGCAATTTTTGAGAGAACTAAGCATCCGATTTGAATGGTTTAAAAATCTTTCTGCTTGTTTTGACTGTGAAGTTTACTGTTTTACAATCCTAATGGAAATCTTAAACGGGTTTTTTGCAGTTGGTATGAAATTTTTCAAATTTTCCATCTGTGAGTTTTATTATTATTGCTTGAAATATCATTTGAGGCCGAAAGATTGATATTTTTTTCTAACAACTATCAAAAATGTTCTCACGTTTTCCATGAGCTGTTGTGATTTTCATAACCTAGCGTTATTAGATGACAACACAGTGGTTGTCCATTCTTTCTGTGATGAGATTATTATATTTTTAGATAATGGTATGTACTTTATTAGGCTATTTTTACTTGAGCTCATATTTAGATCTATATTTTCAAGTGAAAACTGATATCACTACTGCTTGATATCAAGTTTTCCGAGTTCGGAAAATAATCTTATTAGGTTGCAAGATTTAAGCTTTTTACCTTGCCATACACAAGATCTAATTTACTTTAATTAGTTCTACTTTTCTGATAATTATTTGATTTTACCTATTAAATCCTTATGAGCACCAACGTCCTGGGAGTTCCAACTGAAAGAGTACTTTGATGGCCACAGGGTGTATCCTTCGTGATGTTTGCTTGTTAACACAACATATCTGAAATAAAAACGTAATTCAAATATTTCTGTTACACCACAATTTTATTGTTATCATTTATTACTTAGCCCCAGAAGCTTGGAATAGCTCAGCCCAGTGGTTTGGATCAAACAGTTCCGTAGTAAATTCTGTACCAAAATCTTGATATGTAAATCCCGGTCGATAGTTCTGATTCATAAAATCCACGTAGGAGGACACATTAGATCCTAAAAATATCATTAAATAAATTATTAAACATATATATTTTTATATTATTTTTTAAATCTACCTTGCCAATTTTGCCAAAACCATTCTGTGCCAAAACTTGGTACTGCATAAACTCCCCAATGTAAAAATATTCCAACTTTGGCATCATCATACCAACTGGGAGATGGTCTGCTATCCAAACTCTCCCAGGTGGCTTCGTATTTGTTAGCATCTGATCCAGAAGTTGTATTAATTACTGAAATTAATATTAAAACTTTTATGATCGATTTGAGATTTTTTTTTAATTTATGCATGTTCAATTTGTTTTGGAAACTTAAAAGACACTGAATCGTTTTATTACTCTACTATATGTATTTATATTGATATCTTGAACCTTAGACAGGGCGTCGAACAAAAGTTTTATTAAATGTGTTTAATTTTTATTTTAGTTTTTTGCAATAGTTTACAAATGCTTACAAATGGACTATGTTTGGGATTTCAAGACTTCCTTGTGGTCTTGGGGTAAGTGAAATGGTCTTGCATTCCCCGTTCGATCTGAATTTGAACAGATTTTTGTCAAGCATTTTTTAATTGAAAATATTGGTCTTAATATGTTGCATTAGAGAAATTCTAATAATCAAATAAATCTATTAAATATAGATGATCAACTGTTGGCCTTCTAAAATGCCACTTAAAATAGCATTTTTTATAGAGTAACAGAGGGTACTTTCAAAGTTTCTCTATTATTTTTATTGTCAGGGATGGTAGACATTCTGGCCTTGCAGCAACTGGGTTTTGGGTTCGAATCCTGCGTTGCGAGCAACCTGATATCAAGCTGTAGTGTTATATATTTTTACTTGAGAATATAGATCAAAATTATTTTACCAAACGAAAAAGCCCTTGTGAGCATTGCTGCAAAACGTTGAAATATCATCACAATTAAATGATAACCATTGGGTTGCTTTTTACATTCATTCGCCAAACAATTAACTGAACAATACTGAATGTCGAATATAAAAAAACTAGTGCTGTATGGCATCGTGCCTTAAGGCAAATTGCTAGAACTTTTCGTACTGTAACGAAATGTTCGAGGAATACTGAATGTTTTCAAATAGATTATTATAAATACTGTAACATTGTTTAATATTTATAAGAATTATATAAACTGAATTACAAAGTTAAAATTATTTATTTAATGTATGTATATAAGTTAAAAGTTAAAATTATTCATTTAATGTAAATTAAAAAAAATTAAAATACGTTTTTTTTTCAAAAGAATTTTTTTGTCAGCACAAGCAGAAAGTTTTTTGAATCATTCAAATCGTATGTTTCGTTCTCTCAAAAACTGCCATTTTTTGTACATTTAGCCTTGTATCTTCAAAATGACTGGAACTGCCTTTGCCAAAACTAATCACCAATTCTGCTAATCATTACAAATTGAACGTTTTTTGGAACATTCAAATTGAATACTTCGTTCTCTCAAAAACTCGATTTCTATTTTCTGCACTTTTTTCGGCTGGACCTGCCATTGCCAAAAAGTAATGGTTTTCTTAACCATTCAAATCGTTGGTCCGTGCGCCCAAAAACGTGGACGAAAAAATGCGGACACACAAAACACATACACACATATTCAATTTTTTCTGAGGTATGCCAAAATGTTCAGAAACCTCTGAAAAGTGAATATATGCAAAAAAATTCATTTTCGAGTTTCGGCCTATTACTATAACTTACCCTACGGGAAATTAATGATAGAATGATTATATATATATATATATATATATATATATATTTTGATTATTTTATCATTTAATAAATCGTACGACAGCTCTCTGCCTATCTTTTGTATTGTTTTGTACAGAATGTCCGTTTATCTTCTCATGATAACATCGTGAAAAGTAACTTTCGTCTAAACAAAAGATAAAATAACATTTAGATAATATATAATCACAAGAAGATTAAAACAAACAATTAAGATTATCACAACATTAATAACAAATCTTTATTATTTTTAAATACTGATTTCAAACGATATATTGATATTTATTGAGGTAATATTGCCGATTATGAAATTGAAATCAAAATTAATCACGAAAAATCTACGTGATCATCATTTATGAATCGAAATTTACAGACTTTTTTTCAACTTTATACCTTATCATTTGAAATTGTATATTATTGAAAATTTATAAAAGTGACCCCTTCGAACAGTTGACGTGTTTTTTTTTTTCACATCGGTGTAGACCAATTATTTATACCATTTAATACTAAACCATTATTAAAAAAGTTATAATACTTTTCAGTTTTGTATTTTTGAGCATTTGAACTAATTTTTAAATGACCATAACTCCTACAACTTACAGAATATTAATGCACTGCCCAAAATTTTTAGAACACATTCAAATGTCAATTTTTGGCAAATTTAGGCTAGGTTGTCTTGCGCTTCAATATAAATTATTGATAATATATAATGATAATAATAATATAAATAGTGATTATAATATTCAAGGAGCCCATACCCTGTACTCTAATCTCGATGCTTATTTTTCGAGTGAAATTTTCATATTTTGTACAAAATTAAAAAAAGCTTCTTTCTAACAGTTTCTTAAACAGTTTTCAAATGTAAGAATTCGTTTACAGTTTGAAGCAAGTTTTGAGAAAATATAATTATTTTATACATTAAATTTATGAAATTTTCAAATTTTTGTTCAAGAATCATTAAAAAATGCCAGTGGTTCTTTTGTTACAGTTTTCTTTGTATTTTTAATTTATCAAGAAATCAAGAATTTGATTACTGTTTGAAGCATTTTTTGAAAAAATAAATTTGTAAAAAAATTTGTATTTTCAACCCTTTCCACTCGGATGCTGCGGCTCCGGCGGCAATATACATGTAAATCTCGGAATTTGCGAGTAGAAATAGTTAATATAGATACTTCATAATGTTTATGACGTTATGAATCATAAAGGAGTCAATTCTAACAGAAAATACATTTGATTTTTTTTCAAATTTAATAATAATAGTATAAATTTTATATTTCTTTATTATAACAAAAGATTGAAGGTATTTCACATTTAAATTTTCAATATTTTTTATTTTAATTTAATTTCTAAAACCCATGCGTCTGTAGATGGTATTTTTGCAGGTAGAGTTATCTTCACACTTTTATCGGTTTTGGCCCACTGCGAATATAATTTCAAAATTAATAAATAATATTGTTATTGGTATTTTTAAACTGATATAAAAAATTTACCGTCAATTTATTGTCATTGCCGAGCATGGTTACCGATCCCGAGCTTTCTATGTATTTTACCAAAGCGCCCAGTTCTAATTTGTCGTCAGCTGGCCAGTCATAGAACAGAGCAAATACTGTATCTGGAATTTTTAAAATCCGATAAATATTATGATTACTAATTATATACTGCACTCATTTTGTGAAAAATCTGGTGAAAATGAACAATGGTGTTTACAAACCTAACACTGACTTGGTGAATGACAAGGCGAAGAACAGTATTCCAAACCAATCTATTACCAATTTTTTATCTTTCTTAATTATGTTTCAACTTACTGCAGTTTTCTTCTTTAGTTGTTGTATACCAAACATCATTAGTCAAAGTGTCATTTTGGTGCAACCAAGGCTGTGATTTGTAAATCGCTTTTCCATTAATTTGCAACCATGCACCTAAATTTCGTAGGCGCTCCTCAAAGATTACATCGATTGTTCCTTCTTTGGTTGGTCCTACATTTATCTAAAAACAAATTTTATTATCACTTTTGGATACAATCTGATTTTTATATGATACATTATAAATGTTTTATATTAAGAGTATTTTTTTTAGAAATTTGTTTACCAAAATGTTTCCACCACAACTGATGGTTTGGATCAATTGCTTCAGCAGTTCTTTTTGAGTCATATAGTCTGATAATTTGGCATCTCTTCTGTATCCCCAGGATGCTTTGTCAATAGTCATTGCATTTTCCCATTTGTGAGGCTGCAATGTACCTGAAGAAATAAGAAAATAAATAATTTTCATCAAATATATTGACTATTTCGAGATTTAGGCGATGATTTTTCTTAAAGAAATGTTAATCTGCAAGACATTTGCAACTAGTCTTTAAAGTTTTTGAGTTTTTGTGAAATCTAAGGTTTGTGCTAATAAAATAATATTTATTTTTGGAGAAAAGTATCATGAAATGGGGCATCCATCAAAAATCTACCAGTCGAAGACTTATAGAAAATGATAGAGATGATGGTGATCATATTTGACAACTAATATACATTTTTAGTTGCTTCCTTAAATATAAAGTTTTTGTGGGATTGCTTTTATTTTAAGGATACAACTTATTATGAATTTATTCAAAATTATTTATTGCTGTAAGAATCATTTATTAAGAGATGTGCATTCAAGCGGTTTTTGAGAAATTTTATGATTCATTGCTTTAGTTTTCTATGAAATTTTTGTAGTAGGGGGAAGTCCCGTAACGCCGGACGGCACTTAAAGCCGGACACTTTTAACCCATAATATTTAAGCGAGAATAAATCTTTTTATTTCAAAATACAAGTGAAAGGGGCGTAGGGGGCACACAGGTGCAGGATCACGCGCCAAGACTCACCTGTGACGCACACGGCGTGTTCAATGCTGGTTATTTTGAAATGTCCGGTACTAGGTGCCACTTCGTAAAATCACATTTTTTGTTACCAAAGTTTGATTGATAGTATTAATTATGGTTTAGCAAAGATTGCGTTTTTGTTAATTTAGTTTGATTTCTAACTTTGTTATCTAACATAAGTCATAATTTGATAAACATTTCGTAAAAAGTTTTTTGATTTATTTATAAATAACCTTAGGTGTCCGGCACTCGGGGACTTCCCCCTACTTACTGACAATAAATAAGGTTGCATTTAAGGTTTTAAATTTGATCATCTAATTTGTATTGCACATGTGCTTTTCCAAACTTTGATGGCTGAGCAACACTGATATAGTACATTCGTTTTCATTATTACCTGGATTGTATCTGTCACTACATGAGAAGAAACCACCATGCTTGCAATGAGTGTCAGTTCCCCATCTATCGTTGGTTACAATCTAAAAATTGATAAATAAAATAAATGATTCAAATTTTACATTTATTAATATGTATAAGCTTTGTCCAAAAGTTATTACCTCATCTTTAACTGGGCTTTCATTATAAAGCCAAGCCAAAAACTCCAAACTATTCCAATAGTATTCTGAAGCATCGGCCTCACCATCTGACCATAAAACCGATGGTTTATATGTATTTATCAACTCATGAAGTTGCGGTAAACTTTTTGTGTTTACGTAATTTTTGCTTGTGAAATTAGTGGCTTGATCGTCTCTATAGAGTCGATTGAACCATTCAAACAATGAGTAGTAAAGACCAAATTTTAGATCCGTTTTGTTACGGATCGCTTCTGCTAATTCACCTGAATAATGGAAATTTTCTTAATAATAGACAAATACACATATACTTTTTTGGTTTTAATGAGCAAATATTAACGACAAAACTGAAGAGGAAAGTCTAAGTCTAAGTCTTCAATAAAATTTATTATATATTATTCATATTTTTTTCCAATCATGATAAACGTAATGAACATTTTGAATTCATAAAAATCTTACCAACTAAGTCTCTGTGTGCTCCTAAATCTTGTGAATTCCAGCTGAAGGAATATTTAGAAGGCCACAAAGAATAACCGTCGTGATGTTTACTGGTTAGGACTACGTATCTATAAATTAAAAAAAAAATACATTTCATTTTTTAATCTAACGTGAACATTAAGTAATCTATAAAACATTTTTTCTCGTATCTTTATATATGTTGATGGATCTCGTAGCTTAACCTAAATAAGATTTTTATCAGATATTTGAAGTTAAGCTACAAAATATGTTGCCAATCTAAAAAAAAACGGTTCAACATAATTAATATTTTACAGTATTTGTATAATTAAGCAATACTAAATTTTGCAATAATAAAAAAAACTATTAAAATTAGTATAAACAACTATACTACAACTATAAAAAATTATCAATATCTTTTCTGTTTCTTTACATTTTTATTCTTCGTGCGTAATAAGACTACTATATAAGAAAATTTCAACTAACATTATATTAATTAATTAAAAACAGTGTAAACAAAGTTATTTGGTCTACTAGTGGTTTCAGCTATATTTTTTAATTAGTTATTTTATTACTAAGTTAGTTATACAATAACTAATTTTTATAGAAGATTCAAAAAATCTGTATATTTTATTAGCAATGATCAGTAACTAAATGAAATTACAGAAAAAAATTATAAGGCAAATAATGAAAAAAATGGTCGACCTAATATTATGCTTAAATATTATGATTTAAGTTATGGTAGTTATTAGATTTTCCTAAGAGTATTTAATTTCAAATAAAATGTATCTTTTACTTAGCTCCCGATGCTCTAAATACATCAGCCCAATAGTTTGGATCAAAAAGTTCGGTTTTAAATTCTTTGCCAAAATCTTGGTATGTGAATCCAGGCGGGTAATTTTTTTTCATGTATTCTACATATTCTGGTACGTTTCCTCCTAGAAATAAATTGTACTGTTAGAAATATTTATTTAGAAATTAGGGTCCTATGATTTCGAAAACTAAGATTGTTCGTCGAAATAATTTCATTTAACATTTTAAAAACTGGTATTTGTTATTTTTGCGTAAAGAAAGTAGAATATGTAATTTATTCAATTTATTTCAAAATTTCTAAATTATTAACTCTTACTATAAGGTAAAACATTGAAATTACGAAAATGGGTATATTTTTGATATTTAACTTAAATGTTATTGGAAATATTTGATTTGCATTGTTAAATGAGCTCACTGGTTTTTGATAAATTCTGGACTAGTCAATTCGAAGTTACGATGGAAAAATTGTTTAAATCGCGGATTTTGGTAATAAAAATGAGTATATCACATATGGACATCAAATTAGTTTATTTTTATAGATAATTTGATAATATTTAAGTACACAAATATTTGTCTAAATTTTTAACTTTCCGTAGGATAAGTTATAGTAATCGCAAAAAAATCGAAAATGAAATTTTTTATTTATCTTTGCGTTTTAGAGGTTTCTGAACATGTTGGCATACCTTAGAAAAAATTGGTGTATGTGTGTGTTTGTGTGTGCGGATACAAATTGTTGTCGATGATTTCAGGAACACGGTTCAATTATTTAAAAAACATTTGATTCCTATTGATAAGGAGACGTGCTGATTGGTTTTTGACAAAGGCAGATCTATCCGTTTGGGAGATACGGGACAAAAAGTGCCAAAAAGGTAACTCAGTTTTTAAGAGAGCGGAGCGTCCGCTTTTAATAATTTAAAAAACATTTTATTTGTATTGATAAAATGGACAACTGACAAAATTTTTGGGAAGGCAGGTCTAGCGGTTTCGGAGATCAAGTAAAAAAAGAAAAAAATGCCATTTGGCGGTCAAAAATGATTATTAAACATAGGCACATCAAATTATCAGATATTTTATGGAGATTTTAATAATACTTATAAATTTTGTTTACATTTCAATGGGTTCCATAACATCAGTTGTCAAAATCAAAACAAAGAAAACATTCTTTTTCAAAAAGTCTTTTTTTCCAAAAAGTCAATTTATTTCATAAATTTAAAATTTCTCAAAGATCTCATTTTTTCAAAGTTTAAAAACAATTTTAATCTTTTTTAAAAAAATTGATTTTTGGTACGGTAAGTTCCAGCAATTTGCCTTAAGGAACGATGCCATGCACCACGTTTGTTTATAAAATTGGAGGGTTTATCAATTTCTTTTAATGTCATAGGTCACCAGTTATATTACAATTATTACCTTGCCACCACCACCAAAACCATTCAGTACCCATACTGGGTACCGAATATACACCCCAATGCAAAAATATTCCAATTTTGGCATTATCGAACCATTCAGGCAAAGGTCGACTGTCCAAACTCTCCCAATTTGGTTCGTACTTTTCAACAACTTTCACTTCATTATCCAAAACAGAACTTGTCACTAACCATAAATTAAAAGCGGCTAAAATAATTAATTTCAACCACATTTTTAATAAAAATAAATAATCGACATTCAAATGTATTTATAGTCTTCGATCGATAACAATGTACTGTACAATATTATATTATCATCGTGCGATGTTCTGTCTATTCTTATAAATACTGACCTCTGAAATTGTAATCAATTAACCTGATATGGATTCAAACAAAGAGAGTAAATAAAAAAAATTTATGGGTTTTTAAATTTGATTGCATCGAATTTTATCATTTTGAGTTTTGTTTATTTAATATTGATACGATCATTTGCTTCAATCAGATTGATATGCTAATGGAAAAATATTTTGTTTTTAATTGAATATTTACTATATCTTAATTAAATTTTTGGTGAAAGGCAAGATGCTCTAAATCAATGTATCAATTATTTATTTATCAAAATTTTTAAGATAATTAACATAAGTAATTGTGGTTTTTGTAATATTAGTCTGATGACTGATTATTGATGAAAATTTTGAAACCTCACCACTTAACTTAATAAAATATATATCTATATTATGTTTTTTTACATCAATATTTAACTTCCCGTAGGGTAAATTATAGTAATCTTATAATATAATATGGTATGCTTTAGTTCTTACTGAATTAAAGGTTTATGTTACTGGAAGTCCATTAACCAAAGATGTGTAAAAACAATTGAGACTGGTTATAATATCATTACATAAATAAATATCATTAAAAAAACAAAAGCAAATGTCATTTCAGTTTTATATTTTTTCAATACTTATTTTATACCTTCAAATTTTAAATAAATTTTACAATAATTTATAATGCGGGAATGAATTTATTCACACGTCGGCCAAGCTGGAGTCTAGATACGAAACGCAACATGGAAATTATACTGTCTTGAACTCGTCTTTGAACCGAAAGCCATATTAGCTAATCCTAGTAAAAGATCGAATTGCAAGCAGACAACTGCTATACCTCATTTTTCAATGAGAGTGCCAATGGTCAACTAGTCCCAAGAAGCATTATGGTTGATCTGGAGCCAACGGCTATCAATGAAGTTTGATAACTTGATAACTTCAGAAGAATATGCTGCCAGTCACTGTCAAATACATTCGTTCTTCAGTGCAAGTGCCATTGGTAAATTGGTCACAAGGGGCGAATATGGTTGACCTGGAGCCAACGGCTATCAATGAAGTTTAGGTAGAAACCTATGGAATAGATAACTTGATAGCTGCTGAAGAAGATGCTGCCAGTCACTTCCAAATACATTCGTTTTTTAGTGCAAGTGCCATTGGTAAATTGGTCCCAAGGGGCAAATATGGTTGACCTACAGCCAACGGCTATCAATGAAATTTAGGTAGGAACCTATGGAATAGATAACTTGATAACTTCTGAAGAATATGCTGCCAGTCACTTCCAAATACATTCGTTCTTCAGTGCAAGTGCCATTGGTAAATTGGTCCCAAGGGGCAAATATGGTTGACCTGGAGCCAACGGCTATCAATGAAATTTAGGTAGGAACCTATGAAATAGATAACTTGATAACTTCTGAAGAAGATGCTGCCAGTCACTTTGAAACACATTCGTTCTTTAATGAAAGTGCTATTGGTCAATTGGTCCCAAGAGGCAATTATGGTTGACCTGGAGCCAACGGCTATCAATGAAGTTTAAATAGGAATCTATGGAATAGCTATTTGAAGATGCTGCCAGTCACTACGCTCGTGGTCACTATTCAATCGGAACAGATGGAAAAGATGTTATGGATCGCGTGCACAGGCTGAACTGTACAATGTACAGGTGTGCAAGGCTTCTTTGTATTTAATTTATTTGGAGGTGGTACTGGATCCGGCTTTTCATCATTATTAATATAAAGACTCCCTGACACCTACCACAAGAAATGTAAGTTGCAAGTTGCAGTAGTTCCAGATCCGCAGGTGTCAACGGCTGTTGTAGAATTTTACCATGTCATTTTAACCACACATGCAACTATTTCAGCAGCAGACGTAGCATTTATGGTTGACAACGAAGCTATTTATGATATTTGTCGGACTAAGTTAGGAATTGAACAACCCCGCTTTACGAATTTGAGCCGTTTGATCAGTTATGTGGTTTCTTCAATCACTGCTTATTTTTGTTTTAATATAAATTTGTATATAAACGTAACACTTGGACTAATTAATGAATAATTAAATGTCAATTTAAATGAATTTCAGAATAAATTTGTACCATTACCGAGAATTTACTTTGCTATAGAATCTTGCACCAATTGTTTTATTAAACGAATGTCGTAATTTTAAGTGTCATCGAGATTGCAATTCAATTGTTTAACCATTTTAATCAAATAGTAAAATGCGATACAAAAAGAGGTAAATATATGGGATGCTGTATATTCTATCGTGGAGATGTTGTACCGAAAGAACTGTAAATTTATATATATATATATATTCTAACAATCTGTCCAATATTATAAATTAGAATAATGTATGTAGTATTACATGTTCAGATTTTGTAATTAATTTATTTTTAATTTTAATATTAGGTTTAGTTGCCAGTTAGCTCAGAGAAAAAATATTATATGGTACTTTGAACAATTGTGTACATGAAAATATTATAAATACGATGGATTTGTTATAAAATCAAATCATACAAGAAAATGGCGAGTGTCACAACCGTCTCTCGAATGTTAAAATAAATTAAAAACAAAGATATAAGTATTAAAATCGTTTATAACAATTTTAATTATTTAATTTTAAGTTTAAAATGTGGTTAATATAATTTTAAAAAGTGGTTTAAACCCTGCAGAAAGTTGATAAAGCTTATGAACAAAATATAACAATATAAGGCACTGACTGAAAGCAATTATGGGAACCACAAATAATGTCGAATAACATTTTATTTTATTAAGAGGGTATTCTGGTCTAAGGTCATATCAATTTTATACGATTTTAGGAAGGTAGTAAAAAAAGGAAAACAATATTTGTACTACGTTTTTTACTAAATTACTGTTTTTTGGGTATATTTTTTTTGTTACATTTTACTCAAAGGATAACACATGTTATACGCATATTTGCAATAAAATTGAATCTATTTGGTCCTAGTTTGTTCTATAATAAAATGGTCCTAAATAAAATAATGACATATTGACCCTCAAATATAAGCCAGTTCTTCTTATTAAGGTATTAGCAAGAGGCAAATATACAATATTTTCTTGCCAGTGTAAATGACGGCCTCGCTCGTACATAAGTGACTAGAACGACTGGACCTGGTTCAGCGGTCCCGAGTTCAAATCCTCTTCGAGGAGCCTGTTGTCAAGCAGTAGTGACAACGGTTTTCACTTGGAAATAGAGATAACAATATACTATCAAGTGAAAACAGCCCTGATACGGCATTGCTGTACCAATAGAAATTTATCACTATTACAATAATTGTAATAATAAAATTCATTTAGAGATGACATATGGAGATGACACAACTGATTGGGTTGCCATCTATAATAACGTAGTTTGTAAGAAATTTATCACAACAGCTCATAGAACCCATAAATTCTGGTCGCTGTTAAAACAAATTAAAACTAGTGGGGCGCATCGTGCCTTAAGGCAAATTGCTGGAACTTCCCGTACCAAAAAATATTTTTTTAAAAACGATTAACATTTTTGAAAAAATTTTACTTCGAAAAAATTAGATTTTTGAGAAACTATAAATTTTTGACAAAAATTTACTTTTTTTTTGAAAAAAAAAGACTGAGGAAAAATTTATTTTGAAATATTTTGAAAATTCTGAACTTTTTTCAAAGCAATCCTACTGCTTTAACTGCATAGAGACAAAATATCGAAGCGCGTAAGCGCCGCGTCGCCATCTAACGGATAAATATTGGTACGGAACCTATAGGAATGTAAACAAATACTTATTGTTAAAATTTCTAATAATTTAATGTGCATATGTCTAATGATCATTTTTGACCGCCAAAGGGCATTTTTTTTACTTTTTTTACTAGAAACCGCTGGACCTGCCTTCATGAAAACTTGATCAGTTCTTCATCTTATTAATACAAGTAAAATGTTTTTTGAATTATTTAAGTCAGACGCTCCGTTCTCTTAAAAACTGAATTACCGTTTTTGGCACTTTTTGCCCCATATCTTCGGAACGACTAGACTTGCTTTCTCCAAAAACTAATCAACACGTCTTCTTATCAATATGAATCGAATGTTTTTTGAATTATTCAAATTGCTTCATCCGTGTTCCCGAAATCGTCGACGAAAACACACATACACGCACGTAATTATTATGTTAAATTCAATATTTATAGAACAATAATGTATGTTTAATTTAAAACCTAACAACCAAAAAGTGTGATCATTATTAATTTTAAATGTGATTAATGTCTACTTGTATGTACAAGTATAAGTATTTTATAATGTTATTAGTGTGCCGCGTATTGATAAAAATATTTAATTTATTTTATTATTGTATCACACATTCAAATGATGAATTACGAACCTCATGATGAAATCAATCTGTTTATTTTCAAAGTAAAAAATAAATATTATTACACAAATAAATAATCAAAGTTGTTTATAAAATCGGTTATAAAATTCACAGAGAGAGATCACACGAACGTCCAAATCTATACTAGCTGTTCAATCCAAAAACATGAGGCAACTTTTAAAACTAAAAATAATCCATTATATACGCAAAAGCAAATGGTACATACTAATATATAATATAACAGAAAATACAATTGTATTATGTTTTATTTTGTCTGCGATTGGCACGGCTTCAAAACCTTTATTGTATATAGATATATATGTGTACGTCACTTTGATTTCGATTTAATTAAGCTTCCATTGGAAATTTTGGAAATTGTCCATGGAGTAAATTTAGCTTGGCTAAGAAGAAGGGTCTGATAAAACATGAGATAAAAAACACAATTGTACGACAATGTTGAAGATGAAAATAGTACTAGCGGTGAGTGGCATTGTGTGGAGGCTAGTTGCAGAAACTTTCCCCTATGGGTAATACTGCCCTAGGGCAGGTCCGTGAGCTGAGCTAAACTCCCAGTCGATTCAGGGAACAATAGTGTGAAAGATTTTTCATTGCCATTTCACACCACAGTGCCGGAAATAGGCTATTTTCAATTGGAAATATATTTTTAACTTCTCCTGGGGTAATTTATAGTAATGAGCCGAAAATCGAAAATGAAACTTTTTGCATATCTTCACGTTTAAGAGGTTTCACACATACCTCAGAAAAAATTGATGTATGTGTGTGTGCGTGTGTATGTATGTGTGTGTGTGCGTGTGCGGATATAAGTTTTCGTCGACGATTTCGGGTCACACGGGTCAAGCGATTTGAATACTTCAAAAAATATTCGATTCGTATTCATAAGGAGACATGCTGATTAGTTTTTGGCAAAAGCAGGTTGAGCGGTTTCTAAGATGCGGGGAAAAAAGTGCCAAAAATGGTAACTGATTTTTTAAGCGTCCGATTTATTTGATAAAACATTATATTTGCATTGACTATACTATACTATATTGAACCGATGAAATATTTAGGAAGGCAGGTCTAGCGGTTTCGGAGATCCAATATAAAAACAAATTTTGTTCCTGCAACGCGGCGCCCACGCGCTTCTATATTTCGTTTCTACGCAGCTACACAGATAACGTATCCCAATTGCTTTGAAAAAAATTTCAAAATTGCCAAATATTTCAGAAAAATAAAATTTTTCAAAAAATGTCAATTTTGGGTCAAAACTCAAAAATCGATTTTTCTCATAGTTCTAAAAGAAAATTGAATCTTTTTTAAAAACCTTAATTTTTGGTACGGAAATTTTCAGCAATTTTCCTTAAGGCACAATGCCATGCACCACTAGTTATCTATATTTTCAAAAATTCACTACTGCATGTTATCAGGTTATCCAGAGCAGGGGTTCGAACTCGCAACCCCGTCCACACAAAACAGTGCGCTTAATCATGGAACACCAACTTTCCTATATGTATAAATAATAGACTTAATCAACAAGAAATCATTATATTAACCCTTTTCACTCACGAATTGTGAGATTAATACGAATTTTGCCGCCGAAGCGGCGGCATCCGAGTGAAAAGGGTTACTTTATGAATGATCAATAAGTATACCAAGTTGCTGTATGGCATTATAATACGAGAAAATATTGCAGATTATTCACTTCTGAATAAAATTTACTTTTAAAAAATTATTATACATTATTGAAAAACAAAATGAACACCCGCTTAATACACACGCGGTGTATTTTTTAAAAGTGCGTCCCAATATTCCAAACGTTTTAAACAATTTGTTAAAATTAAACCAATTTTAGCAGGCCTATAATATTTTAGAATTATAATATATAAGGATGTTTGTTAAAAACCATACACTCTCAATACAAAAAGCTTTTTTTCTTATAATATAATAACTTATTATATAAAATATATTTTATAAACTTTTATAAATTTTTGTTCATAAAAAAACTATTAGTACGTATTTATGATATTTATGTATGAAAGCTAGAACAATTAAATGTTTAATAGAGATTACAAATAAACAAAATTTTGTACTTTATATTTTAAGATTAATATTTAACTAATAATAAACATTTTTTTCAGTAATCAAAACAACACAATTAGATTAACTATATAACTCGAAATTTTTATTAAGCAAAGTAATTATGCTTATAATTAGTATAGAAAATACTATAAAGATAAATAACATTTCATTATTAATATAAGAGGATTCTAAAATTTGCTGTCAGGTTCTGAACACAAGAATTTTGACGTTGTTCTAATGTTAAATAAATTAATTTATACGGCATTCACATCTGTCGTTTCAATCCTGGTGATTCGCCTAGCAGGCTTCACAGTCAAAATATGCGGTTTACATAAGGTGGTTCCTTCTTCACCACCTCCAATTTTCATACCAGAAAGGGATTCAATAATGGCGTCCACTCCAAGGGAGTTGACACCTGCAGGCTTCATCGCGAAGTGCAGGTAGCAAAAACCTTTCACTCCCCTCCAGGTGATGTCAAAAGGCTTAACACCCCTTTCTGCCAAAGCAGACTTAATGTCACGCACTCTATCCGTCTTAGCGATGTTGCCCACCTTCACGCTAAATTCGATCTGCGGCTTTGTTCTACGCGTGCGCCTCTTTCGCAAATGATTGCGTCTGGATTGGCCATTCTCATTAGATACGTCCAATACGTCGAATACGTCGTTCTTCTCCTTCTCAGAGACACGTCGTCGTCTCAATCTACGGCCATTTCGTCTATGCTCTGATGCATCACCATCACCCTCATTTGGCTCGGATTCGCTATTCTTTGCTGACTTACGGGGCCTCCTTCTCTGTTGAAATTTATTAGGGACTCTCACTTTCTCCACGCTTTCATTATCAGTGTCTACCTCTTTTAGCACGATCTGTTTTCCAGCGCTAAGATAAAAAATAATATACTTTACATAATGATGTAAACTAATTATATATAAACACATGTATTCTAGCAAGTATTCATACATTAATTTTAAATACACTATTAAATACTTACGCTTCTTCCTCTTCTTTGATTTTTTTCAAGGTATTTACAGTGTTTAAACGCCTTTCGGAGATCAAATTCCACATTATGTGAGTTGGCCGTGGTGGTCGTCCCGAGACCATGATTGTCTTGGTAGGTGTTATTATAATGTCAACGGGCACATCGTGGGCACCAAATAATGCGCTGGGCATATCGTCCTTCACCTGGCAGTCATGCACCAACGTGATAATAAGACTATTCTGGTTTAGGGCTTTGGCATGCTGCATAATGGCAAATTCAAGATCAGTGTAACCGCGACCCTTACCAATTCGCAAGCCATTGCGAGACACTGCCACCGATCCAATGATCAGTAAGTCAATGCTAATATCAGAGTTTAAATCAACAGTTGGAGCTTCATTTAATCCTTTACGAGTAATTGCACGGCGGACATGGTACTTGGAGTTGTTTTCAGGCATTACAATTTTGGTTAGTAACCCAGATTGTAGTCGAGGGACAGGGACTACTAATTGCTTACCTTCCTCCAACGCCAGTATTCTAACACATTCCATTGGCTTATCTGGATTTACTAAAACGGTCTTTGCTTGTTTGAAAACATCGAGTTCACTTAATCTCTGCGCGGCATCAAAGGCTCCCTTGAAGTTTGGAATCCTATTAAAAACTGGACGTGGGAACAGTGAAAGCCGGTTCTCATCCAAGTATTTCCAGACACCTCTACGGATTACTTGCTTCGTCACCCCAGCTTCAGCTTCCTTTGCTTCCTCTGTAAAATCCATTCTAGATTTGTCCATTCTAATAATCGTCAAATTTCAACCAAGAAATACTATCGCGAAAATACGATCACGTTTATAAACACAACTCGACGAGGTTTGTTGATTTGATTTGTTTTTGTTTGACGAAAAAGTCATCACTACTAGACTAGCATTTTTTTAATAAAAAAAACAAATGCTTTCAAAATTCTAAATTGATAAATGACTTATTTTTGAAGTTATATGTCTAATTTGACTTGCAAAATGTTGCATTAAATGTCCGAAATATAATCGTTCGAAATATAATCGTCGTTTGAAACGGCCATTTAAACCAAGACCGAGAGTATTGTTTATTGAAGTAAAACTTATAATGCGACTTCCAACAAAGTTTAATTAAACTGATAAATGAATTGATACTTTTATAGTTGTAATTATAATTTGATTTGCAAATGGTTAAGTTAAATTTTTGACATATAATATATGAAATTTATCATTTAACCCAGTGGTTTCCAACCTTTTTTGCACGGCGCCCCCGCTATCTGATATCAAATTATCAGATATTTTATAGAGATTTTAACAATAAGTATAAATTTTGTTTACATTCCTATGGGTTCCGTACCAATGTTTATCCGTTAGACAGCGACGCGGCGCTACGCGCTTTACATTTGTCTCTATGCAGTTAAAGCAGTACGATTGCTTTGAAAAAAAAGTTCAGATCTTCCAAAATATGTCAAAATAAAGAAAACTTTTTTTCTCAAAAAAATTTTTTTTTTTTAATTTTTTTTTTCAAAAAAGTAATTTTTTGTCCAATTTATAGTTTCTCAAAAATCTTATTTTTTCGAAGTAATTTTTTTTCAAAAAAGTTTTTAAAAAAATAATAATTTTTGGTACGGGAAGTTCCAGCAATTTGCCTTAAGGCACGATGCCTTAATTGCCTTAAGACAGAATTTCACTTACAGCTAGTTTTGTAATTAAATCACTTCTGATATTTTGAGAAATGTTTTCTGACCAGTGATTCCCAAAGTGGTCTGTATTTGACCCGCAGGGGTATGAAAATTTTCAGCGGGTCCATGTCAGCGAAAAAAAATTCGTGGTAGTGGATCACAATAGAAAGTGTTAATATCCATTTACTATCCTTAATAAAAAGTCATATAGAATATTTATGAATAGAACTAAAAAGTAAATAAAAATATTGTTCTGTTTTTATAAAAACGTGTAAGTTGTGTCATAAGTAGGTATTCGATTTGTGGTCGCAATATCGTTGAGAGCTTGTAAAGACCCAATTTGCTGACTATTGAAGGGCTCGGCAATATTATTTGAGCTTTTTGAGACTGTCATAGTATTTCTGGATACTGAAGATAAAAAACGATTTAATAATTATAAAATATAGTGACCTCGTAACAAAAATAAGATTTAAACTTTACATCATTAGCCGGAAGATGTAAGATTGAATTTTACAAAATTGTTTCGAAATGTTGATAATCAAACATTTACTCTTTGTTTACTTTTTTTATTATCACTTTAAATTCAGTTAATAATACAGTTAATATGAATTAACTGAAGTACATTTAAAAATTGTTAATAAATCGAAGTTGGGCAAATAGAGGATAATGGCAAAGCCCAAGGGGTCGAAGGCACAAAAAAGTTTTAGAACCTGCGGTTTGGACCATAAATTTTATCCCTACGTAAAGTTTAATTAAACGTCGGTTTCAAACGATTCAGAATAACTTATAACGTCGAGGGAATACGAAATTAACAAATTGAATTTTCTGACGATATCAATAAATTATTTCGGGCTAATAATTCACTATTTTAAAATAAACGTCATAGTTTTTGTGGCCTTCAAAACACAAGTCGTTGAACATATTAATCGGGGCCATGTCTGGCCAGCGTGCAGTGCGTGCTTTTTGGGGCGGCCAAGTAAAACACTAGTGGGGTGGGTGGCATCGTGCCTTAAGGCAAATTGCCTAAACGTAAACTTCCCGTACCGTAACGAAATGTTCGAGGAATACTGAATGTTTTCAAAAAGATTATTATAAATATTGTAACATTGTCTAATATTTATAAGAATTACATAAACTGAACTGCAATGTTAAAATTATTTGTTTAAAGTATATTAGAACTATAGTCAGAATTAAAAATAAAATCTGAATTATTTTCGATAAAAAAAATGAAAAAAAAAAATGAAAAAAAAAATTGAAACAAAATTTTTTTTTTATCAACATCAATTATTTTGTTATGACAAGCAGAAAGTTCTTTGAATCAATTAAATCGGACGCTTAGTTCTCTCAAAAACTTTCATTTTTTGTACATTTAGCTCCGTATCTTCGAAATGGCTGCGCCTGCCTTTGCAAAAAACTAATAGCCACTTCTCCCAATCATTACTAATTGAATGTTTTTAGATCATTCAAATCGGATGCTCCGTTCTCTCAAAAACTCGATTTCTATTTTATGCACTCTTTGCTCTTTATCTCCGTAACTGCTGGACCTGCTTTTGCCAAAAACTAATCAGCACATCTCCTTATCAATAGGAATCGAATGTTTTTTGAACCATTCAAATCAGTTGATCCGTACGCCCGAAAACGTGGGCGAAAAATTGTATCCATACATACATATCCACACACACACAGACACACACACACACACATCCATTTTTTCTGAAGTATGCCAAAATGTTCAGAAACCTTCGAAACGTCGAGAAATGCGAAAATTTTCGATTTCGAGTTTTGGACGATTACAATAACTTACCCTACGGGTAGTTAATAATACCAACTACCGACTGAACTTATGATTGACTGAAGACTGACTCTATTGCATCATTGCAAGCCTAAGAAAAAAATTAATGATATAAATTGACTTGGACTTATGCGTTAGTTAAGTCTAAAGGCGTTTTTTTTAGTCTTCTGGTGTAGTTTATTGACATGAGCCTCGTTAGGAGGGTTCTCCAGTCGATGTCTGTACTTGATGGTATATCTTCTGATTTCTTCTCTTACAGTATGCAGGCCCGTGGTGGAACAGCCAGAGCGGTACATATTTTGGGGCGTTCAGAATTGCTTAGAATCTTATTTTGAAATTTTGGAATGACTTTTGTATTATCTGTGGACTCTTAAATGCTGTCCTTCAAAGTGTTATTCCGTACGTTCATAAGAGTTTTAGAATAACTTTCTAAATCAATAGTTTGTGTGTCGATAGTTGAGATTTTCTTTCTAATAGATGTATTGATAATTTCTAATACATCTTTATTAGATATACAATTCATAATTTTACAATTAAATAACAACAATTAAAACAACCAAATATAATATACAAATAAAGGAATGTTAAAATAATTTAATTTTGGGTCTTGATTTTATGGAACTTGATATTACGTCTTCGTTTAGTTTAGAGCATCTTCAAAAGTTGAGGTCCTGTATATTCATTGATTCGCAGAAATTATTTGAAACCTTAGACGCTTTTCCGAAAGCAAGTGCAGTATCAGAGACGAAGAAAAATATTTCACAGCTAAGTAATGCTCAGTTATACCCAAAAATTGCTGTATTTGTAAGATATCACATATAATTAGTAACAATAGATATTTATAATATGAAGGGGATGGTACCACTGTATTTCTTGAAGTCAAAATTAATATATTTAAAAATGTCATAAAAACTGTTGGCTTTTAGTAAATTAATCAAAACGTTGTGAAATTTATGATTGCTTAGTTGACGTATTTATAAAGGTAATAAATTGAACAGTAGTATTAAGGGGGTTGTTCGTTTTTTTGTTACAAAAAATGCCAGGTATTTGTTTTTGTTTTTCTCGAAATGTATTTATTATAGAGACATGCGGTTTTTTTTAAACAAAAATTACAAAATCATAGAATATTAAGAAATTTTTTATTTTATTTTTTCGCCGTCATTTTTTAACCAGGAGGCGCCAAAGTGGGCATTGCAAAGTCGATCTCTTTTGCGGTGCCACAGATAAATCCGTTGCGCATCGCCTGAAACAAAACAAAAGAAACTACGTTGAAGAAGAAGTTTGAATCCAGTCCCCCTACCAAAATGAAAGAAAACTAGCTGTAAGTGGAATTCTGTCTTAAGGCAATTAATGCATCGTGCCTTAAGGCAAATTGCTGGAACTTCCCGTACCAAAAATTATTTTTTTAAAAACGATTAACATTTTTGAAAAAAATTTACTTCGAAAAAATAAGATTTTTGACAAACAATTAGACAAAAAATTACTTTTTTTTGAAAAAAAAAATTTTTTTTTGATTTTTTTTTAATTTTTTTTTTGAAAAAAAAATGTTTTCTTTATTTTGACATATTTTAAAAGATCTGAACTTTTTTTCAAAGCAATCGTACTACTTTAACTGCATAAAGACGAAATATCAAACCGCGTAAGCGCCGCGTCGACGTCTAACGCGTAAACATTGGTACGGAACCCATAGGAATGTAAACCAAAATTATACTCATTGTTAAAATCTCTATAAAATATCTGATAATTTGATGTGCATATGTCTAATGATCATTTTTGACCGCCAAATGGCATTTTTTTTTACTTTTTTCATTAGATCTCCGAAACCGCTAGACCTGCCTTTTTGAAAATTTGATCGGTTCTTCACCTTGTCAATACAAGTAAAATGTTTTTTGAATTATTGAAATCGGACGCTCCGTTCTCTTAAAAACTGAGTTACCGTTTTTGGCACTTTTTGCCCCATATCTTCGGAACGGCTAGACCTGACTTCGCCAAAAACTAATCAGCACGTCTCCTTATCAATACGAATCGAATGTTTTTTGAATTATTCAAATCGGTTGATCGGTGTTCCCGAAATCGTCGACGAAAATTTGTATCCGCACATACATACACACACGCACACACACACACACACACACACACACACACACACACACACACACATACATCCATTTTTTCTAAGGTATGCCAAAATATTCAGAAACCTTTGAAACATCGAGAAATGCAAAAATTTTCATTTTCGATTTTTTTGCGATTACTATAACTTACCCTACGGGAAGTTAAAAAGCAAGATGGAAAAAAATGGCAGCTATTTAAAAAAAAGTGTTAAAAAGGGCATTTGTTTGGGACGAGGAGCTTGGCAAAAATTTTTTGCCTAATGTTATGAAGATGTTTGACGTAGGGGGACTAGGTATTGCAGTGGTGAACAAATTAAAAAAAATGTTTTAAAATTTTAATTAAATTTGTGGCACCGCATTGAAAAAAGTCATTTTGAGAAAAACGTATTTGAAGTTTTTAATATAATGTACTAAATACACCATTTAATTTAATGTACTAAATACACCATGGGGTTCAAAGATGCTGACCCAATAAAAAGGTCACGTACATGAGATATTATAATGAAAAAGGGAGCAGCTGGCATACTATAGCTCGCGGAGCGATGAAAAAAACGGTTTCAGAGGATCATACATATAGAGACATATATATCTATAACGTCAAAATAATAGATATTGAGATGATTTTTTTTTTAAAAATAATTCTAAGGTTTTTGGCTTTCATAATATCAAGAAATCTTAAAATCGAAAAAAAAAATAAAAACCGAATAACCCCTTTAAGCTTAAAAGTCGATCTTGTGATAGTTCTATTCCTTGTGGCATAGTGGGAATTGGACATGGAGGATAAATTAAAGTACCGGGGATTATTTTTTATAAGGAGAAGTGTAATAAGTAGGAATATGTTAGGAACAGTAAGAATGTTATACTTCTGAAAAATATTTCTACAACTTGTCATCGAGTTAAGAGAGAACATGATTCTTAGTGCTCTTTTCTGAAGTTTGAAAACATGTTTTAAGGATGCCGAAAAACCCCAAAATTGAATGCCGTAGACCAAATGCGAGTAGAAGTTGGAGTAATAGATAGAAAGAAGACAATTTAAACTAATTTTAGATTTAAGTACTCTTAACATAAAACAAGTTCTGGAAAGTTTAGGTATTAATGACGAATAAATAGGATTATCCCAATTTAATTTTTTTTTTGAATTTGAATTCCTAGGAATTTAGAAACAGCAGAAAAAGTGAAAAGGACATTATTAATAATTAGGGAAGTGATCTCGTTATTAATTTCATTGACTGTTCGAAACGACATTATTTTAGTTTTATCGTTATTAAGTAAAAGGTTATTAGAGTTGAACCAATTAGAAACTGCAATTATTGATTGGTTTAGTTTAAAACTGACTTTCTCAAAAGATTTTCCTTTAATAATTAAACTTGTATCGTCGGCTAAAATAATAAATTTGCAAAGATCGGTACAATTAGACAAATCATTAATATAAATAAAGAATAATAAGGGACCAAGAATAGAGCCTTGTGGGCCTCCAAGTTTTATATTTAACTTATTAAATATTACTGTGGAGTCTTGATCAACAAGATAACCTGATTGTGTTCTGCTAGATAGATAAACAGATGATAACCAATAAAGGCTCTTGAATTTTTCTTCCAGTTGTTTTCTTTTCTTCTGAATGTGTGTTTTCTAATTAAATTTCCTATCCAGATGAATACCCACTCCCAGACATTTAACGGTATCTGCCTGTGATATCTGTTCTCCGATAATAAATATCGGTGGACAAGTATCTTTCCTCAGTGTGTACTGATTTTTGGTCATTAATTCTTAACCTCCAGATTGAGAACAGAAAATCTTATTTCCCCGTTTTCTCTTCAATTAGATTTGCCGCAAAGGTTACCGCTACTTAAGTCTAACGTAATATCGCAGCTTAACCTTCTTATAATAATTACCGCCAAGTTTATACACGGCTTATCCGCATAATACGTATATGAGTGTTTGGTCTATTCTCTATGTAGAATGAAAATGAAAGTAAAAACGTGCTCTATCTTGCAGTTGGTTGTTCTTGGGTTCTCTATTACGTAATTGGGTCGATAAAAACGAATTGTCTGATAGATTGGAATATTGTATGAGATTATACGCTCCACGGATATTAACAATTGTGATATATTCTATTCTTCATTGTAATAGATTTATTTATGCACTGGAATAAATGATGAATGTGCTATTCGTTTTCAGGAGCTTAAAAGTATTTCTGATACTTTTTTTAAATGAATTGAAAATCCTGCTACAACGTGCAATAAACATCAAAAACATTGTAAGATTTATAGACAATTTTTAATATTGTTTTTGAATAGCAACCACATCCTAAGAGTCCTATAAGCTATTGACTCAAACAGTTGTCTCATCTCTGTGTCATATATTTTGTTTTTACAATTTCTGTAATAGGGCTAATATTTCATTGATGCAGCAATATCGTATGAAGGCTATTTTCATTTAGAAACATATTGCTTTATATATTTTCAAATGAAAACCAATGTCACTACTGCTTGACACCAGGTTCCTCGAAGAGGGATCAAATCCAAGACCTCTGATTCAGGTCCAATCATTCTAGCCATTTACGAGTGGGCCTGTTTGTAGACAATAACATTAAAAACTAGTTGAAAGTGCCATTTTGCATAATCTTTCCGAAATGTGTAAATGATCTACTTAATCTTTAAACAAATTAGATTAGAAAAATTTAGTACCTTTTAAAATTGTGCCATAGAATTTTGAAACTTCGACACTACTTATAGTTCAACAATATTTTAGACATTTTTGTTAAGACTATGATCTCTATCATCATTCAAAGTTACGTCAAAATCATAATTTGTTTAAGATAACTAGTGGGGTGGGAGGTAATGGCATCGTGCCTTAAGGCAAATTGCTGGATCTTCCCGTACCGTAATTAGACTTTCGAGGAATGAAAATAATCAATAATTATTTTGAATAATTTCAAATAGATTATTTATTATAAATATATACTGTAAATTTATAAGTGCTTATTAAATTGGGCCACGAGCGTATTTTATAAACATTTTATGTGTACGTTTACAAGAAATTTGTTCTTTCTTTAATTTGATATTTTTGATAATTTAGAATTTTTTTCAAAATTTTGAAATTTCTTTTAGATGTTTGAAATTTTTTTTTAGAAGTTTGATTTTTTTTGGAATTTAAAAAAAAAACGTTTTTTCTAAATTTTTTGAGAATTTGGAAATTTTTGAAAATATTAGATTTTTTTCTGAAAATTTCAAAATTTTTTCAAATTTTTGTAAGTAATTAATTTTATTTTTCATTTTGATATTTTTGAAATTTTTCAAAATTTGATTTTTTTTAAATGAAAAATTTCGAAAATTAGAATTTTTTGTAACTTTGATTTTTTTCTTTTGAAAATTTTCAATTTTTTTGAAATTTTGGTTGATCGAATAACATTCAATCGAATGGCTTTCATATTTTTTAAATTGGTGCAGCCGTTTCTTAGAAAAAGTCGACGAATGGTCAAAAATCGGTTCACATACGCCCAACATATACTATTTTAAATTTTGGTCTGAAACAATTCAGAATGTTTTGAAACGTCGAGCGAACATAAAATTAGCAAGTCGGATTTTCTGATTTCTTCTGATTTTCTGACTTCTTCTTCGCGAAGTTAAAAATTGTTGAAATTTTATTAATTTTTTTAATGAAATAAACAATTTAAAAGGGGGTGGCAAAGGATTTATTATTAAGATCTTTATCAATGGGCTATTTTTGAGATTGGTGTTAAATTCGGAATTTTTCTTTTCAGACTAGTGTTTTCAGCTATTTGAATATATTACTATTATATTGTGTTCACAAAAAAAACTATTTAATCCATTTTTTGGCTATGAATTAAAAACGTTAATATATGTATAAACTATTCAAAAGCATTTTTCATCCACCAAAATTGTAAAATAGTATTTATGCCAGACGTATACTTTTATAGTTAATATAGAATATTCTAGAATAATTGAAATTTCATCACCCAATTGAAATTTGCAATATATTTTCAATTAATAGCGAGAATGGAATCCGATTGGACTTCATACACGAGTTTGTATAAGATTAATAAAATCTATAAGAATAATTGAATCTAATATGTTATTTAAATGTATAGGCAAGTAAATATAGAAAACGCAACGAAAGCTTGAATCTTAGTTTCACATATTTGATATCGAAAGTAATTACATATTTTAATATAATGATGTCACACGTGGAAAAATATAGAGACATTAGAAACATATTTTTAATGTTTTTTTTAAACATAATATATAACAACTCATGATGCACAATTTAAAAGTTAATGAAAAATGTTTAATATTAAAATTTTTATTGCGATTTTTTTTATGTACTATTTACAAATTACCCATTCACATGATTTACAAAAATATATATTCTAATGTTTTATGATCTAAATAAATAATTTCTAATATATAATAAACTCTTTCCTATACAATTAACTGAATGTGATAAATAATGATAAAACTGTGATATAGTAAGAGATTTTTTCTCCTTCTGCCCTGGATAATTCAGGTTCATTTTTAATTACTAATTCAAATTACTATTTTTAATATATAGAACAATGGGCATTTCTTGTGACCGCATGGCTTTCTAGTATATATAACAATTTATTATTAATAATTTACAAGAAATACCGTATCTGCGCAAATAATGCAGACATTTCATTTACAACATCCATTAAGCAGAAACATATTTTTCAGGTATGAAAGTGTAACGAATCTGAACATTCTTTGCTCACACTTAAAATTTTACATAATTACTAATCCAAGTCGATCATGCAAACGAAAGAAATAATTAATTACAAAATAATAGACAGAGAGCTGTGGTAAAATTTAATCAAACATTTAAATAATTGTTTAATTAAAAACAACAGAAGGTACTTGTTTACAATATTTAATATTATTTTTAAACTCATAAATAATTAAATAAAGTATGTTTTATTTAAAACAATGTATAATGAAATATATTATTTATCTCAATAAAATGCTATAATATTTCTTTTATTAATTAATTAACCAATTAAGTAAATATTTGGCTATAAATGAATGATTATTAACTTGCCGAAGGACAAGTTTGTTTTCACTAGAAAGTTCGATATGGTAATTTTATGTTGTCTAATAATGATGTTTCAAGTTATTCTGAATTATTTGAGACCAAAATTGGAAAAAGTATGTGTTTGTATGAGTTTGGCTGCACCGATTACAACAAATTAAATGCCATTTCATGTAATTTAGTAAAAATTTGCGTTGATTGTTTTTGTAAGACGATTAGCCGAGCTGTTTCCTTAGAATGGGCAAAAAGTAATCGCAAAAAATCCTGAACCGATTTTGAATATTTAGAAACCGTTCGTGAGATATCAGTTAAGAATGTGCTGCTCACAGTTTTTGGTAAAGATTGGCCAGACCGTTTTTTCGTGATTGTTGAATATTTTTAAGACGATTTCAATGAAACTTTCTATGGTAATAGTGATTATTGTCCTAAAAAACAACTTAAAATATTTTGGTATACAAAAAGTGATTTAATTGCGAAAAAGTCATTTGGAATAATGGGCCGGGTCAAAACTTCAAACTTATATTGTCACAATTTTCAAAGTTGCTAAATATCTTTTTTTTTTGATTAGTCGGTTTTATAATCATTTTGGAAACTCCTTGCAACTTGACTTAAGGCAATACCACTCAGACCTAGTTCTATATTCTTTTGACAATAATATTATTTTAAAGTTCACAAGATAAAATAACAACGGTAGATAAACTGCTGATGATTGACGAATATACTCGTCATGGAGAAGAGGAAGAATTTTGTGTATTGATGAGTATTTTCATCATGTGTATAAAATATTGACTATTTAGATTGTAATTTTGTTAAAGAAACAAAATAAAATAGTTTAAAATTTTAAGATACTTAAAATGTTAAATAATTGTTAAACTTTAAATTAATAGTTTGTCTATGCAAATAATTGAAATAATCAACATAAACAGTTCATGTACTTTGCTAAAATATTATTAGTTTTTTTATTAACACTTATTTAGCTTCTACAAAATAGCTTCAATTGATGGCATGTTTAGAATCTTTTCTGTTCATGTTCGACATATATTTATAACTTCCCGTAGGGTAATCTTTACGTTTCAAAGGTTTTTGAACATTTAAACCTTAAAAAATAGATGTATGTGTGTGAACATTCAAACCTTAAAAAATGGATGTATGTGTGTGTGTATGCGGATACAAATTTTTATTGACGATTTCGGGAACACCGATTCATAATTCAAAAAACATTCTATTCGTATTGATGTGGAGTACTGATTAATTTTTGGTATAGGCAGGTCTAGCCGTTTCGACAATACAGAGCAAAAAGTGCAGAAAATCCGATTAGATCCTAGATATCCTCTCATAACGTTGTGCGTGAGCATGTCGTTTTATCTGAGTTGGTTGGCGCGTAACCGCAATTTTTGTTTGCGTTAGTAGATAAGAAAGTCAAAACTGATTGGGTTTTAATCCCACGTCTGTAGTGTTTAAAAAAAAATAATAATACTTTTTATGCTTGTATAGTTGATACTACATGAACTATTTAAAATTGTTAACTCAGAATCAGTGCATATATTTCGCTAACGACAAATTGATGGATTTGAAATAAAATATGTTCATTCTAACAATAAGCCTGCTTAATTAGATTTTGTTTATAACATATATAAATAACGTCGTCTAATCTAATAAGTTTTCACATTGTATCTACAAGGAACAAATAATGAAAATTCTGGTTTGTATAATATTTATTCATAGTCATTTTTGTTGAATGATTATTTTTATTCTTCGAATGTTTCGAGATTTCAGAGAGTTGGAATTGAATTTCTTCAAAAATATTATTTTTCTAAAATTTCACAATACCCACTATTAACCTAAAATTTTTCTAAAAGTTTACAATACCCACTGTAGATCTATAATTTTGCAATATTGTAACGACATTACAGGCATTGTCGCCAAAGGGTCACACAAGGGTTTAATTACGGTACAGAAAGTTCCAGCAATTTGCCTTAAGGCACGATGCCAAGCTCCCCACTAGTTTCTATTAGTTTTCTTATATTTTTCTGGTCTCGTACACTGTTTCCTCGTCTATCCCATAAATTTTTGCGCATTACCGACCAAATAGTATTTTGTTTATACACGAGTGGAACTATGCTACTATCTGCAGACTCCCTCAGTTTCAATTAGAAAGTCAAACGCGGCGGTTTGAATCGACTTATTGACGGCAAAAAACAAATTTTTTCTTATCATAATCTCATAGCATTGATCTGTAATTAGAAAAAATAGTCTACAGACATATAATTTACATTCATATTTATCCAAGTTTGTTTTGAGATTTTCATTTTGGATCGTTACAGTTAGAACGATTTGAGCGCTGTTAAGATGAAGTCATTAATGTTGTTTTGTGTTGTGATCGCCGCTTCCGAGTGCATTAAAGTTGATGTGGAAGTAAGTGTTGTTACGAATGATAGTAATTTTATTTGTTATTATAAATTACAAGTTTTTACTTTTATTTTGAAAAAGCGCACTGAAAAGGAATCTGTGTGATTAGAGATGAGATACGTGGAATTTTACAATTTAAAGAATCTGAATATAGCTGAAAAAAAACATATAGCTATCAGTATAGAAAATTACTTCGATTGCTACAATAAATTGAACAAAGTATTGCCATTCGTGATTTGGGGCCCATAAAATTGTTTTTAAGATTTTGTGATAAATTGTTCATTATTTCTTATTATATATCATTTTTTATTGAGGTTATTTTAATTTATTTACTAATTAGCTTCTTGTAGGGTAAGTTATTGTAATCGTTCAAAAATCGAAATTAATTTTTTTAGCATTTCTTCACGTTTAGAAGGTTTCTGAACATTTTGGCATACCTCAGGAAAAATAGATGTGTGTGTGTATGCATGTATGGATACAATTTTTCGTCCACATTTTCGGGCCGATTTGAATGGTTCGGTTCTTATATTAAAAAACATTCGATTCCTATTGATAGGAAGATGTGTGGATTAGTTTTTGGCAAAGGCAGGTCCAGCCGTTACGGAGATACGGAGCAAAAAGTGCAGAAATTAGAAATCGAGTTTCTGAGAGAACGGAGTATCCGATTTGAATGATCTGAAAAACATTCAATTAGTAATGATTGGGAGAAGTGTTTATTAGTTTTTGGCAAAGGCAGGCCGAGCCATTTCGAAGATACGGAGCTAAATGTGTAAAAAATGGCAGTTTTTGAAATAACTAAGCGTACGACTTAAATGATTCAAAGAACTTTCTGCTTGTCTTAACAAAATAATTGATTTTTTTTTAATTTTTTTTTTGTATATCGAAAATAATTCAGATTTTACTTTCTGACTATAGTTCTGATATACTTTAAACAAATAATTTCAACTTTGCAATTCAGTTTAAATAATTCTTATAAATATTAGACAATGTTACAATATTAATAATAATCTATTTGAAAACATTCAGTATTCCTCGAACATTTCGTTAGGGTACGGGAAGTTCCAGCAATTTGCCTTAAGGCACTATGCCATACACCTCATTAGTTATGATTTTTTTTTTGGCGATATATATCATGGTCTTATAGAACTTACTGAAATATTACGGCCCTACGACTACTAGTTTAATTTAAAAAAATCACCAAAATTTTAGAAAATGAGTAGTTTTTTCAACTTGTGTTAAAATTAAATTAGATGATTTACTTGGTATAACGATAGAGTACTTGGTCTCAATGAACATACTAAACCATTAAAGTTTTACGGAAACTGGTTCAATTTTAAAAATTGTTGATTTTTGAAAATTTGCTTTTAGAAAATACTTCGAGTTAACGTGCTCGTTCGTTTTCAATTATGTGTAATAAATCCGCTCGGTATACTTTTAATCACTCATAAAGTAATTTATTTTTTGTCAATTAAGTCAATTATTTAAACATATCGGGAAGTTCATGTAACTTGCCTCAAGGCAAAATACCAATACCAACTACATATTTTATGCAATCATCAGTGGATATGAACAATCTGGAGAATAACCATCATAAAATTCATAAATAATAATAAATATAAAATACATAGTAGTTTTGAATTTTAGTAATTGTATATATATATATATATATATATATATGTATATATATATGTATATATATATTTATATATGTACAATTGTCAATTCGTTGCATGATCATGAGGAAGCACGTTTTTGTAAAAAAAATATCTTTTTTATTGGCGTTATAAACCTAAAAGACAGTCGTTTATTATAACATCGGCAGATTGAAATTTTATTTGAATGACTGGTTTGTATATTAATGGAACCAACTAGTTTCACTTTTACCAGATCCTAATCTGTTTTATTTCAACCATAATACGATAATCTTTTGCTTCTGTTTTATTGCGCAATTAGATTTATTTGCATGCTGAATAAATTATAATATCATTGAATTGATTTATTATATGCCAATTGGAAATGAATTCAGATTTTTTGGATCAGAGTTGCGAAATGCATATTTTTCGTAATAATGCTATCATAAAATCAACGATCAATTTGGTTAATATATTAGTCTGCTATACTTTTTATAGTATCTTTCAGGTTGATGACCATATTAGAAAATTTATTTATTATAAATATTGTAGCTTTTAAATTGATTAATTGATGCAAATGGCACATTTATATAATTGCATAATATTGTAACATGTCACTCAACTCGGTGATCCTTAAAATAGCAATAGACATTGAAAAAGTAATAAATTAAATGTATTACAATTATTTGTTTATTGTTAAAATTATCATTATTTTACATTGTATATTATCTATAATACTATTATCTATAATATCTATATACTAAATATAATTACATTATTATCTATAATATTATATTATTATCTATAATATTTTCCACCACTTTTAGCAATTCTATGAAAACAAAATCAATTAACTAAAACCACTAAAAATACCACATATAAAAGAAACATTTATTTGACTATGTTCAGTAAAACTATTTCATCATTGCAAACATGTTTTTTGCTATTTCTCAAAAACTTGTCACCTGGTCTTTTTTACCCCATAGGCAAGGTAAAATGGTACAAACTGATCCAATGTTTGATTTTTTATTTTGAAGGGACTTTACGAAATAATTACTACTTTATTCTACCAATTTAAAATATAAATTTTATGGTCACATTTTTTATAAAGATTACTGTGTATATAACCTAGATCTGGTACTTTGTTAGAAATATTCATAAGCAGTATTGAAATAACTATTAATTAAATTTATCTCTTGCAAATTGCTTTGTAACCTAATTCATTTTTTTATTAACTGTTTTTTTTATTGTTTGCGTCTTTACCAGGGTAAAGTTTCAATTGGTCTTTTGTGCTCCACACACGTGCAAGCTTTTATAGAGGGTATATAAAAAAAGTTGAATTTTACTTAAAAAATAACAATATATGTCAAAACACAATTAACTAACCTATACTTAAAAATTATATTAAAGTCTCGTAATCTTAATGTAATCTCACTACCAAAAAAATTAACAACGAAAGAAAATACTTTTCTCATGGATTCTCAAACATTGACGTTTATCTCCTGATAGCGACCCCGCAGGAATCAAGATCATGGCTGGTTAAATATTTTTCCCCTCTACTTTCAAATATTGTTGTTAAAAAAATTTCTAACATTACTTGTTTTTGAGATATCGAAGAAATCTTTTTACCTGTGGACTTTTAAGCCCCGCTTTACCATATTCTAAAAAAAATATTACGGTCAATGCCAAACACTATTGTTTAAAATGTATATTTTGACACGTTGGCCTGTCATATGTGTTTGTCAGGAGAAAGAGTTTTAATATAAGGCCTTGCCAGTCATATATTTATGATATAAAAAATAGTGTTTTTCTAGGAATTTTGGTCATTTTTTTCATACATTCAGTTTCTCTAATACATTTAATCATCTAACACAGTTACCATATCTCACTTAAATTTTTTAAATATTATTGTGGCGATTAACGTGTTAAAATATTTTTTATATCTAATTGTAAGTAAGATTTTTTTTGCATAGATTTATTGCCGATCAAAATAATATAATTTTTTAAGACAATATGCCGGATGTAAATACATTTAAAGAGATTATCTCTTATAAGATATATAATTAAACTAGTAGATGAAAATAATAATGATCGAATTGTCCAATAGTACAAAAAGGATTTTGAAATAAATTAAGTTTTAAGTAAAATATAAGCAAACCAGGGTCTTGACATGGTCTTGACTTAAGTCGAGAGAAGTCAAAAGAAATTTTTCTTCAATATCAGTCAACGTGTACAGATGCCTCAATAAATTCTAATCAATATCCAAACTACTAGTGCCTTGAGGCAAATTGCTGGATCTTCTTGTACCAAAATGATTTTTTTTAGAAAAGCCGTAAAATTCTTGAAAACTTTGAAAAAAAATTAGATTTTAAAAATGTTTGAAATTTTTTGAAAAATATCATTTTTTTATATTTCGAAATTTCACTTTTTTTTCAAAGCAAACATGCTGCGTAGCTATTTTAGACATTTAGACATTTTTATATATTTTTGACATTTTATTTAAGATCGTATGGCCATTTTTTTCCATCTTCGAGTAGAAGATTCCTCGCTTAATTCTTTTAAATATTTGTTTGGGTGACCTGGTAATTTTCCATGGTATTTTCTGCTCCTTTTTTTATTATTTCATTAATAGCTTTTATTTTTAAGTCTTTATGTAGAGTGTTATTCGTAATAAACCAGGGTGCGTTCACAATGCATCTTAAAATTTTTGATTGCGTTCTTTGTATTATATATTTTTATTTGAATTGCTTGCGGAAGCCCATAGCTCAATTCCATATGTCCAGATTGGGATGATAATTGTTTTATACAAAAGGAGTTTGTTTTCATATAAGTTAGATTTAGGAGCTTTATTAGAAACAAATATTTACAAAACTTTAACTTCTTCTCAGAGATATGGTTCAATCTTCGAACAGCCTAGTGATGTCAAAGAAGAGAAACAAGACCTGAGCAAAGTTCCGGGGATTCCGGGAGTCGACTATCCGGTTTATCACAGCGTGCCGGAAACGAGCTTCCATTGCGGACACGTGCCGGCTCTTCCGGGCATGTACGCCAATGTTGAGACCGGATGCCAGGTGTGATGTCTTACGGATAAGTATTATTACGTTATTATCAATGAGAATTACTACTAGGGGAAGTACGGGCAAAATGGGATAGTGTTTTATTTAACGATATTTATTTATTTATTAACTTCCCGTAGGGTAAGTTATTGTAATGGGCCGAAAATCGGAATTGAAAATTTTTACATTTCTCGACGTTTTGAAGGTTTCTGAACGTTTTGGCATACCTCAGAAAAAATGGATGTGTGTGTGTATGTATGTATGGATACAAATTTCCAGTCACGTTTTAGGGCGCACGGATCAACCGATTTGAATGGTTCAAAAAACATTCGATTCCTATTGATAGGGAAAAGAGCTGATTAGTTTTTGGCAAAGGCAGGTCCAGCCGTTTCGGAGATACGGAGCAAAGAGTGCAAAAAATAGAAATCGAATTTTTGAGAGAACGGAGTATCCGATTTGAATGATTAAAAAAAAAATTCAATTAGTAATGATTGGGAGAAGTGTTTATTAGTTTTTGGCAAAGGCAGATTTAAAGATACGGAGATAAATATGTAAAAAATGGCAGTTTTTGAGAGAACTAAGCGTCCGATTTAAATGATTCAAAGAACTTTCTGCTTGTCTTAACAAAATAATTGATTTTGGAAAAAAAAAATTGTTCCATTTTTTTTTTTTTTTTTTAGTTTTTTGTATATCGAAAATATTTCAGATTTTATTTTTAATTCTGACTATAGTTCTAATCTACTTTACAAATAATTTCAACTCTGCATTTCAGTTTATATAATTCTTATAAATATTAGACAATGTTACAATATTTATAATAATATATTTGAAAACATTCAGTATTCCTCGAACATTTCGTTACGGTACGGGAAGTTTCAGCAATTTGCCTTAAGGCACGATGCCATAATTGCCTCAAGACAGAATTCCACTTACAGCTAGTTTTTTTATTTTTTTTATTACAATATTTATTACAACTGTTAAATAGTTAACATCCAGCAATATTGATAAATAACATAAATTTAAATAAATAAGAGTGCAAAGGATAGGATTTACATGAAAATAATATCCGTAGTATGATGATTTAATATAATATAAAAGCAAATAATAATAAAAATGAATTTAATAAATAATATAAATAAAATTTCTGAATAATAAAATAATACTAAAAAAACAATAAAGAAATAACAAAATAACAATAATAGAAATAGTAAGATAATAATAATAATAATAATAATAATATTAATGTTAGCGTTTAAAATGGCTATTTATGAGATCCTTGGGAATTTTTCGTTTTAGCCTGGTTGGGCGCGCTTCTGAGAATACTTTTTGTGCCTCGTAATATGGGTGTTCGTCAATTCTTTTTTATTTATTTAATGATATTATAAATGGTCTTAATCGTTTTTACTTATTTGAGATTCATTGGCTACCAGTAGTATTTAATTAAGTAGAAACAATATTTATTAAAAAAAATTGCGACCATTTCATTATCAAAAAATCATTATATATAGTACAGAAAACTGCTGAGAGGATGATATCTTGAAAAAAAAGGATCGCGTTGGATAGCATTTAATTGTTAGTTAAGACGAGTATATTACGTCTTAAAAAATTAATAAATATGACAATACTTATTATAAAATAATGAGATGTAAGATGTTTTTGCGAATTCTTGGAACGTAACCCCTCTTTTTGTAATAGTTCCTTGTCCTTGTCCTTGTCTTGTTAACTTCCCGTAGGGCAAGTTATAGTAATCGCAAAAAAATTGAAAATGAAAATTTTTATATATCTTTACGTTTCAGAGGTTTCTGAACATTTTGGCATACCTTAGAAAAAATGGATGTATGTGTGTGTGTGTGTGTGTGTGTGTGTGTGTGTGTATGTACGTGTGTGTATGTATGTGCGGATACAAATTTTCGTCGACGATTTCGGGAACACGGATCAACCGATTTGAATAATTCAAAAAACATTCGATTTGTATTGATAAGGAGACGTGCTGATTAGTTTTTGGCGAAGGCAGGTCTAGCCGTTCCGAAGATACGGGGCAAAAAGTGCCGAAAACGGTAACTAAGTTTTTAAGAGAACGGAGCGTCCGATTTGGATAATTCAAAAAACATTTTACTTGTATTGACAAGATGAATAATTGATCAAATTTTCATGAAGGCAGGTCTAGCGGTTTCGGAGATCTAATGAAAAAAGTAAAAAAAATGCCATTCGGCGGTTAAAAATGATCATTAGACATATGCACATCAAATTATCAGATATTTTATAGAGATTTTAACAATAAGTATATTTTTTTTACATTTCTATGAGTTCCGTACCAATGCTTATGCGTTAGACGGCGGCGCGGCACTTGCGCGCTTTGACATTTCGTCTCTATGCAGTTCAAGCAGTACGATTGCTTTGAAAAAAAGATCAGAATTTCCAAAATATGTCAAAATGAAGAAAACATTTTTTTTTCAAAAAAATTTTTTGTTTTCAAATAAAAATTTTTCTTTCAAAAAAAATTTTTTTTTCAAAAAAATTTTTTTTTTCGAAAAAAAGTAATTTTTTGTCAAATTTATAGTTTCTCAAAAATCCAATTTTTTCGAAGTAATTTTTTTTCAAAAATGTTAACCGTTTTTAAAAAAATAATAATTTTTGGTACGGGAAGTTTCAGCAATTTGCCTTAAGGCACGATGCCCTAATTGCCTTAAGACAGAATTTCACTTACAGCTAGTTTTTTTGGAACGTATCTACCGTGTTATGTACCTGTATAAGGTAAGGACATAGTAAAACGTTAATTTTTAAGAAAGCAGTTCACCAATCAATAGCTTGGTCTTGTTTGGGACATCAGCATATAACCCAGGAGCGCAAAAGAAACAAGTCATACGTCCTAACCAACCTTTGTCGGACTGAGAACGGGTAAAGAGGTCTTTGCAATAAATGCAAGTATCTTCTTTTTAATGATGGATTCGTTGGTCTGTTTTTAGAAGTAATTAGAGTAAAAGGTAAAAGCCAATCATCTTTTGCAGGTTTCAATTATCTTTTATCTTGGCCTCTAATGAACTATCTTGTAGTTCTTGCGAGATACTACTATGTTATTTTATCCATTTCATAAGTATGTCATAATGTTCAAAAGTGAATAAAAATGAATAAATATTTAAAATTTCTTCTAACACCTAATAATTGCAATAGAAATTATGGAGATAACTACTGACATAAGTTTGTTGATTTTTTTTCCAAAAATTTTGTTCCAAATAAACTTTTTAAGGCGCAATACCCGTTAGACCTGATTACTTTGACAAGACTATGACAATGACGCTCAACATCTGACCGGATTGTGACCATGACTTTCCTAACTTTTATGCATTCACGGAAACGCCACTAAAACCAGCCAATTTTTAAATAAGACCACTGTGTCATTTTGCTTATATATACCATTTTATCCGTATTTCCCCTAAGTGAATCTTATTTTACTGACTGGTGCAATCATCGTTTTATTTTCTTGTATTCTGTAAATGCTTTTATGGTTATTATTATTGTAAGTTTTTATATTTATTGGGTTGGCAGCTAAGTAATTGCGGAATTCACTAATGATGCAGTCCAAATGTGAAAAAAATTCTGAGAATGGATAGTTAGCATCAATAAAAACAGTTTTTCCATCAGTTGCGTAGTTTTCGTTTAGCGTTGGTTGAAAAATATAAAATTAATAGTAACATATTGTGATTTTTTAATTCTACAAAGGAAAAAACGAACATGAGATACTTATAAAAAGTTATTGTAGTTAAATGTTTGAATAAACAGGTCTATAAATATTATAACTTTGTTATTTTACATGTTTTGCATGTACGCCTGGAATTTTGCTACACGAACATTGTATCAACAATACACTTTGCAATATTATCAGGTGAATAAAATTACATTTGTTTCGAGAACAGGTGATATAACATAATATTGCAAATACATAGTTGACGAAAATTTCAAATTGTTTAAAATATTTGATCAATTTTTTTCACAAAATTTGATATTTTAATTTATTTTAATTATAATAATAATTTTGTAGATGAAAATTGTTTATACATAGAATTTGTATACATAAATTAAGTAAAAATATCTACTTACTTTTTAAATTCTTCACAGGTTTTATTAGTACATTTGAAAAGTTTGCTTACAGTAAAACTTACTAACTAGGATTTGCAGAAATTTGAAGCCTAAATTTTAATGAATTCAATGTTCTATTTTAGGCTTACCATGTTTGCCACGACGGAAGGGAAGGTCACCAGGGTGCAAGTTTCCTGTGTGCAAACGGAACTTTATTCAATCAAAAATTGTTTGCTTGCGATTGGTGGTATAATGTACATTGTGAAGAAGCGCCACATTTTTATAGGTATTATTTGTTTAAATTTAATTAAACAAAAAGTTTTAATTCTAGCAGAGGTCATGAAGTGTGGGGTTTTATGGTTACGTGACCATTTGATTTTAGACCTTCAAATATTCCGATAAAAAAATAAATTAGGTTATTAATTTAGAATGATGTCGCACTTGTTAGAACTACGCACAAGTTAAAAAAATGTATTCATAAAATAGTGACTGAAAAAAAATATTTTGACTTTGATATTCTCGATATTTTTTAAAATTATATAAAAATCAGAATTTTGGTATGAGCTTGATTTATAGTGAGGTAAAGTCCTTAAATCTAATTAAATCTAGTAGAAGTGAAAATTCCAATTAAATCTAGTAGAAGTTGAGAAATCGTGGGTATCCTATAGAAAAAGACAGTTTCGAGGAAAGCGCCTATGAAGTTTTACGGAAGAAGCAAACGGAGGATGATTATCGTCGTCAAATGAATTTGCTTTGAATTCATGATTCGGAAAAACGCAAAAGTCGCGTCATTTGAACCTCTGTAATAAGTTGTAAACTAATTGTCGAATTGTCCTGAAAATTTGACAAGTATCGTTTGAAGGTTAGTACGTCTTAAAAATCATATGGATTTTTCGTTAGTAGAATTTAAAAATTTTAAATTTCGAAAAAATCTTTTGAATCTTGAATAAATAAACTTTGCAAATATAAAAGAAACGATTTTTTAAATCTTTTCAACTAGAATATCCCTTAAATTCTTTATTTTTCTGGTTAGAATAGTAAGTGTAACGTAAAATAATAAAATTCTTCTGTAGGGATGTATGATTTGATACTTCTCCTAAACGGTTATTCGGATTTTGATAATTTTTATAGAGTTTGTCAAAGGAAATTTTTATCATTTAATGAACGATAAAACTATAGTAATATTGTAAAACCACTAATTATTGTTTGACATTGAAAACATTTGAGCCGTCATCTGCTAGAAATATCAAATTAAAATAATTTAAGATACAGTCAACAGTATATGTTTGGCAGATGGAATTATATAATCGGTTTAATAAATAACGCAATAAGTCCCAAATTGCATATACATTATTTTTTTGAAATTATGCCTGTCGTATTTTAGTTTCCTTCACTAAATTATTTAACAATACAAAAAAAAATATTTCTACTTATTAAAAAATGATTTAGAATTTTGTTTCATGTGTCAAAAATTTATTTGTTTGGCATTGGATATGGAATATTCAGCAATTTGATCTTAGATTGAAGAGTGCTCATATGAACTAGATTTTACAAATTAATTCACCTAAGATTTAAATAAACATAAACAATAATGTTTGTTAAATTATTAGTAAGAAAAATGGACTTTGAAAATTATAATTGCCAAAAAGCAACTAATATATCGTACGAGATTATGAAAATTATAGACTAAATTATTGAAGCAATTATGTTGTGTGGTGAAATCAAGTGTAATATTGTTGTTTCACCGCAGATACTATATTATTTTTTTCTGAATTTCTTATACTGCTTATGCTAGGACCATAAATGAATCACAAAAGCAGTACATCAAATAGGATATTAAAAAGTATAGGATAGGATACTAAAAAATTTTGAACTATTGAATTGTAGACGTGGGTCAGGACAGCGCCTGTCGGGTTATCTAGTATATATATATATATATATATATAATTTTTTGCTCATTAGTTAAACTAATTATTCGCTCATTATACATATGTTTGCTATGATATTTAGGTACCACATGTGTGGAGAAGAAAAATTTCCATTTCAGTTGCACGATAAAGTAAAAGTACACAGCTTTTAACTTTGTGGTATTTTTGTTAAGAAATTTTAGAAAATCTAGAAATTTGCTGTACATTTTATTTGTTTTCTTTATAACGTAACCTGTGCCGCTTCTACGACGCGACTATTTACATTCCGGGCGACACAGGCGTAAACATTTTTTATGGAGACAGTTAAAACACAATTAAAAAATGTGTTATTTAATTTTCCATTACGTTATTGCGGAGAAAATTACTAGTAGTTCTTCGTATATTACGAGTATTTTTATAGTGCAATTTTGGTAGAAGACAGTTTGAACATTTTGGCAGCATTTAAAAAGTGGAGCTAGGGGGCTATTTGTAATAGAAATAAGTAGTAACAGGCGGTTTCCAATAGGACTTTAAACGAAATAAAAATATTTTTTCATCTCTATTGAACATATAAAACGTCCTTCATGATATTGTCATAGCTACTGTACCTAAGGCCGACGCAGTTATGACATGTTGTATAAAATTGTACTATCATGTTATGGCAAGGCCATGTTACACTCCAACTTCCATACATTAACCTACTGAATCATACTGAATACTGTTAAAATGTCATGTACATTCAGGCAGTTTTACACATAAACTGCAACGTCACTCGTATGCTATGAAGCTGAGTCAGAAATACCCTGTTATCTAACATCGCTTTTTTGATATTTGTGCGGTTTCTAGATTAGGTGTTCTATCTGACAACCTGAGAAATTCGTCTGACTGCACAACAACCACATAGGTTTTGTCAATATTTAGTACATTTTTAACTAACTTGACTAAGAGCCTGAAATAATATCTATTATTATTGATTACGGCTTGCTTATGAATAAATAAATAAATAAATAAATAAATCCAATGAAGTTACCGTGGCCCACGAATATTTTTGTAATATAAACTCAAAATTTTTGTCATAATTTTAGTAAAGTATAATGATAATTTGTGCCAAGTTTCATCAAATTCGCAACCTCACTTTTGAGAAGATACCATCTGTTTTAATATTAGTCATATAGTATTGAGCGCGGAGCCAGCAACCTATCAACCTCGCATGTCTCGAAAACTGTTGCATGAACCATCTAAAAAATTTTGTCACAAGTTTGGTAAAGTATGATGATAATTTGTGCCAAGTTTCATCAAATTCTCAAATTCCGATTTTGAGAAGATACCATCTATTCATACTGTTCATATATTAGTATTGAGCCCGGGACAGCCACACATCAACCTCGCATATCTCGAAAACTGTTGCATGAACCAACTCAAAATTGTTGTCACAATTTTGCTAAAGTATAATGATAATTTGTGACAAGTTTCATCAAAGTCGCAAATTTCGCTTTTGAGAATATACTATCTGTTTAAATATTAGTATTGAGCGCCGAGACTGCACCCATCAACCTCGCATATCTCGAGTCTAAAAACAATATGAGCCACAAGTTATTGATAATTTAAATTTAAATTATATTATACTTCAATTTTAATACTATATCGATAATTTTATAAAATACCAAAAAATGATCTCTGATGATAATAATGATTATTTATATAAATTTTGATTTTTTTAGTTTGAATGCTGATCCTGCTACAAATCCGTTTACTCCGAAACAAAAAAAGGAAGAAGAACATCATCAATCGTTTGAAGAGTATTAAGATCATGGTTATAGTTTTATATGGTGCATCTTTCATATTTAAAAATAAATCAATTTACTTGTTTTTTATAATTTAAGAATAACTTGCCTTATATCAGCATATAAAAAACGTCTTTAGCGATGTATCAGTTCAAATTTTGCTCGGAAAGTATCATTTTCAGTTTAGAATAGCTTTCGTTTTAACTTGTTTCTTTTAAATTAAAATTAATATATATATATATATATATATATATATATATTCATATATATATTCATAATTATTTATACAATTTCTTCATTCTCTTTAAATGCATAAGAACTTCATGCATAAAAGTAAAATGTTTTTTATTTAATTTATATGCCTATATTTTATTATTAGGTCAAATAATGGAAGATAATGTGAAGTGAGAAGTTGTAAATTTGAAATATAAAATTATGAGCAATAACCTAGAAAAAGCAAGGAAAATGGCAAGAAAAATCTTGTTCTAGGAACCTTGCAACTACATATTTTTCAAGATGAGTTGCCCAAAAATTATATGATTATTATAAAATTATAGCATTTCTTTAAGGAATTGCAGGAAATCTTGTATAGTTAGAACTACAAAATTCAGGTTTGTGTAATAATGTTTATTTTTCTAAATTGTTCGTTCTTTTTTTAGTCGCTGGAATTGAATATGAATCATATATTTCACTTCCATCATATTAATGATTATAATTGAAATAATTTTGTTTAAAATCTAATTTTCATACAGGAGGTTATGTTACCAAAAATTTGAATGATTGCTTATGATTATTTTTCATAAGCTGATTCATTTAATGTCGAGTTTTATTTAATGCGATGAACATTAAATTGAACTTACCGGTTGTATTTATGCCTTAATTTTTTCGGTTGAATTTATGCCTTATCGGTTGCAATTCTGCCTTCTTTTTTTACTAAAAACCTATCTTTTCAACAATAAACTGAATTTTAAAAAATATCAATATTAAAAAAATCGATTTCTTACAAAAATTTGAAAATATTTCAAAATTTTCAAAAAAAATCTATTATTTTCAAGAATTTCCAAATTCTCAAAAAATTAGAAAAAAACGTTTTTTTTAAATCCCAAAAAAATTCAAACTTCTAAATAAATTTTAAAATTTGAAAAAAAAAACACTAAATTATCAATAAATTTCGTCGCCCAATTTAATAAGTACTTTTAAATTTACAGTATGTATTTATAATAAATAATCTATTTAAAAATCTTCAAAACAATTATCGATTATTTTCATTCCTCGAATGTACGGTACGGGAAGTTCCAGCAATTGGCCTTAAGGCACGATGCCATGCACTAGTTTGAATATTAATTTATAACTCTCAAATAATCCAGATTGACCTGCAACGTCGAAAACACCTAAATTTACCAAGTCTCCTTCGGGAAGGTAAAATAACTATGAATCTAACCTAATTAACGGTAATCATTTCTACTTTACCCAAGTATGTAACGTGTCCCAAAAATTGACCCATATAGCACTTTTCACAATTCGGCAAGGTCGTCCGTCTGTCAGATTCATTCAGAATTTACAGGGAGCCCATTGCAGACATTGTTTTGAATAAATTATAAATTTATACGCCTATTATATTATTATATGTTGTTGCAATTACGTGAGAAATCCACACGGTGTGAAGTGTTTAAAAATATCAAGCGTTGAAAATACGACATAATGATGAAGAAGCCTTGGATACTTTTTAGACAATGTGCAGTGCATAAACTTGGGTAATCGATAAGATTAAATGAAAATATTATTCGGTAATTATTAATTACTCGGTAGAAATATCATCTTTTATCGACGTTTTCTAAAATTTAAAAGCCATTCGATGATACTCTACAAAGGCGCTAATTTGATTTTCGCAATGATCCACATTTTAGCCAAAAATCCTCAACCGATTTTGGAAATTCAATTTTTGTATTAGGAATCGTTCTGGTCACTTTTTGGTAAAAATCTGCCTCTGTGCAAAATTTTTTGTTGCCTAAATTTTTTTTTATTGTTCCTGTTTTTGAGTAGAGATTTTTCAACTTAGCTTTTGTGGTTCCAAAGATTCACTCAAAAATCAAATAAAAATTATGATATTAGTATCACATTTTTTTGTAATTACCATACAAGTAATCTGTATCTACTAGGAGATAAATCTCTAATATTTTTATTACAAATTACTTATATTAAAATGTTACCTATAATGTTATCTTTTAATTATAGAGTAATTTCAAACATAGTTTAAATAGTTTGAAAGATTTTGTAATTTCAATAGTTAATAATTTTTGGATCGAGATGAAAAACATAATTCGTGGTGTCAAATCTGACTCGCATTTTCTTAGAGATAAGAAATTTCGCCTTGCTATTGCAACCATAGAATTCCAGATTCGACACCCATCTCGGCCAGTCTAATATAAAGTAGTAGTGACTTTGGTTTTTGCTTGAAAATATAGATTTAAATATGTTTTGAAAGCCATTTTTACGGAATAGCTGCTTTGTAGTAAAAATAGATCATTAGTATTAGGGAAATTTTTCTTCTAAAAATCATGGCTGCTAAGAAGGTTTATTAGAACAGCTCATAGAACTGCTAAGTTCTGATTTTGTTAACAAAATTATTTATTTTAATTTTTTGTAAATGCTGAAAAAACTAGTGGTGCATGGCATCGTACCTAAAGGCGAATTGCTGGAATCTCCCGTACCGAAAACTAAATTATTAAAAAAAACTTTGCAAGACTTTGAAAAAATTAGATTTTTGAGAAATTTTGAAATTTTTGAAAAAATTTGACTTTTCTGAAAAATTTGATTTTTTTAATATTTCGATTTTTTTGTATTTTGATATTTTTTTGAAAATTCTGAACATTTTGAGCAATTGCGCTGCATATCTGATTTGGTGTCGAAATCAAAGCGCGTAAGCGCCGCGTAGTCGTCTAACGTGTAAACATTGGTACCGATATAAATGTTCACAAAATTTGTACTTATTATTATAATCTTTATAAAATATCTGATAATACGATGTACATATGTCTAAGGTTCATTTTTGACCGCCAATTTTTACTTTTTTTATTGGATCTCCGGAGACGCTGCACCTGCCTTTACAAAAAAAATTCCAGTTGTTCATCTTGCCAATACAAGTAAAATGTTTTTGAATTATTTAAATCGGACGCTCCGTTATCTCAAAACGGAAATACCATTTTTGGCACTTTCTGCCCCGTATCCCCCAAACGGCTAAACCTGCCTTTGCTAAAAACAAATCAGCACGTCTCATTATTAGTAGGAATCGAATTTTGATTTATTCAAATCGGTTGATCGGCGTTTCCGAAATCGTCGACGAAAACTTGTATCCGCACACACACACACGCATACACACACACTTGCATCCAATTTTTCTAAGGAATGCCAAAATATTCAGAAACCCCTGAAACGTTAAGACATATTAAAATTTCCATTTTCGATTTTTTTGCGATTACTAGAACTTACCTTACGGGAAGTTAATAAGAACTGTTGCTATTTGCAATGAGTTTTGGACCGAAACAAATTTAATTTCACGATTGGCACAAACATTTATAATTGAAGGTGCTGAAATATTTGATACTGCATTTCAATATTTTTTATATCAACATTCTCTTTCGATCCCGCCTGTAATTTAATTAACAGTATCAAATATTCGTTCGTTATTATTATAATTTTCAATTTCCACGCTTCATTAATATTCAGCATTAAACGTTATGTGTTGAAATGATAGCGTTTTTTATGTTTGCATGCAAATAGCAAATAGCAAATAGCAAATGTACTAGTAAGCGCACTATATTCCATTTGTGTTTGTCGTGTTATGCTTTCCTGGTTAAACAAATCATCATGTTACATACATTTATGGAAATTTTTGCAAATCGAATAGAGAAACAACCTGGGTTATTGACAGGAACGTACTTAGACGCTCGGTTGGATTCAATTTTATCTTGATCGCGAATAAAATTTGAACGAAACGCTCAGAGAAAATTGCACGCTTTTTGTACTTCATCGGAAGAGCATAATAATTAGTCAGGTAAAAAATTTATCGTATGAACGTTAAACATGTCGTTTTTCACGGAACTCAATAACTTTATTCTGAAATGAATTGACCAATTTGAACACCGACTTTTTGCCATAATTCAAACAACATTACTTTCGTAAAATTTCTAGTTTTTATTTGCAAAAAACTGAATCAGGTACAATTTGACACCATCATTATTGTTTTTTTTTAAATCAAGGAGTTTTGTAAAGATTTAAATTAACAGTAATCAGATCGTGTAAGACCAGGACTATATGGTGGATGTGAAAAAACTCCCAACCAAGCTCCAATAATTTTTGCCAAGGGGCCAAAGATATGTGAAGTCAATAATAGAATAAATCGCCGTTTCGATTTGCCAATTTAGGCCGCTATTTTTTAATTGCATTGTTTAATTTCGTAGTTGTTCAATGTAGACATCAGTATTGATTGTTCAGTTGGTTAATCATCAACTTGTACTGGACGGCCAGAGTGTTTTCCATTTTTGAGTGAAAAATCACCAGAACAAAATTTGGCAAGACAATTCAGACACTGTCGGTTTTTTAAGGCTTCGTGACCATAAATAGCGCTTAACTTTTTGTGAGCTCAACTGAATTGCTTAATTTCGTTAATTGTTCAATGTAGACATCAGAATTGATTTTACATTGGTCAATCATCAACTTCTACTGGACGACCAGGGTGTTTTTCATTTTTGAGCGAAAAATCACCAGAACAAAATTTGACAAACCAATTTTGATACTGTCGTTTTATTTAAGGTCATCACCACAAACAGCGCATAACTTTTTGCCTAGGTGCTGATTAGTGTTTTGCTAAGGCAGTTCCAGGTGTTTCGGAGCAAAAGGTGCAAAAATAGCAGTCTTTAAGAGAACGGATCATCTTAATCAAATAACGTTTTATTGTGTTGACAGTGTGAAGAAATTATTAGTTTTTGGGGAAGGCAAAAAAAATTATTGCAAAATCCATTTTTTTTTTGAATATCTAAAATTACTTAGACTTCAATTTTAATTCGGGCTAAAAACATCTAAAATTTATCGAATATTTCATTTCAGTACGTATAGTTCCAGCAATTGGGCTTAAGGCACGATGCCATGCACCACTATTTATGTTTTTGTTTGTATTAATTATTATAAGACATGTATTTTTCAAACCCTGTGCCGTTTCTCTAAGCACTCTAATTCTCGATTTTTTATTTTTCCTTCAGTTATCAAGTGGAAAACTGATCCCATGCCCAGTAAGTATGCAACATTTTTCTACTACTGTTATTTTTTATAATTATCTCTATGAACTCATTAAACTGGAACATTAATTGCACTACATAGTTTTGCATATAATTGCCATATTAACCGCTCTGGCTTAAATATTGTGTAATTTAATATAGAAAATACACATTAGTATGTTGATCAAGATATTATAGTATCTCTATAAATTAATTTATGCATTTCACAATTTTTCCTACTTAATAGAAATAGTTTGTTATTGCTTATTTTATTCACAACTAGATGACCCGGTAGACGTTGTCCTGTACTTATGTTTGCAATTCAAATGTTCCAATTTTTTTTTAATAACCTGTACTGATATTTACCAATTAGTTAAAAATTATTATGTTTTTTTTACTACAGTCTATACCGAAATGTATATACATCCACTCATATGGATCCTAAATGTACAACTGCTTTAAATAAAATGATGAGTATTTGCTTTTTTGAGAAACACTATAAAACAGTTTTTTCTTATTAGTTTTTTTTATCGATATCCGACGTTATTTAAAAAAAAAAATGAAATTACACTACTGAGAGAGATATCATCCCCCGGGAAATGGCAAAGAACTCTAAATTATTTTCACTTTTAAACTTGAGAGTAAGATAAACTAATTTCACAATTTCATACGAATTGGAGCACAGTAAAAAAAATTCTGACCCAAAATACTCCATTGACTTTAGTAAATATTCCGTATCCGATGGCAAAAATATGAAAAATATGAAAACGTCGAATCTTCCGATTTAATCATTTTTGATACAAAATTCACTGATTGAAGTTTTGCCAATTTTTTCAAACCAATTCTGACGTCTTGCTTGATTTTGTGACTTTGACTGCATTTTCAGTTTTTTTCCTATCCAAGTTTATATCCGATCAAATAGGAAACAATTTCCAAAACAAATCACTTGTACCATTTTAATAACAAAAATTATACGTAAGGCTCGGTGTTCCGTATATGGAACTGAAACAAAAAGTTGATTTTTTCGTAAAATATGGATTTATTTTTATTTTTATAAGGTTTCTTCATCTTCTCATCATCAGTTACAAACAATATATTTTTGTCACAAATTAAAAAAAAAATTGAGCATTGTAAGTTAAAACAACTTATACAGATTAAGTGCGAGCTTCGTTTTGAACTAAATACAGTTAATATTCTAATTGGTGAAAGGAATCGTTTTTCGATCCATCTAATACTTTAGTAATTCAATAATTTATAATACTATTCCTATCGAACTCAAATACATTCGATAAGATTTTAAGAGAATTAAATGAATACCGTAATTTTTAATCTAGGGAAATTGTAGATTAATTTGATGTTTATACCGGAAATAATTGACAAACAAGAGCTAAACTTTTCTCCTTTCTAATTTATTATACGTCCGATTAATACCAACTTTGGTCACTTTTACATATGCATAAAAACAATTATGAACGATTATGGAAATTACATCAATAAATTTAATGACAACATTTACAATATCTAAGTTGTTATAATTTGTTTATTATAAGATTTGAATGCAATTAATTAATAGATAAGACAACAAATTATATTTTTAAGAGATGACATAGGTTCATTTAATCATATTTACTTATTGTTAGTAAGAACTGACTATGGTAAAATTTATATTGTCCTTAATTTTATGTTAGATATTTAAATCTAATACTTTGAACTAATTATTCGTTTTAAAAGATTAAGTTTCAACAGATTACAACCCCAGAGAATTTACTTATTAACATTTCATTACATTCAATAAAATGTGATACTATTGATGTTGAACTCAATTAAAAAATAGGCATATTTATTCCGATTTTTGTTCTGCAGTTTTTATAGTTAGTAGAAGCTTTTAATCTAGAGGAACGGCTAGATCTGCCTTTGCCAAAAACTAATCAGCACGTGGTATGCCAAAATGTTCAGAAACCCCCGAAACGTGAATATATGCAAAAAATGTCAGTTTCGATTTTTGGCCCATTAATATAACTTACTATAAGGGAAGTTAATAACGCGGATATAATTCGCTCTTGGGGAAGAGCACTTTATTTTTATAATGTAGGAAAGTTATTTGCTGGCAGTGAAAATAAATTTTCTCGTCTCTCTTATTTTTCTTGCTCGTTCGTCTATTACAAAATGATCAAGCCGACCGTCGTTCGTTCGGTGAATGTTTGAATTGAATCGAATTCACGCGATAATTTGCAATAAGTCGTTAGTTGACGCCGAACGCGCCGTCCGCTGGCCAACGAACGACATTAACCTTTTCACAGGTAATAGCTTTTTGCGAACAAAATCAACATATCTAAAACGTTCTAGGACGCTTGCACAGAAAACTTGCACGACATCCGAAGGAAATGCAATTAATGGAAATTTCTGTAACCATCTCGATCGGTTTATGAAATTAGGTGTAAGTCGCGTTTTGTCTTGAGGCTAGTTGCAAAAACTTTCCGATATGTGCTAATAATCGTCATAATCAATATGAATTGAGATCAATCAACTTTTAAAATGATGACAATAAAAGTTTGAAATTTCGACACGGTCCACATTATTCCAATCTTCATTGACTATAATATTTTATAATGTTCGGTAAGACCATCGAATCTATCATCATGAAGTTTCACCAAATCACCAACATATTTTTTTCCAACAACTAATTACAAAAAACAGCCCTGCCGATTTTTACCTGATCAGCACGATTCCTTTCTTTTTGAACAGTTTTCAATTTTTACACCTGTATTTTTTCATATGTTTCGACATATAATTTTGTATTGTGTCTTGGTGTTGAGACAATACAGCTATGTCGTCTGGTTTTGCCTGTTTGTGAAAAATCAGCTGTAAAAATAAGATATAAATTGGGCCGACAACAATTCCCTGAGGTACCCCGGATCCCACTGGGCGATTAATGGCAAAATGGCTATTTGCTGAATATGTTTTCAACAACAGGTACATGGCAGCATGTAATACTTTTTAAAGTTTGAATAATATGCCTGGATGCCATACCTTGTCGAATGTTTGGCTTATGTCCAGGAATACAGCAGAACAATATAATTTTGTCTGAAGTGAGTCCACGATCTTTTCACTTACTTAGTGGATTTGCAATAGAGCCGAGTGCTTTTCTTAAAAACCGAATTGGTGGTAGTGAATTATGTGTAATTCACCCAGGTGCGGTCCCAATCTCTTTAGAAGCAGTTTTCCAAAGATTGTTTACATTGCTGGTAGAAGGCTGATGGGTCGATAACTAGAAGTCCGGTTCAAACCTTTGTCAGGTTTGGGAAAAAGAATAACTTTAGTTGATTTTCAGGCAGACGAAAATAACTTTAGTCTGATACACGTATTATAGATAATAGTTAGTTGATTAGCCCTTTAACTCAATTATTACCCTGGCCCTTTACAGGCTCGTACAATCCTGCAGTAAACATTATTGTAGCAAAATGATTAATTTTATAACACGAGCAGTTTAGCAATATGCTTCAAAACTATTTACCACCAGTTGAATTGATTATTAATCCATTTTCCCGATTAGATACTTTTCCAGAAGTCTCGATGCATGAATAAGCACTAAATAAATGAAGAACATTATCTTATCCATCATACAGCACGGCGTGTCAGTTGCAAAACTTCTTTACGCAAGTCTTATGGAGTTATCAAAGGAAATAATGCAAAAGTGCCGACATAGCACCAATGTGACTGACTCATTCCGAAGAAAGGCATTCGAAAATATTGTATATGATATAAATAATTTTGTTGCGGTTTAATGCCATTACGTTGCCGTGATCGAAATAAAAATGTGCACTTGATGAGATTTCTTAATTTTATAACCGAAATCGTAAAACTAGTGGTGTATGGCATTGTGCCTTAAGGCAAATTGCTGAAACCTCCAGTACAGTAATTAAACATTCGCCAAATAAAAATAATTAATTATCAATAAAACATTATCAATGAGCAATAACAATTGTTTTAAATATTTTAATATCATTATCATATTTTATAAATATAATATATTTTAATCATAAATGTATTATAAACTTTAATCAGATGCGCCGACTAAACTGCTATATTTGCATTTTTTACTCCGTATGTCCGGAACGACTGGACCTGCTTTTTCAAAAATTAATCAGCACATCTCCTTGTCAATACGAATGTTTTCTGAATCATTTAAAGCATATCATTAAACCAATATGGACCTACGGGCTAGAGCTATGGGGATGCGCCTCCAAATCAAATGAAAATTCTGCAGAGAATGCAAACTAAAATATTAAGAATAATACTCAACTCTCCCTGGTATGTCACTAATCAGACTGTCTACGGCGATCCAAAAATGTTGACGAAACCTATAAAGAACTGTCATGAAAATACCACAACAGATTAGAGATGTACCCAAATGAATCTTTAAAGGATATGCTTAGCCCCCAACAAAACTTAAGATTGAAGAGAAAATGGCCTCTACATAGTATATAATTACAATCAATAAAGATATTAAGCAACATATTGTAAGATAGATCAGTGGATCCTATCTTATTTTAACACTCACTTAGTTTTCGCTTTAGAAATATTGTACTTTTTCTGATTTCTAAATAAATCTATTACAAAAAAACTCAAAGCGGTGGATCCATGCTTTCGATATCGTGGTCAAAAAATTGTATACGAACATACGCACATACATAAATGTTCAGGTTTTGTATACATGAATATTCAGATGAGTCACATTTTTGGACGAGCTGATGATCTAGTGTGGATGGTCCTTTTGGAATAACAAACTTTTTATGTAACTCTAAACGTTTTTCCTGTAGAATGAGATATATGTAAACATTTAAATGTTCCCTCTTCACTCGGAACCGCCGCTCCGGCGACAAAATACATATAAATCTCACAATTCTCGAGTGGAAAGGATTATAGATTCGTGAATTCATAGAAAGTATTACACATCCTCAGATTTTTCTATAAAATAGTTTTTCTTCCATATTTGTATTTTAAACCGTTGGGACGATAAACGAGTCAAACTACTTAAATTTAAGGAAAATTGTTAAATATTAAGAAAATTATATGGACACACTTGACGAATTACACTTTGTTTTAATCGTAATTTTATTGCACGTTTTTTCTCTGAATAAACTTTGTATGTAACTCTAACCGTTATTCTTGCATATTTTTAAAATACAAGCGAACTCTCTATTTTAATTTTATTTATGAAAATTCTTACTAAATAAAATATGTTATTAAAAACCAGAGAAATATCGGCATTCAGTATTCTTCTTTTCAATGGTTCAATATTCGTTATATAATATCATTTCGATCATTTTAGATCGATTTATGATCGATAGCGCCGCAAAAAATGATAAAAACCGATATGTCGTGACCGATTCGTTTTTAATAACAATAACGTCTTTGTTAACTATTTATTTTCGATTTGTTGCATATATTTGGAGATTTTGCAATAATTTCTAGAAATTATAATAATTGAAAGGTTGATATTCATGGTTGGTCGAAACAAGGAATTACATTTGAACTAAAAGCTGTAAAAATTAGGAAAAGTTCAGACCTTAAATTTAAACTCGCTGTAGGCATATAATCAATTCGCATTTAATTTTTTTTCGAAATTTTTTATTATTACTTGTTGTACGTTGAACTTGGAACTTATACTTACTACTTGGAACAAATAATACGGAAAAAGTTGTATTAATATTAATGTGTTTTTGAGCGCCACATAGAAGACTTTCAATAACATTTGCATAAAGTTTAGAAAATATTTCAGATTAAGTACATACTTTTGGACAAAATAGTTCAAACTTTTTGAATAAAAGCGCAACGCCTTAAATCTGAATTTACATGGAGATTTTTCATGAAAATATTTCACCAGCTCCCTTACTATGAAAATGATTCATATAATTTCTTTATTCTAAAACTCACAAAAATGATTTGTACTTCGCATCGATTACGTAGAGCGATGATTAAAATCTCATTGTAGAACGAATATGTATCTTTTACATTGCGCAATTTTGTAAAAGTACTCTTTCGACATTAATATTTATAGATATGCTTAAAAATGCACATTCAGGAAATATCTAATTGCAAATATTTATTATTCATAAATGTTTTATGTAATTTTATAGCTAGTGAAACTGAATTAAGTTAAAAACAATTAGCACGGCGTGATATGGATATATTTATATATTTTATGAGTTTAATTAAAATAATTTTATAAGCAATCGTATCATCTTTGAATGTGGTATTTCCTTCATTTTATAACATATATTTCACTTGGTTAATCACATTGTAATTTTTGTACTATTTTCAGAAATCAGGTGGAAACGAGGTGATACATGTAGATATGTTTACCAAAAGACGATAATCAAAGAACTAATGAACTACCAGCAAAATAAATAAAAGATGAATTATGGAAAAGCAAAATGTAATACCATATGAATAAATAAAATAAGAAGTTCATAATGGAAGGCCGCCGCAGAAAACTGAATCAGGTATGAAGTCATTGTTTCTTTGTTGCTAAAGATATTCAATTATGTTTAAAAATCTCTAAAATTATTTTAAAAGTTTCAAAAAATTTTAAATAATTATTTGCACCTCCGGAAGACATCTCAGAGATTATTATAAGATTCTCTATAAATTCAGCAATTGATTTACACAGCCGAAAGATAATCTTGTGGAAATGTGTGAATGTGTATATGCTTATCCAACTTTTTCGTCCATAAACTCTTAAAAATCTAATGAACTATTCATTTAATTAGTCATTGATTTTTACTATAGGGCTCCGTATAAACATTTGTATTCTAGCTCTCAAAAAAGATTATATGACGACTTTAAGTCGTACTTAAAATAAAGTAAAAGACTTCTTACATCGTACTATGATAGTACAATCACGTTGATTGATAATACTATATCATACTACAACTTGCTATGTCCTACTATGATAATACAATGTTACGTTTACTCGTAACATTGATAATAATAGATCCTACTAGATCGTACTACATCGTACTATGGTAGTACAACCTTGTTCATTGATAATACTACGTCGTACTACGACACACTACATCGTACTATGGTAGTACAACCTTGTTCATTGATAATACTACGTCGTACTACGACACACTACATCGTACTATGGTAGTACAACCTTGTTCATTGATAATACTACGTCGTACTACGACACACTACATCGTACTATGGTAGTACAACCTTGTTCATTGATAATACTACGTCGTATTACGACACACTACGTCGTACTATGGTAGTACAACCTTGTTCATTGATAATACTACGTCGTACTACGACACACTACGTCGTACTATGGTAGTATAACCTTGTTCATCGATAATACTACGTGGTACTACAACATACTATGCAGTACTAGTGAAAGTACAACCACATTTCTTGATGATACTACAGAGAAATAAAATAAATAAGTCTATAGATATTCTCTGGTGCTACGGCTAACTACGTAGTACTACGTTGGTTTAATTACGTCCATTGATCGACTCGTAGCAATGTTGTACTATGAATCACGTTCTTTTATAATACTTTCAACCACATTCATTGATTACATTACATCGTACTAGAACATACTGCGTTGTACTATGATATCACAACCATGTTCGTTGCTATTACTATATCTTACTTCGACATGCTACGTCGTACTATGGTATTACAACCACGTCCATTGACACTTCTACATCGTATTATGATAGTACAATCTCGTTTATTTATGATACTGCATCGTACTACGACTTACTACGTCGTACTATGATAGTAAAACTACGTTCATTGATAATACCTTATCGCATTGATAATACTTTTATTGATGATACTATTGAGTACTACGATTTTATTGATGACACTGCTTCGTACCATGATGATATAACTACGTTCATTAATAATATCGCATTGTAATACAACCTTCAACTACGTACTACTTTAATAGAATAACGTTCAATGATAATACTACAGCCTACTACGACTTACTACGTTATACTACGATAAAACCACTACGTCTATTCATTTACTTCGACTTAATACAACGTACTATGTTTGTTCAATTACTTCCATTGATAACACTACATCGTACTACGACTCACAACAATGTCGTACTATGAATCACGTTCATTTATAATTCTACATCGTGCTACGACATACTACGTCGTACTCTGATAATACTATTACATTCATTGAAAATATTACGTCGTACTATAATAATACAACCGCATTCATTACTGATACTACATCGTACTACGACTTACTACGTCGTACTATGATAGTACAATCTCGTTCATTTATTATACTACATCGTACTACAACTTACTACATCGTACTATGATAGTACAATTTCGTTCATTTATAATACTGCACTGAACTACGAACTACAACTACGTACTACGATAGTAGAATAAGGTTGATTCATAATACTACAGCGTACTACGACTAACTACGTCATACTATGACAAAACTTCATTCATTCATTACTGTTACTACTTCGTACTACGACTTACTACTACCTCTATAATAATACAACTACTATGCGATAATACGATACTACAACCACGCCCATTGATCGTACTACAGCCTACTATGATTGTACAACCATGTTCATTGATAACACTACGTCGTACAACAACATACTACGTTGTACTATGATAGTACAATCGCGTTCATTGATAATACTACATCGTGCTACGACTTTTTACGTCATATTATGATACTATGACCATTGATTATATTACACCGTACTGCGACTTACTCGTACTATGGTTCATTGATAATAATACACTGTACTACGATACCTTACTACGTCGTACTATGATTACTACTATCACGTTCTTTGTTGCTACTACATCGTACTACGCCCTATTATGATTATTCTATCATGCTCATTGATAATACTACATCGTACCATGATACTACAATCAAGTTATTTGTATATTCTGCAATGTGATTTCCAAAGTAGTCCACATGGACCCCCCAGGAATTCATAGCAACTTTCATGGGGTCCACGGAAGGGAAAACAAAATTTGGGGGTCCATGAAATAAAAATGGGTGTCTTCGGCATATTTAAAAATGAACCAAAAAGTAAAGAAAAACATTACATATGAATGGTCAAGTGTAGTAACAATGTATGTCAAGTTTCATCAAAATAGAATTATGCATTTTGGAAAACGTACAATCTGTTTCAATACTAGTATTGAGAGCGGAGCCAGCTACCAACAACCTCGTATATCTCAGAAACTATTGAATGTTTCAACTTTAAATTTTGGTCACAATCTTCACAAAGTCTAGTAACAATGTATGTCAAGTTTCATCAAAATCGAATTATGCATTTTTGAAAACGTACAATCTGTTTCAATACTAGTATTGAGAGCGGAGCCAGCTACCAACAACCTCGTATATCTCAGAAACTATTGAATGTTTCAACTTTAAATTTTTATCAAATATTTAATAAAGTGTAGTGATAATGTATGTCAAGTTTCATCAAAATCGAATCATGCATTTTTGAAAACGTACAATCTGTTTCAATACTAGTATTGAGAGCGGAGCCAGCCACCCAACAACCTCGCATATCTCAGAAACTATTGAACGTTCCAACTTTAAATTTTGGTCACAAAAAATAAAAAAAGAAAAATATGCATTGGTCTCTGATTTGCTTCCCCTTTTACCATATTTTAAAAATGTTTTTTGAATCCCCGTATCTTTGAATCGGCTAGACCTGCCTTTGCCAAAAACTAGTCAGTCTCCTTATCAATACGAATCAATTGTTATTTTAATTATCCAAATCGTTGATCCATATTCTCGAAATCGTCGACGAAAATTTGTATCCGCACACACACACATACATTCATTTTTTCTAAGGTATGCCAAAATGTTCAGAAACCTTTGAAACGAAAGATATCTAAAAGTTTTATTTTTTAACTTCCCGTAGGCAAGTTATAGTAATCGCAAAATAATCGAAAATAAAAAATTTTATATATCTTTACGTTTCAAACCTTCTGAACATTTTTGCATACCTTAGCAAAAATGGATGTATGTGTGTGTGTGTGTGTGTATGTGCGTGTATGTGTGTGTGTGCGGATAAAAATTTTCGTCGACAATTTAGGGAACACGGATGAAGCGATTTGAATAATTCAAAAAACATTCGATTCGTATTGATAAGGAAACGTGCTGATTAGTTTTTGGCAAAGGCAGGTCCAGCCAAAAACGGTAAATCAGTTTTTAAGAGAACGGAGCGTCCGATTTGAATAATTTAAAAAACATTTCACTTGTATTAACAAGATGAAGAACTGATCAAATTTTCATGAAGGCAGGTCTAGCGATTTCGGAGATCTAGTGAAAAAAGTAAAAAAAAACGCCACTTGATGGTCAAAAATGATCATTAGACATATGCACATCAAATTATCAGATATTTTATAGAAATTTTAACAATAAGTATTAATTTTGTTTACATTCCTATGGGTTACGTACTAATGTTTATCCGTTAGACGGCGACGCGGCGCCTACGCGCTTCGATATTTTGTCTCTATGCAGTTAAAGCAGTACAATTGCTTCGAAAAAGTGTTCTGATTTTCCAAAATAATTCAAAATAATTTTTTCTTCAAAAATTCTTTTTTTTTCAAAAAAAAGTAAATTTTTGTCAGAAATTTATAGTTTCTCAAAAATCTAATTTTTCAGAGTAATTTTTTTTCAAAAATGTTAATCTTTGAAAAAAAAAAATTTTTGGTACGAGAAGTTCCAGCAATTTGCCTTAAGGCACGATGCCATGCGCGCCACTAGTTTTAATTATTCAAATCGTTGATCCATATTCTCGAAATTCTCGAAATCGTCGACGTTGTATCCGCACACACGCACACCATCCATTTTTTCTAAGGTATGCCAAAATGCTCAGAAACCTTTGAAGCGTAAAGATATATAAAAAATTTCATTTCAGTTTTTTTGCGATTACTATAACTTACCCTACGGGAAGTTCAAACTCATAAGATTTCAAGAAATATTTATTCATCGTAATTATGTATCAGTCACTTCTCTACGGAAAATTTGGATAGATGAATTTCTGCTTACGCACGTTGGTGGTCTCCATAGCCCGCAAAGAAGAAACTTATCTACATTTAAAAATATTGCATTGCAAACTGTAAATTACTGGAATAAATATATTTTAAATTTTGAGAAAAACTCGAAGGGCCCGATGTATAATCACTGTTGGCAATTGCCTTCTAATTCCTCGCCCAGAATCCAGTTCAAAATCTCGATCTCATCGGCATCGTCGTCCGACAAAATTGAAAGTGAATCCGGTACGCACGCACTCGTTCCACCGACCACGCTTCTTTGGCTCTATGTATAATATACATTTATTTCTCTCACAAGTTTGTACAAATTACGCTTTCTCCGTCAATTGCGGAAAAAATGATGAAATGAAAAAGCTGAAAAAATGATCTGTCGTTAATCACGATCTTGAAATTTTCTCATTTGAACGCTCGAACGACGCGGAATCGATCAAATTCGTAAATGAACTTGAATTAGTTTGTGGATCTAAGGCTGGGGCCGGATGGGAATAGTTTTGATATTTTCTGTAGTCTTTTTCACATTTACTTATTCGTTCATTCATAATACGGCATCAATGATAATAAATAACTAACTAATGTTGTATGGCATTGTGCCTTAAGGTAAATTGCTGAAGCTTTCCGTACCAAAAATTATTTGATAATTTTTCAAAAAAGATTAATTTTTTTTTAACTTTGAAAAAACTAGATTTTGGAGAAATTTGATACTTTTGACTGAAAAACTTTGGATTTTTATTTTTTTTATTTTAGATATTTTGAACTCATAAATTGATGTGCATATGTCTAATGATCATTTTGAGCGCCAAATATCATTTTTTTTTACTTTTTTCACTCGATTTCTGACACCGCTAGACCTGCCTTTGCAAAAATTTGAACCGTACTTCATTTTGTCAATACAAATAAAATGTTTTCTGCATCCCCGTATTTTTGAAACGGCTAGACTTGCCTTTGCCAAAAACTAATCAGCACGTCTCCTTATCAATAGGAATCGAATGTTTTTTAAATAATTGAAATCGGTCGAACCGTGTTCCCGAAATCGTCGACGAAAATTTGTATCCGCACACACACCTACATCAATTTTTCCTAAGGTATGCCAAAATGTTCAGAAACCTCTGAAACGTAAAGATATATAATAATTTTCATTTTTGTTTTTTTGCGATTACTATAACTTAACCTACGGGAAGTTAAATATATCAATAATCAATAAATTATAAAATCTATCAATAAATAAAATAATTACAAAATATTCATTTGTATTAAGATGTATTATTTTACTTGTGACGTAATGTATATAATAAAATTTTATTAAAAAATTCTACTGAAACCAATATCATTGTGATATCTGAAATTATATATTGTTCAGTGAAATTAACTTCTATCTGTGAAAATTAATTTTTTAAATGTTGCTACTGTGAATTATTTATTAGACATATTTTAAAATTATTAATAATTAGTTTTCAATTATAATGAAATACATAATTTCTGTACATAAATAGAATAAAATCGTATTCATGAAGATATAATATTTTAGTAAAAGATGATTAGATGGTGGTTTTCTTGTATTTTCTGAAAATTAAAAAATACTATCTAAACTTTGCATTTTGAGTTATAGTAATATGCCTTTTCAATTGGGATATAAATTAGTAAAGTAGAATAAGTAGAATTGTGCCAGTGTACGGTAGTGGCGGTCGTCATAACAGCTAAACTACTGATTTTGAGATAGGGTCCAAAGGGAGAAAGATGAAGTATGTTTAATTGAACAAGTTCTCATTATTACGTTGAGTCAGCGCCCTACATTAAGATGATTTGTAGACCCTATTGCTTTTAAAGGGTCAAAAGTAGGTTCTCATGTTCAAATTTTTATATTTATAACCGTTAATTGTATACAGATAGATTGATCACTTTGTTTGTTATTTGGTTTAAAGTTGAAAATTAGTAGTTATTTACCAGCGATTACTTTATAAGTAAAACGACTTATTTTGGTGGAAGAGCGTTTCTTTTAGATACTGATTATAAAATAGTATCTTTGTTGATATTTTCCAAATATTATTTTACTAGGTCTCTTTCTCTGTGGCCCTAGCTTTATTTCAAGTGCTTAGAACTCGATAAATTTCTCTTTACTTATTCGTTCTTATTAAGTTTCAATTAACCTTGCTCGTTGAGAAGGCAAACTACTACATCACGTCGTTTACATATATTCATACTTTTGATTTTGCCGAGATGACAACTTTTTACTATCGGTTTCCTTTGACAGATCCAGATCCCTTGTTCCTGGTTATGATTACGATTCACTTGTTGTTTTCTACGGTATATGAATTGATTAATTTATAACCAGTCAACTGATGTTATTGATAACATCTAATTGTAGAATATGGTTTTGATTTAATGAACCTCAGCGGCTTTGGTATTATTTTTATACCAAACTGTAGCCTGATAAACCCATAGCGATAATTGGAACACATTATTAATAAAAATTATGTCTTTGTGATTTTTTTGAGAAAATGTCTATATCTAAACTTTTCTTTTTGTGTCATGAACAATATACTGTTTTTCTTTATTGTATGTAAATGTTCTGATATATAATATCTAATAATGTACAAGTATAATACCTAAAGGTAGACAACTTATGTACCAATCCACCTTTATGTAATATTCATCTATTATTAACTTCACATAGGGTAGTTATAGTAATGAGCGGAAAATCAAAAATGAAAATTTTTGCATATCTTCACGATTCAGAGGTTTCTGTGCATTAGTACATACCTCAGAAAAAATAAATGTGTATGTGCGTGTATGTAAAAATGTATTTCATTTTTTTTCTCCAACATTTTGTTACTGTACGGGAAGTTCCAGCAATTTGCCTTAAGGCACAATGCCATACACCACTAGTTCTTTTTATTTTAGTAATAAAATTTAATCAAGAACTGCTATTAAATTTTTACCGTTTATTATAAATATTTTTTCAAAAGCTTTGTTGCTTTGGTAAATAAAAAAGGTCATAGTTTATCAAATTAACAATTATCTTTATTTATCTCGTTACTGTTTTAATATATTGTTTGTAATATCAAAACATTTATTCAGAATAAAAATTATTATTTGTACAAGATTTAGGATACATCCTCAATTTATACCTAGTTTAACTCTTTTACTAGTTTGTATCGCTCTGATTATTTTCTCTATCCCAATGAAATACATAAAATACGTTTTTATTTATCTCGATTTTTTATCGAACTTGTATTTTAGCTGTTTCCATTTAATTTTGCTTCCGTTTAATCGATCAAGTTTAAATTTTGAACGCTTTTACTATTCTAAAAAATTTTTTTTGTGTTTGAGTTTGAGTTTCTTTATAAATGTTTTCAATGACGCTACAAAATAAGCAAAAGGATTTATAAACTAAAAATAACTTACATACGTAAAATTTATTTGAAAAATTGTGTAAAAATTATTGGGTTCCGTACCAAGATTTTTAATTTTAAAATTTACGTATATGGTTCAAACAAATCTCCTCGACGTTCTCGATAGTATGGATTAACCGATTTGTATGATTGAAAAATCATTCGGTTTGTACTAGATTTTTCTTATTTTCATTTCTCGAATGTTTAATTACGGTACGGAAAGTTCTAGCAATTTGCCTTAAGGCACGATGTCATGCGCCCCACTAGTTAAATTATTCAAATCGGTTGATCAGTGTTCCCGAAATCGTCTACGAAAATTTGTATTTGCACACACGCACACACTTATATAAAAAAAAATATTTTTGTTTTTTTTTGTGATTACTATAACTTATCCTACAGAAAGTTAAATATAATAATAGAATATGTTTGGTAATGCCTGGTGGAATCTGTTCATTTCTGGATCCGAACATCAAATGCAAAACACTATTCTTCACGAACATATTTTTAAATTGTTCTTCGATATTTACACATTTTTTGTACCGCCACACTTACAAATAATTACTTTAATTTTTTTAAGTTATAAAAACACGAGGAAACACAATCATAATAATTTTTTTCCAGTCAATTTCAAAACATAATTCTATTACTGCATTACATTGAATTGCAATGTTCATTTGTATGTTTTTGTCTAAAGTTCAATGCCAGCAGATTGAGTGGGTTAATTGAAATGGTCAAAAACTATCTAAATTACTCTACTGCATTCGAATTGTTATTATAACGATAAATTATATTGATTTTGCAACAATGATCTTTAGTTAATTAAGATTCTAATCTCAATAAGTAATTGCCCTTGATTTTTTAGAGAGAAACGCCTAATGCTGATTGAGTTAAATGTCAAAGAAAAAAATTTGTAACTTTTTTTTATTATTGTATCATTTTAATGAATGTACAGATTTATTTGTCTTGAAAAATAAGAAACGTGAGGCAATTGAATTAAAAAAAAAAGTTGAGATTTTATGTTCATCGATAATAGAAAAATTTTTTAGCTTGTTGCCGAACTTAATCAAGTATAAGTTATGTTTCTACAAATATTTTATTTTTGAAAATATATTAAATAATTTTTGTATTATGTCACCATGCAAGTGCAATAAGTTTTATCAAGAAGGGCTTACTGGTATTGCAACTACTGGTTTCGGGTTTGATACTTACCCACTTTGCCCAGCTTGATGTAAAGCAGGTTTTACGATACGATTATAGATTTAAAATATGATATCAAGTGGAAATAGCTCTTTGAAAACTGCAATATATATTCACTTCATTAATAACAATATATGTAATAGCATTCTCACCAGAAAAGAAATAGTCAACCACTGGGTTGCTTTCTATAAAAGCTATTTTAAAGAACATAAACACAAAGTTAACAAAATGCTAATAGGAAATAGCTCTTTGAAACTGCAATATATATTCACTTCATTAATAACAATATATGTAATAACATTCTCACCAGAAAAGAAATAGTCAACCACTGGGTTGCTTTCTATAAAAGCTATTTTAAAGAACATAAACACAAAGTTAACAAAATGCTAATAGAAAATCAAGAATTCCAAACTAATGAAAAACTATTGTTTTAACAACAATATTTGAAAGTAGGGGGAAAAAGATGTATAACCAGCCACATTACTTATTACAACTCTGATGATGAATATTTCTGACAAAATACTACATCAAGGTTATATACAGTGTTATCTCTGTAAAAAATGTGCCCATGAAATTTATATTTTGCATTGGTTGAATAATGTAGCTATTATTTTGTAAAATCCATTTAAAATTAAAAATAAGACATTGGACCTGTTTGCCTCCTAGCCGTCCCATTTTACCCCGTTCATTGGGGAAAAGAGTCAGGTGAATTTTTTTTTTAATAACAGATACATAAAGGCACGTTTCTACAATAATGAATTAGCTGGGAGTTTTACTATACATAGCCAGATAGTTGTTTGTTTGATATACATATATTATTTTTTGGATATAAATGGTATGGTTTTTATTTTTACAATATAATTGCTCAAAGTCAAATTGGACCTTTGTGCCCTATTCATAATTATCTTCCCGTAGGGTAATTTAAAGAAATGGGCCAAATAGCGAAAAGTAAAATTTTTGCTTATCTTCACGTTTCAGACGTTTCTGAACATTTTGGCATACCTCAGTAAAAATGGATGTGTGTGTATGGGTGTGTGCGTGTGCATATGTGTGTGTGTGTGCATGTGTGTGTGTGGAAACAATTTTTCGTCTACGGTTTTGGGCGAGTGGATGAACCGGTTTGAAAATTTCAAAAAACAATCGATTCCTATTGATAGGGAGATGTGCTGATTAGTTTTTGGCAAAGACAGGTCCAGCGGCTTTGGAGATATAAAGCAATAAATACAAAAAATTTGGGAAAAAAACATTTTTTTAATTTTTTTTTCTAAATTTTCAAAAAAAAAATGGATTTTAATTCTAATTCTAACTGAAGTTCTAATCATCACTTATAATCTATTGAAAACATTTTATATTCCTCGAATATTTCATTAAAATACGGGAGTTCCAGCAATTTGCCTTAAGGCACGATGTCATTCACGACTAGTTTGCTTTTTTTTTTGTTTTATATTACTTTTTTTTCAAAAAAATTAGTAAGTTTTTTAATCTGGCCCTTCAACAAAATAAGGTCTTTACTAAATATATGGAAAAAATATTTATTATTCCTTATTCTGATAATTTTTGTCAGTAGTTAAAAAAATCTGATCGCCTTGAGCAATGTTGTATTCTTTTAAAATTAAGCTTGGAACTTAAACTTTTTATCTAATTAGGCAAAAGAAAACATCTATTTAATGAACGAAACATGGTAACTTTGTCTTATTTTTTTTATTTTATTATAAAAAAAAATTACAAGATGAAATAATATAAAGAAAAATATTTCAATGTAAACAAATCGGAATTATTCATTTATTACAGTTAATGTAAATGTAAAAGATCTAAAAATCTAAATGGAATGCATCACCAAATCCATTTTTCTTTCAGTCTTGATATCGAATTCGTATACCACAATTTGGGAATTTGGGAATATTCATATAATTAATATATGAATATGATTTTCAAGACAATAACATATGATTATAAGTTTGGAAACGATTCGGCCCGATTGCACACGTTCAAGTTGAAAAATAAAAGATTTTATTATAGCATTTGAATACTAACAATTGCTGGGTTTCTGTGAGAAGTCCGTTACACAATTTTTTTACGTTGAGCATTTTTTTCTTTTGATCATTGTGAATATAAATTATTACGAAGATATTTTCGGATGTTTTGAAACACAGAAATGCGTGAGATTCACAAATGAAATATTCAATTATGAATATTGATATGACTTTCGTAAATTAAATTATGAATAAATAATATGTTTAGTTGATGGAAAAACTACACAGAAAAATAATAATAGATAATAGAAAATAACAAACAGTAAAGTTAGATACTTGGTATATGAAATTGTTTATTGAACATACAATTACAGCAATTAACGGATTGTACATTGTTTATTTGTGGATTATACATATTTAGTAAAAAAACATACATTATAATTTTCTTGATGAATAATTTCTAAATTATTTCTAAAGGTAATTGAATTCAGCAGACTTAAAGTCTAGCTTGAATAATAGAAGTTTATTGTGAGAGCCTTTTCTTTGCATTTGTACACCTTAGAGCACCAATTATTCCATTAAAAATTTATTTCTGAAATCAAACAATAACTAGTGATGTAAGGAATCATGCCTTAAGGCAAATTAATAAACTATTCGAAGAATGAAATTTAGTAAAAATATAATTTTTTTTGGAAAATAAAAAAAAATCGTTTTGTCACCAACAGCAATCGTTTCGTCAACGCAAGCAGAAAGTTTTTTGAATAATTCAAATCAAATGCTTAGTTCTCTCAGAAACTGTCATTTTTTGCATATTCAGCTCCGTATCTCCGAAACTGCTGACCCTGCCTAATTCTAATCACTACTTCTACCGATAATTACGAATTGAATATTTTTTGGATTGTTCAAATCGGATGCTCCATTCTCTCAAAAATATGATTTCTATTTTCTGCCCTCTTTGCTCCGTATTTCCAAAACGGCTAGACTTGCCTTTGCCAAAAACTAGTCAGCACATCTCTCTATCAATAGGAATCGAATATTTTTTTAACCATGCAAATCGGTTGATCCGTGCGCCCGAAAACGTTCATGAACGAAAAATTGTATCCATACATACACACACACATCCATTTTGTCCAAGGTACGTCAAAATGTTCATAAACCTTCAAAACGTGAATATATGCAAACATTTGCAATTTTGATTTTTTGACGATTAATAAGAAAAATTTAACATTGGTCATGGTAAGTTTGTTGGATACTTTAGTTAAAAAAGTATCAAGGAGACTTAATGTACCAAAATCTCAATTTTTTTTAACAAAATCCCTGGAAAAACACTATTTTGTATATCACACATATATGACTAACATGACCCTATATTGAATTATTTTTTCTCCTTCTATCACATCTCGTATGTCTGACATGACATGTCTCATGTAGAACTTCTTAGTGTGGCAATTAACTTGTTAAAATAGTATCTCTTTTTTTCAACATTTTTCATAAAATTGAATTATCGAACATTTTAGTAGGATTTTTAATACGTTGAATATGACTTTGAACTAAAAAAATAAAAATTACAAGTAAATCAAAATAACTATAAAAGAACAGTAAAACTAAATATATATTGCATGTTAAAGACAATTTTCAAGACCAGTTGTTCAAGAAGATTATACAGATTTTTTTTTATCATTTATGCACCAAAAATGAATATCACAAATGATCTGTAAATTATTTGTAATAATCATCAGCTAACACACATTATTTATACTTATAATTTTATATTCATATTTCATTACACCAGCTCTCCGTTTATCAGAGAGACATCCAATTAAAATGTACTTAAGTAAATTAATATGTACATAAAATTATGATGGTAATATAATTTGAAAAGTGCGGGAAAATCAGAACATTCCATTTGACAAATTGTAGAAATTTAATAATATATTTTAGTCAACTTAGAAGAGTGCGTGTTAGTGGCATTGTTCGAGATAAAGTCGATATTAACAGATGCAATTTCTGTACTTAAGGCACGCATGCACAATATTCAGATGGGATCGTTAGATCGTTTATTCACAGGCGTAGTTGTAATGAAGAAATATCATTGTTTTAAACTTATCTAAATAAGCCAGATATACTATTTTATCTTAAGTTTAATTTCAATTATACCGGTCACCTAATTCGCAGTCCAAACGTAGATTAAGTGTTGGAAACTAGGTTTTATTCCGGTTGCAATAGATTTAGTTACATTATTTTCTCAGTAGCTGCAGTTATTGAACGTTGTAGTAAAAATGTGTTAAGAAAGACTTGTTGAAGCTCGGATTATAACTTCCTTTTAATCTGTAATTTTCAAATTGGTCTACATTGACCTCAAGGAGTAACAACAATCAGGGGTCTAGAAAAGAAAAATTTTGGGGTTCACGAAATGAAAATGGGTGTCCAGTGGTCGCAATATACCACGTTAATATTCATTTACTTATACTATCTATAATAAAAAGTCATATACAATATCTATACATAGAACTAAAAAGTAAAATGAAAATATTGTTCATTTTATAAAAATGTGCAAGTTGTAGCATAGGTGCATTCCAATTGTAGTGACAATATGGTTGAGCGAGTAAAGATCTAATTTGCTGACTTTTGAAAGACTTGGCAATATTTTTGGCATTTTAGAGACAGTCATAGTAATATTTCTGGATACTAAAAATAAAAGATGTTTTAATAGTCGTAAAATAAATAGTAGATAAGAGGTTTAGCGTTATTACTGATCTCTTATCAAAAAAAGATGTAAGCTGGACATCATCCAGCCATTTAAATAATAATAATCTTCAATAATAATCTTTAGTATAGTTAGAGATTTATGAAAAAAGTCGATTTTGGGTAAATAGGAGGTCCATGGCAAACCAAAGGGCTCTAAACTATCAGTATGTTATATCATGACAAAAACAGGCAAAATAGCTCTTTGACATTATAGTAGTAAGATTAATCTATATTCTTTGTTCAAATTACGAAATAAAGACCAGCATATTGGCTTAAAAAAATAATATTTTTTCGATCGGCCATAAATATATGCAAAAAAAAATTACAAATATTTTTTTGTAATGTTCAGATATGTAATAATATTGCAAGTTGTCGCATGAGATAAACTGATCATATAACAATATAGAATACATTCTACAATGATATATATCTTTAATTTCTACAACCCATTTTTTTTTTAATATTCATTCCAAGAACGATCAGAACTTAAGGGTCTTATAAGCCGTTACTTTGTCTTAGCTGGGTTATTTCTATTTGATGAGTTATTATTACGATGACTTGTGATGATTTTTTCACTGATGCATTATTGCCTCAGGGTTTTTTCACTCAAAAACATATGACCATCTATATATTCAAGTGAAAACCGCTGCTTGATATCAAGGTGTTCAAACAAGAAATTTCTAATTGGTAGCTCACAGCTCTCAACTCTACATCTTGAAACAACAACTTGCTTATAAAAGCAGAAATCTATTTTTTTATGTTGTACTTGTATGTCGTAGCCATATTTCATATTTAACAACATATTTTTTTACCTTTACGACATAGTTTATTAAAAAAGGTCAAAACTTCATTATTAGTAAGAACTATTTATTTTTTCATTTTTATTTATTATATTATAGTTTCTCGCTAACTCGTGTGAATTTTAACTCAAAAACTCTAGACCAATCTATTTTACTAATTATAACATGTTAACATTTGTATGAGAAACGAAAAGAAAATTTTACACATTCCTGTACTTGAAACTAGAAGCGATAAATCCAAGTGAAATTTGATAGATTTTCGGATAAAATCTTTAGTAGATATTTTACAAAATTGACTTATTATAATATTAAATATAAAATAATTATTATTATAATATTATTAGTCATATGTATTGGATAATTTTTTATGGAAATGAAATTCTTACTTATGGCTGTGTGACAATTGACTAACCGTACAGATAAAATAATTTTCTATAACAAATGATAATAAATCTACGAACGAATAGATAAATAATCAACGAATTTTTAGCTAAATTGTTTAACTAATTCTATGTGAATTTATTATTAAAAATGCCATTAATTCGTATGGCTCGTTGGTCTAGGGGTATGATTCTCGCTTCGGGTGCGAGAGGTCCCGAGTTCAAATCCCGGACGAGCCCCTTGTGTCAATATTTTTGTTTTATTTGAGAGCAATATTATTGCACAATTTTTATTATGGCACAACTCGAAAGCAACTAGTTGTAAGCGGCATTTTGCTTTAGGGGTTATATACACTTAACGGGTCGAAAAAATGCAATTTTTCTAAAATTAGTCCTGTGAAAACTATTAAATCTATCGATACAAAAATTTATACACATGTAAAGGCATTTTTAACTATATTTTAAAATTAATTACAGGTAAGAATATTTATTAAAAAAAAGTTAGAGCAGATGTGCGGGGGCACCTCTCGAAAAACACGTTTTGCGGTGATCACTCTATCTCTTAAGTAAACCCCCTGAAATTAAAAAAACAAAAAGGTTTTATGAAAGAAATGATTAATCTAGTAATTAATCTAAGCGATAAGCAGAATAATAATTTTTGACAAAATGACGTCTTCTTTAAAAAAAATCGTTTTTTCGCCAAAATTTTGACTTTAAGTTGTTCATAAAAACCAAAATATTTATTGGATAGAAAAAATCTTCGATTAATCACTAAAATATACATTTAAGATGATCCTGTGAAAATATGTGGCTGACTTTAATATTTTGGTATGTTCAACTACCAAGACACTATCGTCATACAAGAATTCATTAAAATCGTTTATTTTTTTTAACAATCAATTATGAAGAAACGGCCTGGCCGATCTTTGTCAGAAACTAATCAACACGTTTTTCAAACAATATTTTTCTAAAAAAAGCTTGCATTTTTCTGCTAATTCTTAAGAAACGTACATACACACACAGTCATATATAATACATACACATGCATACACACATACTTTTTCCAAATTTGGTCTCATTCGATTCAGAATGACCTGATGACTGGAAAAATGGATTTTGTCAAGAAAAAACATAAACTTCTTCTTTGGGAAATTAAAAATTTGGTATTTTACGAGTTAAGTTATAGATAATGATAATTTATTCCGTAGTAGGCAGAAACGTTCAGAAAACAATCAAATATATTTTTTACAGTTTTTGTTAGAACAAAATCATTATTGATTTCAAATATACACATATTGGTGATTGATTTAGAACTCTGCACCTCGGATGGCAAGGTCGAAACCTTAACACTTGCTCTTGTACTCTCCATAATCATTTAAAAAAGAAAATAACATAGAAGTTGTAATTTTATATCATGTTTTATCTACCGGAACAGATAAGGGGTTCAAATGAGCTAAACATGAATGTTATGTAATACAATCGTTACATTTCTGGGGAAATGCATCGAAGAAATGCAGAACATTCGCGCTCGATGCAGCATTTTTTTCGCTTTTGCTTCTGATATGTTTAGTTGCAATAAAATATGTTTCGTGATTTCCTACACGCGCCGGCTGGGTATCTATTTCCCATTGAACAGGGGCGGTCGAATACAATTATAAGGGGCATCTTATGATTAAAATACTAACAAAAAAACTCCAACGTATATATAAGATAGGGTAGAGCGAGGCTTAAAGATTGACCACCGATATCTCAAAAACAAGTGAAGTTAAGAAATTTTCAACATCAATATTTGAAAGTAGAAGGCAAGGATGTATAACCAGCCATCTTGATTCTTACGACGATGCTATCAGGAGATGAAGAGCAATGTTTGGAAATCCATTACAAAAGTATTTACTTTCGTTGTTAGTTTTTTTGGTTGTGAGCACTTTTGTTTAGTCTACGAGTCTTTAATATAATTTTTAAGTATACGTCATTTCATTGTTTCGTAAGATGTATTGTTAATTTTGAGTTAGATTCAACAGTTTTTTATATACCCTCTATTAAAGCTTACACGTGGGTGGGGTAAAAAAGACCAACTAAACCTTTACCCAGGCAAAGGTGTAAACAATAAAAACTAGTAAAAAAAGTAAACTAAGTTAAAAAAAAAACAATTTAACAAGAGATAAATTATAAAAATAGTTACTCCAACTATGCTGAAGAAGACAGCAAAAACAAAATACAAGATCAAGGTTATATACAGTGTTATCTCTGAAAAAATGTACCCATGAGATTTATATTTTGCATTGGTTGAATAATGTAGCTATTGTTTCGTAAAATTCCTTTAAAATTTAAAATATGACATTGGATCTTTACGCCCATTTTACCTTGCCAATGGGGTAAAAAGGACCAGGTGACTAATTATTGAAACACACACACACACACACACACACACATATATATATATATATATATATATATATATATATATATATATATGATTCTTCTATAATGATGTATGTAAATATACTCCTCCTAAACGATTATTCTGATTTTAATAAATCTTTCTGAAGTTTGTTCAGGGAATTTTTAAGGATGTATGCGATTTTAAAAATATAGTAATATTGTAGAAATAAATGTTTGGCATTGAAAACAAATGAAAATTGTCATCTGCCAAAAAATTTAATTTACTTATGAGCCATAAACAATATTATAATATGTGTAATAAATGTATGATTATGAATAAGAAAAATGAAATGTCTACAATATTATTGCCAAAAAGCAGCTGAGATGTGCCAGAAATTGAAATAATATAAGACCTAGTATATGTATGGCAGATTGAATGATACACATATGAACAGGATTTGACAAATTAATTCACTTAAAAATGAAATTAAGTAATAATCAGGGCCGGTCCAACCTTGAATGCAGACGCATGCGAAAACTACGAGCGCACGCTTTAGGGGGCGCCAATAAAAGATTCGAATATGAAATTTTCAATATAATTCAAGAAATGTATGATTTTTTTGCATCTGTTGCTAATCTTTGCACAATATTTTCAAAATACGTTAAAAATTTCACTTTAAAACAACAAATGGGAAAGTAAAAATGAATACATACATAATTTGGCACTTTAGATATCAATTAGAAGTTTAAGATGCAATTTTGGATATCTTAAATAATAAAAAATTAAATTACAATAATCCAACATAAAGTACCAGTGTTATGTTATGGTTATGTTTAAATGAAAGGCAAGAATTTTTTTACTCTTTATGATTGCTCGATAGAATAAATTGCATAAAATGCCCAAGTAAATGCCCAAATAAATAAGTAAAATGTTTCAAAAGCCAAATATCAATTGATGATAATATTTTAATAAAAAAAACTGTTAAAACTGGTAAAATAATAAGAAGGGCGCTAGAAAAAAATGGCATGCGGGTGCTGAGGACCCCAGGAGCGTTCCTGGTAATAATGTATATTAAATTATTGCTAAGAAAAATGTAATTTAGATATTATAATTACTAAAAATAAGTTAAAATATGATACGAGATTATAAAAAGAAAAATCCAAGGTAATATTGTACTTTTAACGCTGATACTATATATTATTTTTTTCTGAATTTTCTGAATTTTCTGAATTTCTGAACTAATACGCTTGACCATTAATATATAATTGTGTAAGCACGATTTTTCAAGTCCATATCAATTTATTCAGAGTTCGATTTGGTTACCTTGAGGTTTGGGTTTTCAATTCTTAGTACATCGTATATGTTTGTTATTTATAAAATTTGTTCTGATTTAATTACATAAGTAGGACAAAATACCCTAGTGTAGGAGGTCTCTATCTTTACAAAAAAATGAAAAAACAAAAAAATTCTTTATAATTAGTATTTAAATAAATTATTTTATATTATTAGGTGCGTAGATAATAATATCAGTCAATTATCTTTTAAATTTATCTATTAAAATTTGGGTCTAAAAACCTCGAATTGGTATCAACTTGTGGTGTTCTTGAATGCTCTCTCTTGATCGCACGGGAAGGCCCCCTACTTTTTAATCACATTCACGCATATTCACTCACATTCACAAACATTCGCACACGTTCACACACATTCATTCACTTTACGAATGCTGTATATATTTCTATCGGTCTCCCCTTTCCCCAACATGCGACTCCGGTATAAGACCCAAAGACGGAGCCAATTTGGACCCTGTTCGAATCGTACGTCTGTAACGATAACATTGTGAATTAAAAAAATATTTTGGCGTGGATATATATGATAATTGATAAATTGATAATTTAAAAAATATTATTAATTATTAATTAATATTTCGGTAGAACGAAGAAGTCTATAGTGATTTTGTTGATTGTACTAGTGCTTCTGAACAATATGTGGTGGCTACTTTTTATGGGTATGTGATTAAAAATTATATTTTTTTGTAATTTTTAAGTTTAACTACAAACTTAGTAATCCTTTTCGTAAATTTCTAATACTCATTTTTATATTTTTTTTTTCAAAAATATTCTATTATTTGAGGGGTTTGTTGGTTTCTCAGTTGGTGCGCTTGTCTTTTACAAAACCGTTATTTTTTTAATTTGCGTTGTGAAACTTTGACATGTAGAATATGAGTCCTGGTCCTGCAGTCAAATTTTGTCAAAAAATATTTTGTGGGGTGGCAAATTGTTCTGCAGACACTTATAATAAAAATCCCGTAAAAATAATTAAAAATTCGTTAGAAAAGTTCTACAATTTAAATAATGCTGATGGACTTAGGGCGAAATAGATAGTGTCATTTTTAACAAAACCGTTTTTAATACGTTAAAATTCGTTAAGTTTCTGTTGTGATGTAAAATATTGTGAAAAATTTAGTGTTAAGGGTTATAACGTGCAATAATACAATTTCAACACATTTTTTTTATATGTACATCGCATTTTGTGATTAGATTAATTTTAACCAGTATTAACTTTTTTTGTTAAAGTTTATGGTGGTTTAATCTTGAAACTTATTTATTTTTCTTATCACATCTCTCAGGTTTTAAAATTAGTTGCTTAATTAAAAGGAAATACCTGACGAATTTAGTATAAATCAAAAAATCTACAATAAATTTCTCTAGCAGCTCAGTTTACTCTATAACTAAAATAGAACTTTTTTTCTTTATTTTGTGTAATTGCAATGATTAATTGTTTAGTTAATATGAAAAATAATTTGCTGTAAAAAATTAATTTTAAATTAATTTTATAAAATTATTTTATGGATAGTGGATAGTGTATCATAACACACGGCTAGTATAGAAAAAAAGGTTCAAAATTGAATAAAATACTACTTTTTTAACAACAAAATTTTCAAAAGCAATACAATTCTATCAATATTTTTAAATCTTGGTAGAGAGATAATGCCTTAAGATTTTGTTAAAATAAGTCACTACTTTTATCTTGCATAAATTTTTTATCAGTTTAGTAGTATATACAAATAATATTTAATAATAATTAGTAATAATTTATGAAACACAAAATAATATACAGTATTTTGTGACTTAAACCATAAAAATATTGTATTTATTCATTTATTTATTTTTACAAGCCATAAATGCAATTACACCATTGTAACGAGACTCTGGTTAATATGTTACAAATTTTTTTATATAATTTATTATTTATCATTTATTATTTTTATTATTTTTTGCATATATTCATTGCTGATCAAAATATACATTATTTTTTAAGGCAATTCATTAATAATTTATAATTATTTTTGCAATATACAAGTTTCTTATTCCATTTTTTTTAATACTTGGATTTGGAGTTACTAACCTTAGTGCTTTTACATTTATTACATACCAGACTAAATTTAAAATAATTATTATTTACTATAACTTTAAATTAAATAGAAGTAATTTTTCAAGTAACACTCCATCAGTTCAATTTTCGTTTTTGGAATTTTTTTCAACTGAATCAAATATATGTCTATTTTTACACAAAGAATTTTGTTATGCTCAAACGAATAATTTTCTACGGATTTAATTTAAAATTAATATCAAATAATTAAATTATTTGATATTTTTATTCGCAATAGATATTACATTCATGTAATTACAGAAATCAAAAATTTCTTAATAAATTGATTCGTCGTTGATTAGATAGGCTTTCGAATTGCTAGAGGAAAATTTGTCATTACGAAGGTTAAAGTATATATATATATATATATATATATATATATATATATATATATATATATATATGTGTGTGTGTGTGTGTCTGTGTGTGTACTTTCTAATCCTAAAATTATTTATTATTGACTTTTTTCTAATTAATGCTCTTCGTAGGACCCGGAACTATTAAAATGTTACAATTAGTTGTTTCTTACAGATAATTATTCATCGTGTTAACTAAACAATTATTCATTGCAATTATTTGATAAACTAAATAAATATGATCACGATATATACTTTGTAATTAGTAGAGCCAGAAATTAATCTGATCAGCCTACTTGTATCACAATGAGAAAATTATATCAGTTAACGATATGGAAAATCATCTCGACGTAATTAATAGGTTATTTATATCGGTAGAATAATTTTTCAACTTATTATTCATGGATTGATGCTTTATATGGGCATTAGGAAAATTCTTACTGATACAGCATTCAAATTGTTGTACTTTATTCATTTATATCAGACCAGGACGGTTGTGACAGACATAAAAATAGGTTAAAAAACATTAGGTACAATATCAAAATGGTTAATAACGACTTTTGTTGTCAGAAATATGTAACACAATACAACATAATCATTTAAACAAAGCTTATGAATATAATACACCAATATATAACAAAACTTTTTTTTCTTGTATTGAATATTGATTTCCATCACTCTTTTGTATTTTTCACTTATTAAAAGGACAAGAAATACATGTCACAACCGTACTCACAAAATTTGTCACAACCGTGCCCAACGCACCCTTTTCAAAACAAATAATTGTTATAAATGAGCTAACTTATCTACGCAAAACTAATTGCTGGTAATTAACTACAAATGTTCAACTTACATCCAATAACAAACAAAATGATCTATCTGTATATAAGAAACAGTTATTATTAAAAAAAATTGAGCAAACAACTTACTTTTGACTCTTTAAAAAAAATGCGGTCAACAGATCACGTTAATGTAGGGCGTTGACTCAGTACTTTATTAGAAACTTGTTCGAACGAAAATACTTCGTCTTGATCCCTTTGGACCCTATCTTAAACTTCTCGTAATTGATAGCGTAAGGACCGAATTGTATGTAAAGAAATTATCTATTTCCAGAATGATATTGAAAAAAAAATTAGATTGAAAATTTCATTTCCGAATCTTCTGTTGGCGCCCCCTAAGGCATGCGCTTGCATTTTTAGCATGCATTATTTACAATGAAGGTAGGACCGGCCCTGATTATTACCTAATTTCAGATTTTAAGTGAATTTAGTTGTCAAATCTTGCTCATATTTGTATCATTCAATCTGCCATACATACACTGTATCTTATATTATTTTAATTTCTGGCACATCTCATCTGCTTTTTGGCAATAATAATGTAGACATTTCATTTTACTCATTCACAATCATGAATTTATTATACATATTCTAATTCTGTCTAGGCTCATAAGTAAATTGAAATTTTTAGCAGATGACACTTTTCATTTGTTTTCAATGCCAAACAATGTCTCAAATATTTTCAATGTCAAACCATGACATGTCGTTTTTTGTAATGCTCTCCATTTATTTCTACAATATTACTATATTTTTATAATCACATACATCCTAAAACATCCCTTAACAAACTTCAGAAAAATTTATCAAAATCCGAATAATCGTTTAGGATGAGTATATTACATACATAATTACAGAAGAATTTTATATATAAGATATACTTTAATATTTTTCAATATGTATACACAATCTGCCTATTAAGGCATTCAGTAATTTTGATGACAAATGTGTAAGTGTAAGATTTTAACCCTTTCGACTCGGATGCCGCCACTCCGGCGGCAAAATTCATATAAATCTTGGAATTTGCGAGTGGAAAGTGTTAAAATGCTACTCAGTGGTTGTCATTGTAGGTTTGAAAATGGATAAGATAAAATTACAGAACAGTAATAATAACTTTACATTATATGTTATTTGCTAAATCTAGAAGGTTAGTTCTTTTGAGACTTTTGGGTATATTTGATGAGAGCAAGTCTTTGGCGAGTTGGTTCGGATGATCTTCTAGTATGGTTTTGTACTTAGAAGCATGTCTCCTGATTTCTTTTGCTACAGTGAATTTATTGTAGTCCTGGTGGATCAGCCAATTTGGAACATACTTGGACGCCTCTAGTATTTTCTAGATTACTCACTAATAATTAATGGAATGATTTTCTTCGTTGCACATTGTAACATAAATAACCTGTAACCATGATTCGGATGTGGAAAATAAAAAATAATCTATTACTATCATTTATACAAATTGCTTCTTCTGCAGTTTCATAATGTCACCTCTGTCAAGAAATGCAATTTTTCCTGATTATGTGCGCACCGAGGTGGCTCTTGTCTGCTTTTTTCTTGTTTCGACTTCCACTTTCCATAACACGTGTCTTCCTGATGAACAGTTCAATTTGCGCTTTTCGCTTTTTTGTTCTGGGAAAATTTTACTTTCTTTACTACCGGTTGTAAAATTTGATGGTCATTGTCTTAAACCAGTTCGCGATTATAATGACATTGTTTTATTATCTTGTTAACGTTTTGTACATGTCGTATTACGTGTCTGATTATATATGAAGATGGTATTCGTCAGTAATTGGAATTACAACTTGTTTCGATTAGCAGTGATATCATTTATTGAATTTTAACACGTTAATTGCCATGTCTGTCATATGTGTCTGACTTTTAAAAGTTCTACATAAACCATGTCAGACATATATGTCTGACATATGCCATTTGATAGAAGATATAAAAAATAATTTTTAATCATTCATAATAAAAAAATTTTTAATATATAAATGTGTGTGACATGAAAATAGTATTTTTCCAAAAATTTTAGCAAAAAAGAGTGCGCGTAAGGTTCACACGCGATTGAAGTAAAACTTATTTGCTACTGTACAAGATGGCATTTAAGTAAAAATAAATACACAATACAAATACAATTTTGAGTAATTTTTATTAGCAATATGGTAACACTCGTGATGCACAAATTTATTAGTGTCAACCATTATACACATTTATACAATGATAAATTATAAATTGTATATTTATAATAACATTGAAAAAATGTATGATATTTAAAAACAATAATGTAATTAAAGTCATAGTTCTAATACGACATGATCGGTTAGTCATTGTAATTGGCATTTAGAAATGAACCTTCATTAGAGAAATGAAGTAATTGCTGATTAATCAAATGTTAAACAACGTCTAAACAAATATTGTTTCCGCAACTTCACTCATCATGTACTAATTGTATTTGAAAAACTTCATGTAATTAAAATTAACATACATTTATTGACCTGTGGTATTTTTTTTACTTTTGGCTGGCGATATAATCTTATTCTTCGAACAGCTGTAATATCTGTCACTCGACTCTTATCTTATCGACTCTTATCTGCCGTAATGCATTTCCGTTGCATTAGTACGGCTCCTAAAGAAGTTTTACTTCACAAATTTTCTATTATACTACATTTCTATTATCATTCAGTTTTGATGATACATTTTTAACTAAATTATCTAATAAAGCTATCTTGGCCCATGTGATTTTTCTTAGTATATAATCATGGTGATTAACGTGTTAGGCTTAATTTTTACTTCAGTAGAGATGTAATGACTTCATAATTACTTTCATATTTAATGATATGATTTTTTTTTTATTAATTACTATATGTCTTCAAAAAAATACTTGTGATAATTTGAAGAATGATAGCAACTGATCAAAAAAATTCTTTCATTTTTTATTAATTTAAATTAACATCTTTCTGAAGACTTCAAGCATCAGATTTTATTTTAAAATTTATTTTATTTTAAAAATTTCATTTAGTATCAAATCTTTTAATGAATATTTAAATTCACTCCACAATTTCATATTCATGCCAAAACCAATATAAATTTCATTTGAAAATTATCAATTTAAATTCCAAAAGTACACATGTTTAACGAAGATTAAAGATTGATTGGTTTTCATAATGAATAATAGAAAACTGTTTTATAGCTCGCATCATTAACTTATCGATGTCAAAAGTAAGAATATTATAATATGTTGATTGATTGATGTTTTTTTAATAAGGTAGCAGAAGGTTTTTAATATATATTAACAAAATGTTAATATTGAAATATTGACAAGAAACAGTGTTGTTGCATATAATTTATGCGTATTTGTATTTTATTTCTGTAAATTAATAATTTACAAGAAATCATTAGATAGTTGAATAATGTAATGATAAATTAATTTTGTTATTAAGATATTTATCTGACATCTTGTAGTAAAATATTTCTTCATATCAAAAGCAGATAAAACTTATTCTAAACATTTATAATATTTGTTCCTATATTTAAATTAACACAAGTATTATTAACTTTAAAAATATCTAAAATTACGTTTAATCATTGATGAATATTTATTGCTATTAATTTTTTTTTCTCAAATATTTAAATCTGGTACGGGAAGTTCTACCAATTTGCCTTAAGGCACGATGCCATGCTCACTAGTTTAATTTTTATTCGAACAATGATCAGAACTTAAAGGGTTTTATAAGCCATTATACTGAATGGACTTACCTGGTCTATCTCTATTTGGTGATTTCTTTTAATAAAATTTTTAGTAGATATTTTACAAAACAGACTTATTACAATATTAAACTGTCTCATATGTATTTGATATCTTTTTATGGCAGTCAAATTCTGACTTAAGGCTTTGTGAAAATTTACTAACCGTAAAGGTAAAATAATTTTCTATAATAAATGATAATAAAACTACGAACAAATCAATTAATTTTAGCTAAATTATTTTAAATAATTCTATGTGAAAATGCCATCAATTCATATGGCTCGTTGGTCTAGGGGTATGATTCTCGCTTCGGGTGCGAGAGGTCCCGGGTTCAAATCCCGGACGAGCCCGTTGTGTCAATATTTTTGTTTTATTTGGCGGCAATATTATTGCACAATTTTTATATGGCACAACTCGAAAACAACTAGTTGTAAGCGGCATTTTGTTTTAAGGGATTATATATACTAAATCGGCCTAAAAATGGAATTTTTAACTTTCCGCAGGGTAGTTATAGTAATGGTCCAAAAATCGAAATTGAAAATTTTTGCATATCTTCACGTTTTGAAGGTTTTAAAACATTTTGAAATACCTTAGAAAAGATGGATTTGTGTGTATGTATGGATACAATTTTCCGTCCATGTGTTCGTCCATATATAAATGTCGTCATTCAATTTATGAACTATCATATTTTGTCTATAAAATACGAATAACGGAAGTCACAGTATTTATAATAGTATATTTGAAAATATTTAATATTCTTCTAGTATTTTATTTTGGTATAGGAAGTTCGAGCAATTTGCCTTAAGGCACAATACCATACACCACTAGTTAATATAAGCTTTACTAAATAGCAATTAGGGGGAAGTCCCGTAACGCTAGACGGCATCAAGCACTGGACACTCTATTTAACACGTATTATTTAAGCGACATTCCAGAGTGTAGAGATGCTTACATGCGTAATCAATGCAGATTATTTTGAAATGTCCGGTACTAGGTGCCACTGTTCAAAATCATAGTTTTTGATACCAAAGTTTGATTGATAGTATTAATTATTTTTTAGCAAAGGAGGATATTGCAGGTTTTACGCAAAATATAATCAATATTTTTGATTAATTAAATAAATGTATATAATGAAATACGTTTTGCAATGCAAATACTTATTGATTTTTATTACTACAGCAATATATTTGCGATAAGTATATATATATATATATATATATGTGTGTGTATATATATATATATATATATATATATATATATAATTTATTTATATTTTATTTGACATCTAGTTCATTAAGGCATTCAAAAATATATAGACCGTTCTAAATAACTATAATTGGTGCTTTACAAATCATTTGCTTACAATCGAGAAACAAGATCAAGAACAGAAACATAATAATATTATACAACAAATAAAACAAATAGACTGCAAGCTGGTAGGCAATTTATTTAATGATTTTGATAAGTACGACTTTACCTTTCTGTCTTGATTTGGAAAAAAGTCTACCACCTATATCTCGAAAACAAGTAAAGTAAACAAACAATATTTGAAAGTAGAGGGCAAAAATGTATAACCAGTCATCACCTTGATTCTTACGATGTTGCTATCAGGAGGTAAGCGACAATGTGTGAATATCCATTATAAAAGTATTTTTTATCGTTGATAGCTTTTTTGGTTGTGAGAACTGTTGTTTAGTTTATGAAGTCTCATAAAGAGTTTATTGTTATTTAATTGTTTTATAGGATGTATTATAATTGTTAAGTTAGATTCAACCGTATTTTTATATCACGTCCATAAAAGCTTACTTGTCGCCGACATTGCTTGATTTGAGGCGATAGCTGATTACCTTCCCTCTACTTTCAATTAATGCTAAAAATTTCTTAACTTTACTGGTTTTTGAGATATCGGTGGTGGTCCTTTTTACCTCATTAAAACAGAAGATGTATTAGTTTTGTTATGTCATTGTATGTCAGTATTATTATTCCAGCCTTGTCGTTTTAATATCTACCACTAACCATTAACTATTATACATTGCAGCTGCGACTTTTACTAGGTAGTTAGATTAATATTTAGAATGCTCCGGTGCCATAGAATTATTTCAGTCGAACAATACAATGGATAATAAATAATTAAGGAAAATGTTGGACACGAATGAGTTCCGTATATTATACAACCTGGATGATGTTGGTTGATGCTGTTACCGTGGTAAATTTGCCGCAACGACGAAACAACGCATCTGTCGTCCTCTAGTTATTTTTCTATTTAAATAAATGACTAATAGTTGGGATATTATATTAATTAATAATTTTATCCTGATTGTATTCTTAGTGATTAATTAATAATTTTATCCTTAATGATCAGGGTATTGTCTAACTGATGGCTGAATAGATTACCATCCAGCTATCTACTTGCTCAGGTAACTTTTGAATATGTCCAACACATAGAACAAGACAAAATTTTGGATATTACAAGCAAAATGAATAGGCTTTCGAAAGATGAAAATACGATAATTTCGAACTGTCAGAAAATACAAAAACAAAAAATTATTTTCACTGTTTCGTGCACTGCCTAATAACTTAACACTATTAGTTATAAATAATATGGGCCAGATCAGAGTAAATAGTTTCACTTACTTAGTTAGTATTTTATCTAGTGTAGCGTGCGGCTTAATGGTAAAAATGTTCACTACCAATATCTCAAAAACAAATAATTTATTAACAACAATATTTGAAGGTAGAGGGCAAAAGATGTGTAACCACCACCGCCTTAAATCGGGCGACTTCGCTACCGTGGCGAAATTGGCGACATTGTCAATTTTATAAGAGGGCGTCTATTAATCACGTGATTTTAAGGATTTTTGGACCCCCTCCCTCTTGGTGATACGTCGTGATATTAAAAATTACTTCTCCTTCCCCAACCAAACACACGTGTATTTTTAGTTACGTAAAATTTTTGTAACTAATTTTTAGAGCTTACGAAAAGATCGTATTTTTTTTTAATTTAGATAAAAATAAATACACGTGACACCTTACTAAACCCATCCCTCCCCCTTGTGATTTTTTGTGATTTTTTTTTGTCAAACCTCCTTTCCTCCTAAAATCTTCACGTGATTTATGGACGCCACTTAAGGAAAGTATTATTTTTTGTTGTTAGTCTTTTTGTTTTTGAGTACTGTTGTTTAGTTCACGATACTTGAATATAATTTTCAAGTATATTTAATTCATTGGTTTTATAAGAATTAAAAGGCTCTAGAAAGGACCAGGTAACAAATTTTTTAAAAATAGCAAAAAGTATAGTTGTGCAATGACAAACTTTACTGAAAATAGTCAGATATTTGTTTGATATGCGTTATTTGCTTTGATGTAGTTGATTTGGTGTTCATAGTACAATTCGTAAAATTTAAATTAGACCTTTGTATCTTTGGACCTTTTGATGAAGTGGGAAATCTCAAATAATTGGCACTTAACCATATCCATTATTTTAGCCCTCCAAATAATCCAAATAAAATTATATATATTATTAATCTGGAATAATGTCGCTAATGTGAGCTAAGGATAAGTTGATTTTTTTTTCAGAAAAAAACTACTGCCTGAGAAAACAACTTTTTTTTACTTCAACTTTTTTAGATATTCTCGAATTTTTCAATAATAGTGAAAATCTGAATTTGTAGATGAACGTAGTTTATTCTGAAGAGAAGTCTATAAGGAAAACTCTCTGAAAATTTCAAATAAATAGGTTCAGTAAAAGTTAAGAAATTGTGGGTATCGTATCGAAAAAAAACAGTTTTGAGAAAAACGTGTTTAAAGTTTTGCAGAGAAAAGAATCAGATGATGATTATCGTGGTCAAATAACTATATCTCTGTAAAAAACAAAAAAATTGAAAAATCTTCTTGTACACATATTCTTGAATAGTACTCCAAAAATATCTAAAAAAACAACAACTACAAATTTATGAAAAATTCTAGACCAGAATACCTTCTTAAGCAAGTAATAGTAATTTAGGTCAATTGTTTGAAAAATAATGTTTAATATAATAATTATAATAAAACTCCAATTGTTTATGATAAATCTCTTTGATAACTGTTATTATTTTTTGTTAAAGTATAAATAATACTTTCTGATAATAATTAAGTATTTCAATTTCTTTGCACACATATAAAATAATTATTAATTATTTTATATAGAGTAAAAGCTTCAATATTCCATTTTATAACTCGAAAACTAGAGTTTTATCTCATATTTATCTTATCTCATGGAATTTGTTTATAGAAAGTTTATTCATCACAATCTTATTTATTAGTTTCGTCGCAATATTCAAAGTCTTTTACTAAAGGACCAAAGTTGGAACGTTCATTCAATAATCGTCTTAAATTAATTTAGCAAAATTGAAATTCGCATTCAACCCATAATAAACTTTATCTATTTTCTGTCTGGTAGTCGTAAAGCTGTTGTTTAAGTTTATTTTCTATAGAAAGTGTAAGTATCTTTGTGCAACGAGAGTAAAATCGTTCTGTACAGGAGGAACTTGTTTTAATAAATAAACGCGTCGGTTTCATGTTTATTTTTATATGATGCCTGCATAAACCGAGAAAGTATAAGTTATTTTTTTTGAATATCTGTTTCCATTTAATCGTTTGGTTAAATGCAAATATAAATTACACTAGGTGGTAGAGATAGTACATTCTTGAGATTGGCTGAGAATATATTGAAATTATACATAACAAATTTTTATGCTTTCTATTCATTTAAAAACTATAAGTCATATCCTAGATGGGTATGACCAAACACGACATCAGGCTGCTTTGATGTCAAATTTCCACTTGAGGTTATAAATAGGTATATTTAATTAGTCAAACTTGGACAACTACTGGTTTTATTATAATATAATCGTCTATATATATATCAAGTCTGCAATTTTTCTTCAGACGATAAAACTGTTGTTTTTGCTCTTGATCAAAATATTACCAACAGTTTTATGTTTTCAGTCACCGGCGCTTTTTGGTTTCTCAGTAATAAGGCCTCAGACATTTCCTGAGCTAACAGCTCTAGTTTTTGAGATATGCCTATATGCTAGATTTGGACTGGATCAACCAAATATTATATTATTTAAAAAGAAAACAGTTTTTAGTGCCTAGAATTTTATAATATATCAAGAAAAGTCCAATATCCAAACAACAGTAATGCTTCGAATAAAATATTGATTTTGTCTTAATATAATTGCTAGAAGTAAATAATAAATTTAAATAGACAACATTCCACATTATAGACCGAAGAAAATAATGTATGATAATTGCAAATAAAATTTTCAGGATTGTCGGTTATTCACAAAAACTTAAAGTAACTATTGACTGGGAAGAAATTTAGTGAAATTAATAAAATTAGTGATTTAACAAAATGCTGCAAGAGGAAAAAACAATAAATTAAACCGACAATTTCACGAAAGATTACTTCAGATATTGGTAGAGAAAAAAACTTCACAAAAATTAATAATTGCACTCGTAACTAAGAGTCTCGTATAGTAATAATTTTTTTGATCAACACAGATGACCTATTGCAAATTGATCATTAGTGTTCCATACCTCGACTTCTTTATTGTTATGTGAACAAAATATGGTTACAAATAAAAAATAGCAATAATTTTTTCAACAAAGGATAGATAAATTCAAATCGATTATCTGCAAGTGAGAAGCTATAACTTCCACAATCCATAATCCATAATCCATAAATAAGGTTCAGCAGCCCCTTTTATAGAACGTTGTCATATTAATATGAAAGTTGTATAAGTCCACCTTTCAAATAACAATCGCCAATAAAGTCAGCCACTACCGTGCACGCAAATTGCCGTGTTGCGGATCTAGAGTGGCAAAATTCATATATTTATTCAGGATAACTGTTTTTTACTCGGTCTCATGTCTCAATGATAGTGCATTATATTGCAAAACGACAGACACATTTCATGTAATTCGCCACAGCTCGGAAAATAGACAGACTAGAAGTACTTGGACAGACAATTCCGACTTTTTTTGTGTTTACATTGTATACCAGGTTTGTTACCAAATGTATCGTAACTGATTCATAAATTGTGAATGTACTTATGATTAAACTGCGCGACAAAATTGGCACTTTTATTTTTTTCCTCGAACTTTTCTTTAAATTAACTTAAAATTGTAGGCTAATTTCAAATATACCTTTTGTTTTTTTCGTAACAGCTCCAGTTTTTGAGTTTCAGGGGACTACCCTAATTAGTCATTTCGGCTATGATTATTGTAGTTTCCAAATATATAAAAGTTTTATCTGCGGTTTTTGGTATGGCTTCGACTCTAAGACGTTTTGTGCATAATCAGATAGTTTTTGTTATATCTGTGGTTTATATGTTTTCGACAAATACCGGAAACCTATGTCGAACTGCGTAACGACATCGTATATCAACCACTTTAAAACTGAAATTCGCAACAAAGATAAAACATGGGTTCTTCATACTATGTGAAAAAATTGCGTAGTATGTTTACGTTATTGTCCAGAAAAGGAGAAATGGTATAATTCTAATACCTCCGTCATTCAGAAAAAACCTCAGAATAACCACAACGGTTGTTTCTTCTGTGTGGCGAATAAATTCAGGTAATAGAAGCAAATGGTCATGAACCACAACCCCAATGGCATTGAGGTCTACTTATGATCAGCTACCAAAAAATTGATGCAGAAACCAACGTTAAAAGAGAAGACAGTAAAAATTAAAAACTGACATATTTGATAAAAATAAAAAAATCTGATAATTTTTTTTTATCATAAGTTTGTGCGACTACTGGGCTTTTTTATTAACCTTCCCGTAGGGTAAGTTATTGTAATCGTTCAAAAATCGAAATTGAAAATTTTTGCATATCATTATGTTTTAAAGATTTCTGAACATTTTGGCTTAGAAAATTAGATTTGTGTGTACATGTATGGATACAATTTTTGTCCACGTTTTCTGGCGCACGGATCAATCGATTTGAATGGTTCAAAAAACATTCGATTCCTATTTATAAAAATATGTGCTGATTAGATTTTGGCAAAAGTCAGTCCAGCCGTTTTGGAGTTACGGAAAAAGGACCAGGTTACAAACTTTTGAAAAACAGCAAAAAAGCACATTTTTTATGGAGTTTTACTGAACATAGCCAGATAGTTGTTTATTTGATGTGTCATTTGTTGTGATATAATTGGTTCGGTTTTCATAATAGAATTGTTCAAATTCAATTTGGACTTTTGTGCCCCGCCCTACATTAATGATAAAAATTAAATATTTACAAATTCTGATTGTGAAACAAATATTGGCTTATTAGTTTTATTCTCCCTATCCTAAGTTACTTGTACAACTCAAATTAATTGTAATAATAATTAAATATTGCAACAGCATCACAACAATCCACATAAAATTTATGGCAATAAACAAATAACAATTTTACGGCGTGATTCAAACAAACATTCTCTTATTCTCTTGTTTTAATTTAAAACGATTTGTCCTTGAATTCTGTTATTAATATTTAATTAGATGACAAAATTGTAACACTTTTACTTTCTTTTGATATTCGAACAAATCTGACCTTAATCTATATACATTTATTTTACATGTTTTAACATTTTGTCTTCCTTATATTTTGTGATATATCCGCGGGCTGGAATTCATTAATAAAATTAAAAGTTATTCATTTTTTTAATTGATACCTGAGGTCGATACGTTTATGTTAATAGTAATAATAATTCTTATACTCGATGAATATATCAATTATTTTTATATATTTTTAACAGCAATCAGAACTGAACCAATAATGGAAACTTGTTCGAACAAACATACCTCATATTTCATCCTTTCCAAAATCAGCACAACCCTAGTCAATCTCACCCTAATTTTGATAATTTATCTATCAAAAATAATCTCAATCTTTATTTTTTTATTTCACTTTATTTTAGCAATCAGAAATACAAAAATAATTTCTATGAGCTAAACTGTACATTTAAATAAGTATGATATTATATAATCTATAAAAAATGAGTCTAAGTCCATATTTGAAATCTAAATAATAACTTGTACACACAGGTTATATTTAAAAATTCTTGTTCTATTGGATTTAATTGAGAATCTAAACCGTTCTTATAATAACTCAAGATTTTCTAAAATATGGTCCAGACATCTAGGAGCATTTTCCATAATAGACTATTATATTAGAATTACCTATTTTCAATTATTTAACAAATTTCACTAATAACTATTCCTCAACAGTTAAATTTAATTTGTCGCATCCTAAACAAGAGAAAGTGTTGAAATATTCATTCGCTTCCTAATGAGAATGTATAATTAATCCATCAATTACAATTAATAATAGATAATTAATGAGCATTTTAGTTCCGCACTTTGAATATTATTTCCTGATATTTGAAAAGTAATATCTTTTCATCGATTTTTAATCGTTGGTAATATATAAAATATTTCAAGAGTCGCAAAACTAGTAAAATAAAGATTATTTTTGTACTTATTATTTTTAGTACTGAGATTCATAATATGACGAGATTTAGTAATGACTCGTGTAATATGTCTTGTTTTATTATTCTATTTAACATAATAATTATCTAAGATGTAGGTATATGTTACAGCATTAATGATTTATGTTAATGGCACACGTATATTGCTATTTAGTATTTAATTTTTATGATTTATTGGGCAACAAATAGAGTGTCATAAGTTTTCTTTGACAAGAAACACGAACTACTATCGGATCTCGATTTATGCAAATAACAACAACATTATGTGATAAAACATGTCTTTGTTAACAATTATATTTTTATTGCTAAAAATAAATAATAAATTAAAATAAACCATACTATACAACATGAACTATAATATAAATAATTGTAACTACACGAAAAACTAACACTGCCAAATTAATATTGGCTTGAAAAAAATTAATGAAATTTAAAAAGTGAAATTGGTGGCTTTACAAAGATGTTGGAGGCAAAAATGTTACTTGTTATATTCCTATTTGCTAGATTATAGATTTCTCTATAATAGATATTACTTTATTATATTTATCAGCATTACAGAAATTATGATGATAAATTAATCACATAGAGATAGGGTAACCATTTGGGTTGCCATCTATAAACGTCGTCATCTCGTTTCAAAAATCAGCACAATAGATCATAGAGCTGATTAAGTTCTTATTACTGTTAAAAAAATAAAAAATATATATAAAAAAAAATCCTGATTAAATAGGATTTTTTCTTGCTCATGGGTAATTATCGATGATGAATTATTATTAATAGTTAATTTTGACAAATTTATTTTTTGGCTATTTAACGTTTGCTTATTTACATAATTGCGTTCATCAGACCAACGTGACTTCAAACGAATCAACCTATTTCTAAGTGCATCATTAATTTTTTTTAGTAAATCTTACAATTATTAAAAATAGATGTAAGGAGCGCCAACCAAGAATTGCTCTTTGCTTAGATTCAATAACTAAAAAGCTTTCTGAAAATTTAATATTTCTGAACAAAAATATCATTGCATATTTTTTATCTGGGCTTTCCGTGGATCAGTGGCTAGAACTATGGGATTTCTATCAGTTGTTTCACATACGCCTTGGACAGCCTGTTGTCAAGTAGTAGAAATCAGCACAATAGATCATAGAGCCCATTAAGTTCTTATATGACAATAGATAGCAATATGTTTCTAAAAGTGAAAATAGCCGGCATTGCAGCATCAATAAATATTTATCATTATTACAGAAATCGAAATAAAAAAAATTATCTTATAGAGATAGGTCAACTGTTTGGGTTGCCTTCTGAGAAAAAACACGTCTTATAAAAAGTTTTTACAAAAGCTCATAGGACTTTAACGAGTCCTGATTGTTGCTAAAAATGTAGAAAAAATCTTTTTCTGATAAGAAAAAATCACATTCATAAGAGAAGGCTCTAGTGCCTTTTCTTCTCCTTATACTTTATTATATTTATTATTGACAAAACTGTTTTTTTAAACATTTTTTGAAATACACACATTCTATTCTTCCTACTTCTTGCATTAATAAATATTTATCATTTATACAGAAATCGTAATAAAAATATTCATCTTATAGAGATAGGTCAACCGTTTGGGTTGCCATCTGAGAAAAAAAAACGTTTAAGAAGTCATCATTTATTATATTTATTATTGACAAAACTGTTTTTATTTTCATTTTTATGAAGCACACATATTCTATTCTCCTCACTTCCTACTTGATAAATAATTTATTATCCAACAATCACAAGATAAAAAAATGGTATAATATTTTAGCTTCTTTTATAAAAAAACGCCTCGGTTGCTGCGTTAACCAATGTAAATTTTATACGGAAATCCGTGAAAGTTCTTTGCGATAATTCATCTAATCTCGTTATATGCAGACAGTCTAGTCATTTAATTTGAAATACAAAAATAATTGTAGATTATTACATACCGATATAGTTAGTTACAAGTCATTGCGAAGGTGAATGTCATGTAGAGAAACTGGACTAACGCAGTACTCTATTAAAATAAGATTAAAATAATATTTAGTTTTGGATATTCCGTGGGTCCAGGGACGAAATAATAAGTGAATGAAATATATATTGTTCAAAAAACTATATTATATATTTGTAGAGCCAGTTTGTTTAAATTTACACTAACGACACAACCATAGAGTATACTGTTGGAATTAATGCTGCCATAAACTGAAAAACTCGAAGTTCCATTGTATTTATTATTAATTTTGCTAGCTTAAATTTTTTTGGGATATTTATGTTGCTATTTAATTTGACTAAATATATTATTCTCACGTGAGCTTTTTCTTTTACCTTACTTCATATTAAACATACGAGGGTATATAAATTACTGTCTGCATATGATGTTCTAGCAATTTTTCATTTTTTCTTCAATTTTAGGAGTCTTGTTATTGACCACATGGTTTGAAATACAAAGTTGTGATATTTGGAAGAAACACTAAGAATTTTGAGATGAATCTAACGGTGTATAATAATTTATGCGAATTATTTACTATTTATGAAATGTTTTGAATAATTCCTCAAACTATATCGCACTGGGAATTTACCATATAAATATTAACACATTTACTTAACTTCCCGAAATTTTATGTTTTCTCGACGTTTCAAGCCATTCTGAATAGAATGAGACCAAATTCGGAAAAAAATATGTGTGTGTGTGAACAGATTTTTTGCCGTACATCGACGTTTTCTCAAAAACAGCTGGACCGATTTCAAACATTTAAAAGCTATTTGATGTATCTTTAGTCGTAGTTTTGCGCTATGATCAGCCGTGCCGTTTTTTGGTAAATCGCAGAAAAGTGAAAAATTTTTCGTCTACGTTTTAGCCCGCAATTCTGAATCGATTTTAAAAATTCAAAAATCATTAGAAAGATATTGATTGGGAATCGTGCTGATTAGTTTTTGGTAAAGATCGGCGTGCCAATTTCTTGTAATAAAGTGTTAAAAAAAATTGTCGACGATTTTTATGATTTTTTTTTTGACGGTAGATACCATAGTCTTATAGATCATACTAAAATATTACGGTCCTACGACAAGTCGTTTAATTTTAAAAATTCGTCAAAGTTTGCAAAAATTAGTATCGTTTCTTTTGCCGTTTGTCAAAATTAGAACTTTCAATGATAAATTTTATATAATTTTTATACTGCTGTATAGTAATAAATCACAGATAATGATTCTTATTTTTATCAAGAAATGAATTCCAAGATTGATAATCTGTTAGGTTCGACTTCACATCTAAAAATATGGGAAACAGATAATACAAATTTTCGATAGACCATCCTATGTTTCCTAATTCGGTCCTGTTTCCGCTACCTGCGCCCATGTACTTATATGGACTTTATCGTCAATTAATTTCATTCACTTTCAGTGAAATTGGAAAAGTAAAAGGTTTCGACAAAATTCCATTGCATTTCGAGTTGGAATCTAAAGGAATCCATTGGAGCCGATCTAATCGCGATTAATGTACGCTCGGTACTTACACTCATATATTCATATTATATTACTCACTTCGATAAATATAGTTTTATTATACGAATTATACTTTCCTATGACTGGAAATCGTTGTGTATGTATTTAGTTTTCGATTTGTAAATAGAAAATAATCGACTTAACGGCCACTTAAAATCTATTAAGAGCGAATATTTTCAGCTTTCTATTACACGCGATGGACTTTACGCAATTTTTAAAGGAAATTCAAAGTTAAAAATTAAGTTTTTAAAATTAAAACTTTTTAAAATATTTCTAAATCGACATTACAAATATTTTTTTAATTTTTAGGAAGGTCATTGGCAAGTGGTAACAAAAGTTTGGTTGGGTATAGGTAATGCCAACTTCAATATATCTTACTTATAGTTGCTTTTTATTGCAAATCATGTTTTAATAAATTGACAAAATTATAACAATTGGAAGTAAATACCTACTATATAAAAATTTAGTTTTTAGACATTGAACTTTTTTTTCTTCTTTTGACGAATAGAGTAAGTAAGTATTAGTCTATGTTCATCATTTTTTTATTAATCAACGAAATATTTTTTCCTTAAATGCGTTCTGAATGGGTCAAAATGGATTTTTTCAAATTTTAACCCTTATTTTTGGGTCAATGCACGGGACATCAGAATTCATTTTAGATGTATGGTTTCTTCAACAAAGTATCTTATTTTGATCCCTAGTATCCGAAAATCATATGGGTCTCTGCAACTTTTTTTGACCCATACAAATCGACCCGCTCTAATGGTTATCCTATATGGTAAATTTTGAAATTATAATATGAGAATCAAAAAAAAATTAATTATATAAAATTATATTAAATTTCAAACACTTAAGTATGGTTGGGGATGAAAAAAATTATTCTAGTAAAAAATAAAATAAAAGTAATTTATTACAATAATATAATTTTAATAATTAACTTAAAGTAATCGCAAAAAATCGAATCAATCATCAAAAAAATCGAAAATGAAAGTTTTTATATATCTTTACGTTTCAAAGGTTCCTGAACATTTTAGCCTACTTTAGAAAAATCGATGTATGTGTGTGTGTGTTCGGATACAAATTTTTGTCGACGATTTCGGGAATACGGTTCAACCGATTTGAATGATTAAAAAAAAATTCGATTCCTATTAATAACGAGACGTATTAATAACGTGATTAGTTTTTGGACAAGGCGTTTCAAAGATACGAGGCAAAAAGTGCCAAAAACAGTAACTCAGTTTTTAACAGAACGTCCGATTTGAATAATTCAAAAAATATTTTACTTGTATTAATGAAATGAAGAACTGATTAAATTTTTGGGAAGCGATTTAAATGGTAGTTATCTAATATCCAATATTTACTTAGATAACCAAACTATTCTATCATTGTCATATCTTATCCACCGTCTCCATAACGTCATCATTAAATCAGTCTCTAGTCACCTTACCCACTACGCAATCATATGTAAAATTAATTATCCTTTAGTCAGTTAGTTAATAATTATTTATTATTAAATCTTTATCCATTGGCACAGTTCGAATAGAATAATAGATGCCTCCAAAGTGTATTGCACGTTTGTTTCTAAAGATATTCTGCGTTAGTTGAATGATGGTCACCTTTCATTTCCATCAAATGCCTCAGAACAACCTTTCCAGATAAGAGACTAACAAACGACATTGGCCTTTATCACGTTCGACCACGTTTGATACGGCGAGGGGATAACTGTTTTCATCAATGATTTATTGTTCGACTTGATAAATATTGTTTGACAATTAATTAAATTATTGGTGTTCTAGTTTTTGCAGTGCCCTTAACATATTTCTGTCTATAACCATCAATTGCCTAGCAATGTCGGAAAATAATTTCACAAGGGCTCGGAAATTCCTGCCATATTTTTGAAATGGAGCGAGTCCTATATTGTAGGGAATTCTGGCTGGGTGGTGCGTTTTTTTATGATTTAAATAGTGATGTTGAATGTTGATATTAGTAATTATAATATTAAAACTATTGGTGTATGACATCGTGCCTTAAGGCAAATTGCTGAAACTTTCCGTACCAAAAATTGAATTTTTTAAAGAGATAAAATTTTTTTTTAAGTTTGAAAAAATTTGATGTTTGAGAAATTTTAATTTTTTAAAAGAAATTGCTTTTTTTGGAAAAACAACTTTTTTAAAAAAATGTTTTCTTTATTTTGAAACATTTTGGAAATTTTGACCTTTTTTAAAGCAATCGCACTGCTTTAGCTGCATAGAGACAAAATATTGAAGCGCGTAAGCGCCGCGTCGCCGTCTATCGTACAAATAATGTCACAGAACCCATAGAAAAGTATACAAAATTCATACGTATTATTAAAATCTCTATAAAATATCTGATAATTTGATGTGCATATGTCTAATGATAATTTTTGAACGCCAAATGGCATTTTTTTCACTTTTTACTAGACCTCCGAAACCGCTAGACCTGCCTTCTCAAAAAAAAGTTCATTTTGTCAATACAAGTAAAATTTTTGAATGATTAAAATCGGACGCTCCGTTTTCTTAAAAACTGAGTTACCATTTTTGGCACTTTTTGCCCCGTATCATCGGAACGACTAGACCTGCCTTTGTCAAAAATAATCATCACGTCTTCTCATCAATACGAATCAAATGTATTTTTTAATTATTCAAATTGATTGATCGGTGTTCCCGAAATTGTCGACGAAAATTTGTATCCGCACACACACACATACATCCTTTTTTTCTAAGTTATGCCAAAATATTCAAAAACCTTTGAAACGTAAAGATATATAAAAATTTCATTCTCGATTTTTTTGCGATTACTATAACACCCTACGGGAAGTTAAAAATAAGAGTGTGCTCATGATTGATAATATGGACTAGAAAAACTAAAACGTTCAAGGATTTAAAAAAAATCGAATAATGTTGTTGTGAATCTGTGCTAAATGAAAGGATCTCTTAACATTGACTTCTAACCCAACTAAATATATATACACGTCTTAGACATTATATAAATTAAACCAAATTAATCTTCCTCCATTACAGATGATACAATATTGCAAAACTCTGCAGATTGATAAATTGTTCATTGTGTTCGTTTCGAATAATTCATATTTCTGTCCATTGCAAAACATTATATTTATAATTCCTGGTCAATTGGAAAATGATAAAGCAGATTTTTTACTTAGTCTTTCCCTCGTAAACAATGACACATGGTTGGATTGCGGAGTCGTCTTAAACCATCGTCGTTATTGGGCAACACTATTGTATGTATTTAGTATTGCCTGATATGATAGATTACAATGCGTTGAAATTCGACTTTTAAAACGATCTTTGTTTGAATTTTATTGAGATATGTAACGAATTGCGAGTTTCATAAGCTATTGTTTGATGTGTGAGATTGCATACGTGGTTCGGAGTGGAAATTAATCAAAAATTTAATTTGGTATTATAGTCAGGTGAAATTAGTTTAGTAAATGGGATTGTGAAATGTATTGTTATCAATTTATGCTCGTGCTCCAGTGTTTAGAACTATAGACTATCAAATCAGCGAGTCTAGTTTCGATACTTGCCTTGGATGGCCTGATGTTAACATTAATGACAACGGTTTTTATTTGGAAATACATATAACAATTTGTTTCCCCGAAAAAAAAAATCGGCATCGAGATAGGACAACCGGTTGGGTTGCAATCTTTAAAAAATACTTGTTGTTTAAGAAGTCAGCTCATAGTGCTCGTTAAGTTCTGATTGCTGTTCAAAAATTAAAAAAAAAAACAGGAAGATTGTTTGCAGAAATTATCTGAAAATGTAGCAAACAAACTGAATTTAAAGTAAATTGACTGATAATATATTAAATTTTATGAAAATGTAGTAGATTGTTTAAAAATATTGTAACTTTTTTGAAAATGTTGTAATCTGCCTGAAAATATTATATTGTTCGAATGTTATGGGTTGTCCGAAAATTTTGTGGATTGCCTAAAAATGTTCTAAATTGTCTGTAAATGTTGCAAATTTTATGCAAATATTGTATACAGTCTGAAAATATTGTAATTTATTTGGAAATGTTGAGAATTGGTAGAAAATATTGAAAACGGTTTGGAAATTTAACGTATAAGTGGTATTTTATCCTAGAACCAGTTGCATGAATGACGATATCTGATAATAATTGAGTCAATTTCGGATCATTAGGATTAACCAAATATAAATTTTTATAAGTTCTAACTGATATCTTTCTATAGGGTTTGAATTTCTAAATCGAAGTTAGGATTTTCGAAGAAAAAGCGAGTACATTTTTTGCCTTAAGCCGATATAATTACGAAAAACTAAACCAGACCAATCTCTACTAAAAACTAATCGTTCTAAAAATTCTAGATTTTTCACAAAATTTTTTCAACCGATTATATATTTAGCAATTTTTAAATAAGAGAAATACGATCATTAGGCAAAACTAACGTGAATTATTATTGAGTTTAAACCAATGGTTTTTAAATTTTTGAAATCAGGGCATTTGTATTTGAAATGACGTCTAGCAATCTAAATTGCTAGATGTCGAACACATAAACTTCTACTTTGAGAAATTGAATAAAATAAATCTGCATTAAATACTAATGAAAACATTACACTACTCTGCAAAAGAGACTCGCTTCGAAAGGCACAAATCCTAAAACAGGAAGTCCAATTTGACAAATTTTATATGCCTAATTTTTAATAATTTTTTGAAGTAAAACTTCTTCAGGTGCGACTAGGATGTAAATCCGTACAAATTCAACGGAAGAGCGAGTGCCAATGATTCGTCATTCGCTCTCGATGATATCATTCGCATCTCGATGATTGTGATTAGTTGTCGTGCATGTGAATAGAGATCTGTCGTTGTATACGTACGGCATCCACAAGAAAATCGACATAGGTATTTTAAAAACATTTTAAAGTTACATCGTAGTACAAATCTTGATTTAATGAAAAATACCTGAATCAGAAGATGGATTAGAAATTTTTTATAGATTATTCGTAGTTTCTATAAATCTTTGAAGTTATTAAAATAAAAAATATTTTTTAGGCAAGACAAATATTACAGCTGTTCAAAGACTGAGATTATATCGCCAGCGAAAAAGTAAAAAAAATACGAGCAGTCAATGAATGTATGTTAATTTTAATTACATGAAGTTCTTCAAATAATTATTACATGATGAGTGAAGTTGCGAAAACAATATTGGTTTAGTTTAACATAATCCACTGTGTGAACGAATATTATAGAATTTATTAATCACCAATTACTTCATTCCTCTAATGAAGGTTCATTTCTAAATGCTAATTACAATGACAAACCGATCATGTCATATTTGAAGTATGACTAATTACATTATTGTTTTTAAATATTATACATATTTTATTGCTATTATAAATATATAATTCATAATTTATCATTATATAAATGTGTATAATGGTTGACACTAATAAATGTGTGCATCACAAGTGTTACCATATTACTGATAAACATTATTCAAAATTGTTATATGATGTATTCATTTTTACTTAAATGCCATCCTGTACAGTAGCAAATAAGTTTTACTTCCGCACTTACGCGCACTCTTTTTTATGTTTCAAATCATTCTGGACGTTGGTAATTATTTTCCAATAGCATCTTTAAAATAAATAGATGCATTATATAAATTATTAAAAAAGTTATTTTCATAGTGCATCTATCTATTACCGGTGCCACTGGTAAATTCAAATTTCCTTCACTCCAAATAGCATCCCGATGAACCGGTTGAGAGAATATTCGCATTCCCTAGACAAGTTGTTGTTTGTTGTATGTTGTTTGTTGTTTGTTGTTCACCTATTGTGCACCTATTGTGCCTGATCTCGAGACAATATAGCCAGATAGTGTTGTCGTGTTATGCAACCGTCGAACTCTTTACTTGTTCTCGTATAGGAGAGGATCAGCTCAGGAATGGTGAACTTTTAACCTCACTCGGGTTTAGAGCACAACTTTCACGCTGACGATGCTATACAAAATAACACCATCATTAGCACTTAAACTAAAACTAAAATCTAACTAGACATTAATAAATTGATGAACCATTCAAAAGATAATATTTGTTATTATTACCTATTACCTATTACCTATATATCAATTTTATGATCAGAAATAACATGTTACTACTAGTGTGTAAACTAGTACCACCATCAGTCTAAATATGAGTGATTCAGGCTATGTCGAAAAAGTTGTAATATTTAGATCATTCATCGTTAACTTCACAAAATCTTAAGAATAAATATACTATTATCTTTCTAACTGAGTAATTTACCAAAACTTTATTACAAGAACTGTGAATGATGCAATCAAATTAAAATCCAAATAGAGACATCATGATCATCCTGATGGCTTGACGTAAGGATTTTTTCAGAAGCGATTTCAGCAATCGTTCATATTTTTTATTACCACCTATCTGCTTATTATCATTATTTGTTATTACCACCTATCTGTTATAATCATTATTTTACTATTAATATTGTTTCTAATTTTTTGATAGCTTGGCTTAAGGATATTTTTAAGAGCTAATTCAACAATAGTTCATAACTTTCTATTATCATCGATCTGATTATTTTATTATTATTATGAGTAATTTTAATATTTTTATTATTATATTGTTTAGAAAATCAATTATTTATCATATTATTATTACAAAACTTTGATTGCATTGCGCATTAAATAAAAGGCAATATGAAGAGCTAAAACGTATAGAAATTCAAAAATTTCCATATTAAGGACCACTCACAGTATATATATATATATATATATATATATATATATATATACAATAAATTTTCATTTGATAAAATTTTAATTTTAAGTTAAAAAAGTCAAACGAGCTCAGAAATTTATTATTACGAACAAATTCTGTAAGGCTATTAAACAAATCTATTACGAATATTTATGATTGTAATGTGATAATATTATTAACATTTTCATAAATTTTTTAAAAAAATTGCTCAGCATAATTTAATTTTTTTCGCTCATCACTACTTTTTGTTCAAAAGTGTATGAATTTTATTCTTCAAATATTAGATATTGAAACAGTCTGAAAATGTTGTAAATTGCCTAAAAATCTAGTTTGTAAATTGTGTGGAAAGGCATATTTCCTCGAGACAAGTTTCATTATTGAGGGTATCTAAAAATAATCGAGTTAATTCATTATTTTAAATTGTGCCATTTTTTACCCGTTCATTACCAAACTTAAGGTTGTAAATTGCTAAACTTAAGGTTGCAGTATTTGCACTGCAACTTGAAAATATTTTTTTTGATAAAAATAAATGCTACTCTCGTGCTAATTTCATATTGAAAATATGTGAGTTCCATACAAAATTGAAGCCAATATGAAATTTTGACTGTTGAAATATATAGAATTTCAAGACTTTATACAAGTAATCTAGATATCTTATTTAACTAGTTGGTTTGGTATTTAGCCTTGAGGCAAGTTACATGAACTTCCCGATATGTGTAATTAATCGACTTAATCAATAAAAACTAAATTAAAATATGAGTGATTAAAGTATTCCGAGTGGATTTATTACACATAATTGAAAACGAGCGACCACTTTGACACGGAGTATTTTCTAAAAGTAAATTTTCAAAAATCAACAATTGTTATAATTGAACCAGTTTCCATAGGACTTTAATGGCTTGATATGTTCATTAAAACCAAGTACTCTATCGTTATACGAAGTAAAATCGTCCAATTTTAATTTTAACAAACGTTAAAAAACTACTTATTTTCTTGAACTTTGATGATTTTTTTACTTGTCGTAGGGTCGTAATATTCCAATAAGTTGTATAAGACCATGATGTATATTATCAAAAAAAGTTTCATAAAAATCGGCTCAAATTTTTTTTTCAACAACGAATTACAAGAAAACGGCTCGGTAGATTTTCACCTAAAACTAATCAGTACCATTCCCAACTAATATCTTTCGAACGGTTTTTGATTTTTTAAAATCGGTTCGGTAGGATGAGCTTAAATGTGGACGAAAAGTTTAACACTTTTTTTCAAATTACAAACAAACGGCTTGGCAGATCGTCGCACAAAACTGACAAACGATAGTCCTCATCAAGATACATCAAATGGCTTTTAAATTTCTAAAATCGGTTCAGGCATTTTTGAGAAAACGTCGATGAAAGGTCTAATTTTGACAAATGCCAAAAAAAAACGATGCCAAGTTTTGCAAACTTTGACGAATTTTTAAAGTTAAACCAATTGTCGTAGAGCCGTAATATTTTAGTATGATCTAGAAGACTATGGTATCTACCGTCAAAAAAATAATTATAAAAATCGTCGAAAAAAAATTTTTTAACACTTTATTACAAGAAAGCGGCTCGGCCGATCTCTACCAACAACTCATCAGCACGATTCCCAATCAATATCTTTCGAATGGTTTTTGAATTTTCAAGATCGATTTAGAACTGCGGGCTAAAACGTGGACAAAAAATTTTTCACTTTTCTGCTATTTACAAAGAAACGGCTTGGCTGATCGTCGCGCAAAATTGATAAACGCTAGTCCTCATCGAGATACATCGAATGGATTTTAAATTTTTGAAATCGGTCCAGCCATTATTGAGAAAACGTCGATTTACGGCAAAAAATCTGTTCACACACACACACACACACACACACACACACACACACACACACACACACATACTTTTTCCAGATTTGGTCTCATTCGATTCAGAATGGCTTGAAACGTCGAGAAAACATAAAATTAGCGAATCGGATTTTTTGATGAAAACATAAACTTCTCCTTCGGGAAGTTAAAAAAGTAGAAGTATCTCACTGCAGATCTTCTATCATGCCATATTTGATCCTCTTAAATGGGGATCAAAATTTTAGTCCAATGGCTTATAAAATTTAACTGTTGCCATTCAATATATAATGAAAAAAAAGACTTTATACTTCTTATATAATTATTCTACTTTAAGTTTTATATGTGGATTTGCATTTTTTCATGCTCAATTCCTGAATGATAGACACTGTTTTCAATAAACAATTCGTTTCTGTTTTCTCTCACAATCACCATCGAACTCATCATGAATCTTCTATATATATATAGGTACTTCATTCACCAGCAGCTTGATTGATTAATTGAATATGATTCATTTCCTATCACTTAATTTTATATCTTCTCCAGTTCACATTTGAAAATTTTCCAAATACTTTTTCTCTTCCCATTGATAAATAAAATTCTGCATTTCCTCTGAGTAATAATAAAACACGCTATATCAACAATTTCTTTGATCTGACACAAAGAAGAAGAAATATTGCAATTAAATAAAATAATGATGCTATTGTTTTGTTGTTATATAGGACTCTAAGAGAATAATATGTAATTATAATAGATCGGCGGAACGATGCGCCAATCGAATTTTGCTTCCTCATTCTTTGCGAAAAATATCTGCATTGTTGTCTTCCTCGTAAGTGTTATGGAAAGCATTCAAATATTTTTTCATAATCTGAGACGGAAAATTAATTGTTCCTCAATGTAACATATTACGTAATAAGAGATTTTCATTCCCATCATTTATCTTAAAGAGTTTGGTTGATTTGCCAAAGTTGTCTAATTATTTGCTAAATTGTTCCTTATTTTTTATTTAATAATGTTTTAAAATCTGCAATGGATATTATCATAAATACAAGTATCTACCATCATTATCTCAAAAATAAGCAAAGTGTAGAATTTCTTAATAATACTATTTTAAAGTACAAGGCAAAAGATGTATAACTAGCCATCTTCTTAATTCTCACAATGTCCCTATCTGGATGTATCGAAAATGCATTTATACCAAAGGTTTTTTGTCGTTGGAAGTTTATTTGGTTTTTGAGCTCTTGTATTTAGTTTTTGATAGCTGAATATAATTTTTAGGAATACGTTATCTAATTATTTTGTAAGATTTATTGTTATTTTTATGTTAAATTCAACAGTTTTTTATATAACCTCTATAAAAGCCTACATGTGGCTAGGGTAAAAAGAACCAACTGAACCTTTGCATTAACAAAGGTGTAAATACTCAATAAGAAAAGTAGAATGAGTTAAAAAAGATGTTTTTTTTATTTTCATCAAACAACAACTGCCTGAAAAGGCATCCAGTAATTGTTGTGACTAAGATAATAAATAAAATTTTAAAATACTGCCCATTGGTAGTATTTCAAGTTTGTATAATAAATATAAATATGTGAAAATAATTACAAAAAAAGTTATTAATTTAATTTAATAGTTATTTGACCTCTGCTAATAAATAGTTCTGTTGAAATACCAGATCAATGTTATGTACAATTAAATCTTTTAAAAAATGTACCCATTGAATTTGTACTTCACATTGGGGGGCGTTCATCAATCACGTGAGGCTTTTAGGGGGAGGAGGGGTTTGACAAAAAATTACAAAAAATCACGCGAGAGAAGGAGAGATATAGTAAGATGTCAGGTGTATTTATTTTTCTATTTTGTATAAATTAAAATTTTTACGTTTTTTCGTAAATTCGAAAAATTTTCTCGAAATATTTTACATTACTAAAAATACACTTGATTTAGACAATTATTACAAACCATGAAGACTTAATTATTATATCAAATATTACCACGGTTCAGAATTAATGATCCGAAACCTTCTATCAATTTCTACTCAAATCCAGTGAAAAATATTCGGGTCATTTCGTAAAAATGTTGATTTCTTTATAATTCGATAATAATTTTGAAAATTGAATGACTTAACAAGTTTTCTAAAACCTTGAAATCGTTGCCTTTGTCATTATTTTAATTCTCTCAGTCAGTCTCTATTATTCGCTCAGTACATTTTAATAACAGACATCAATTTTGATAGGTTAATAATTGCATTTCGACATTCATAATTTGATTTTGAATTAAGTAACTTGTTATTATTTTATTAAAATCGATTCCCGGCAGCAGTTTTCGAATAATCCAACAAATATTATGCGCGGTTTCTCTTCACGACTTTTTTAAATCTCAGTCGGCAGTAATTTCGTTTTCGACTTCTATTTCGAAAAATTAGATATTGCAATTGGGAATTAGATGTTCGTGTAAACCAGGTGATAATGAGATGTTAGATGGAACAAATAATTATAATGAAAGTTCTGACAGATATTTGTGTTGTGAGAGCAATAGTAAATTTTTTGGGTATTTTTATTGCTGCAATCCGTTTAATGTAAAAACACACTGAGCAAGATTGCTAGAGAAACATGATGGAATTATTTATTGTAAGATAAGATAATTTCTTCAATATACCAAGCTTTTTTTATATATTCTTAACAGCAATCAGAACCTCACGTCCTATGAGCTGTTGGGCTGAAACTTCTCCTTACTTCGTATTTTTAGACGGTAACCCAATGGTTAATCTATCCATATTTGATAATTTTTGTTATTAGAATTAATCTGATAGGGCTGACTTTTTTTTATTGATGCAGCAATGCCGGGCAAGGACTATTTTCAATTGGAAACATATTGCTATCTATATTTCCAAGTAAAAATCGTTGTCATTGCTGCCTGACAACAGGCTGCTCGGAGTGGGTATCGAACCCGGGACCTCTGAAACAAGTCCCGTCGCTCTTAACAGCTTACCTACGGGCGAGCCCAATTTACCAAGCATAAGAGTATCTTATGAAATAAATAAAATAGGTGACATCTTAATAGTACCTAAAACCGTACTGATATTTACAAGTGCAAGCAAAATTAAAAAATAGATATGGTAGTTTACTATAAATTTCATTCTATTACCATCAACTAACCCAATACTTCTTCTTCCCCCAGGTCTTTTGGCCACGTCATGTGGAGCCGAGCTTGCCTCAAAATCAGCAGAACCATCATCGAAGTCTTCTCCCGTCAAACCCCTAGAACCTGCAGCAGCAGTTGAAGATCAGTCGTCATCCAGTCCTGCCAAGAGATCACCTCAAGGAGTGCGAGTTCCTGGAGCCCAGCAACATCCTTTGCATTTGCAACATTTGCAAGGATATGCCAGTGCCAATCCGAATGCAGCTAGTCAGCAGACTCAGGGACCCCTTTTGATCAGGGCTGCACCACAGCACGCCCAGCAAGGGGCACAAGGACAGCAGGGAACCGAAATTAGGGTAAGTGGAGAAAAATAGTTTTTGGTAAACTAAATACGGTAGAGCGGGGTTTAAAGGTCCCAGGGTAGAAAGGTCCACCAGCGATACCCTAAAAACAAGTAGTGTTAAGAAATTTTTAACAACAATATTTGAAAGTAGAGGAAAGAAGATGTTTAAACAGCTATCACCTTAATTCTTACGACGTTGCTATCGAGAGATAAACGGCAATATTTGCAAATCCCTAACAAAAGTTTCTTCTTTCGTTGTTAGTTTTTATTGGTTGTGAGCACTGTTGTTTAGTTTATGAGACCTTTTTATAATTTTTAAGTATACGTTATTTATTTGTTTTATAAGATGTATTGCTAATTTTAAGTTAGATTTAACAGTTTTTTATATAACCTCTGTAAAAGCTAACACCTGGTTGGGGTAAAAACGACCAACTAAACCAACTGATCAATTTTATCCTGACAAAGGTGTGAAAATAGAAAATAGCAAATGAAAAAGTAAATTAAGTTAAATAAAGCAATATTACAAGAGATAAATTAATTAATTAGTTATTCCAACTCTGCTGATAAATATTTATTAATGCTGAAATATAAATATTTCTAACGATGGATTAGCCTAAAAATCTAATCATACAAGAAAAGGGCGATTGTGACAACCTTCCACACCCCCAGGACATACGTAATTTGGTTGAAGGAGAAAAAAGTTTTTATATAAACCCATGTCAGTCATATATGTGTGACATAAAAAACACAACAGTGTTTCACTAGGATTTTTCTAAAACAAACTTTTTTTTTGATCAAGTTTCCTTGATTCATTAAACTAAATTGTCTAATGAAGTTACCATAGCCAATGTGAAAATTTTTCTGATATTATCGTGGCAATTGACGTGTTAAAAATTAAAATAAATGTAAAAAAAAAAGAATTTCACCAGCTTTTAAATTGCATTTTAATTTTTGTTTGTTTTTTATTCAAATATTTCCATCAATTTCGATATCTAGTTTCATATAATGAGCTTCTTGAATGAAGGACTGACATACTCATACATCATTAAAAACCAAAACAGTAGGATTCTGTACTAATTTTTCTGGGCTTTTAAATAGCATTTTAATTTTTTGAAATAAAACTTCTTTAGGCGCGACTAGGGTGTAAATCCGTACAAATGCAACGGAAGTCGCTCTCGATGATATCATTTCTGTACGGGTCGATCGTGTTTAGTCGTCGTGTATGTGAATAGAGATTAGTCGTTGTATGCGTACCGGCATCAACGTTGTATGCGTTCCGATATCAACGAGGAAATCGACATAGATAAATAAACATTTTAAAGTTACATCGTGGTACAAATCTTGATTTAATGAAAAATGCCTGAATCAAAAGAATATTTTACCCTGTTTCTTGAAAATAATAAAATAAATTAAACATTTTTTCCTTGAACTAAACGTAAGTTTATTGGTTATAAATTATTTCTATATTATTCGTAGTTTCTATAAATCTTTGAAGTTATTAAAATGGAAAATATTTTTAGGCAAGACAGATATTACAGCTGTTTAAAGAATGAGTTTATATCGCCAGCGAAAAAGTAAAAAAAATACAAGCCGTCAATGAATGTATCTTAATTTCAATTATATGAATTTCTTTAAACACAATTATATGATGAGTGAAACAATATTTGTTTAGGCGTTGTTTAACATAATCCACTGTGTGAACGAATATTATAAAATTTATTAATCAGCAATTACTTCATTTCATAGTTCATTTCAAAATGCTAATTACAATGACAAACCGATCATGTCATATCTGAAGTATGACTTTAATTACATTATTGTTTTAAAATATTATACACATTTTTAATGCTATTATAAATATATAATTTATCATTATATAAATGTGTATAATGGTTGACACTAATAAATGTGTGCATCACGAGTGTTACCATATTACTAATAAACATTATTCAAAATTGTTATATGATGTATTTATTTTTACTTAACTTAAATTTGCTACTTTATACAGTAGCAAATAACTTTTACTTCAATCGCGTGTGACCCTTACGCGCACTCTTTTTTTGTATTTGATTCCAATATTTCGATCAGTTTCAATCTCTAGTTTCGTCTGATGAGCTTCTTGACTGAAGGACTGACTGCCATTATTATCCAAAATAGTAGGAGTCCGTTCCAATTTTCGGTACGGAATCCTAAAGATTTCTATTCCATCGTGTCAATGCCGTACAAATGAAATTTGAAATAGAATTTCACAATAGTTTTCTATTCATGTGTTGAGTGTTTTATGTCCGCGGCCACGTTCCCAGACATTCCTCGTCTGGAGGTTGTGCCGTGCACCTCCACCTCGTCTCTTGTACTATTACTGGGTTCTAGTATTACGGGGCAGAGCGCATGTTAACCGCGGTCATTGTGAAAAAATATTCACATCGTAAAATATAATAACCATGTGGGAAATATCAAGGAACGGAGTAAATGATACACGGTCTAATGAAAATGTGTGATTTGTAACTAATTACAATAGGTGGTGGAGAAAAATGTTTGGAGCGCTTGGTAATGAAATCGACATTGGCGGTGTTGCATGGTGCAGAAGTTCGCACTGTTTTTGACATCAATTCTCATCGAGTCTCCTATTGTTATTTATGATTTTTTCCCTTATTATTTGATTTTTTGTTATGATTTTTATTTTATATTATCGTCGTATGAATAGGGTTCAAGGGTCTCTCTGGGGTGCAATGACTGGTATTTAGTATATTTTAGTATATCTTTCATCGCTTCCCGATACGAAGAGGTAACCTTAAAACTAGGGTTTTAGACGTATGACCACATTTGAAAAGGCTATAAGTCTTTTACTGACTAGATCTTAAGAAACCATCTTTCTTTCGATCACAAGAACCAGTATTACATGGACCTTAAGAGTTTATCCTGAGGTTGATGTCTCTTAAGGTTGTAACACATTTTCTAATACAAAAAATATTAACAAGTGACCTTATTTACTCTAAATTTTTATGATTTTCTTTAAGCACTCGCGCACATATAAATTAGCCACAGCTCTTTCAATACGATCGACGATCTAGGTATTCAGCTTATGAATACTCGTAAACTTTTACTCAATATCCGAAACTTAGACAGCAAAAATTTCATGTTTCTCTAGTTAAACTTTTTAAAGAATTAGCTTTTTATGATATTACTGAATTTTCTCAATTTGATTTCAATAACTATTTTCTTGTATAATCCTTATCCTTTATCTATGTAGTCTGACTATTTATTTGATCGCCTGTACAACCATGTTTTTTTATTGCTATTTTATTAATTTAAAATTTTTACGGTTTTAAATGATTTTAACTTTCAACCTTGTGCAATAATTTTGAGCTTAACTGGTGGTCAGATAGACTTTAATATGATGAACTTGATTATGAACATTGTATTTAATGTTCATGCTTTTTTTCAACTTTTTTTTCAGAAACGAAATTCGTGCAGCTACTATGATTATTATAAAATTACTATCCTTTTAATATTAATTATGAATATGCTTGACAAGAGCCTGAAATAAAATCTTTTATTATTGATTACGGCTTGCTTATGAATAAATAAATAAATAAATAAATAAATAAGGTGACCATACGTCTCGGTTTGACAGTCCCGGATTTCCAATTTGTGTCCCGGGTTTTTCTAAAATGTATAGGTAGATTACCAAAAATTATGGAAACAAACAAACAAGTGAGTTTTTCAGTTTTGTGCGACAATCTGCCAAATCGTTTCTTTGTAATTTGGAAAAAAGTGTTAAACTTTTCATCCACATTTAATCTCATACTACCGAATCGATTTAAAAAAATCAAAAACTGTTCGAAAGATATTAGTTGGGAATGATACTGATTAGTTTTAGGTGAAAATCTACCAAGCCGTTTTCTTGTAATTACCTGTTGAAAAAAAATTTAAGCCGATTTTTATAGATCTTTTTTTGGCGATATATATCATGGTCTTATAGACCTTACTGAAATATTACGGCCTTACGACAAGTAGTTTAATTTTAAAATTTCATCAAAGTTTAGGAAAATGACTAGTTTTTTTGACATTTGTTAAAATTAAAATTAGACGACTTACTTGGTATAACGATAGAGTACTTGGTCTTAATGAACATACTAAACCATTAAAGTCATACTGGTTCAATTATAAAAATTATTGATTTGTGAAAATTTGCTTTTAGATAATACTCTAAGTTAACATGTTCATTCGTTTTCAATAATGTGTAATAAACCCACTCGGAATGTTTTTAATCACTCATAAATTAATTTGTTTTTTATTGATTAAGTCGATTATTTACAAATATCGGGAAGTCCATGTAACTTGCCTCAAGGCAAAATACCAATACCAACTAGTTAAGTTTATCATTTAATTAATTTATAAATAATAAGCATTTGAAACATATATACATATAAAAATATCAAATAATAAATTTATCAAATAAACTGACACTTGATTAATACATTTGAGACATACCATTGCATCAACATCAGCTATGTTTAGGTTCATAGACTGAAGATTCGCCGCAAAACTAAAATTTACGTAACAAAAATTATGTATAATTTTTATTAGTCATTATAAGTATTTAAATTAATCTCCGAGAAATGGCATAAATCACCATCTGTTCATGTCTACCAAGCCTAACGACTGACCAACGACCAACGACCCTCGGGCGGCAGTACCATGATGACATGTTTATGGCCTATGAGTGAGCATTTGTTTAAATATTTTGAAATAGCAAAATGAACAACGGATAAAGAATGAATATACATTCTCCTTCCTCAAAGCATTATTATATTATTTCTCAATATCCTTTATTATTCGCATAAAGACATAAGACAATGTCACTGAATGACACGCTATAATATTTGCATTTCTAAACGTGAATGACGATTTCTAGGGCAAATATGGACAATGAATTATACATACGATAGGGTTATATTAATTAGAGATTTTTATCGGAACTCGGCAGTAATTACATAGTTAGCATTTTGCATTTTGCATTTTCTCTTTGTAGTTTTTAATTTTTAATCATAATCAATCTTTTACTAACGTCTCTTACTAAACGTATAAATCGATGCAGTAATAAATTGCTAATTTTAGAAAAAAATGCATATGCATTGGGTTAATTTGTGGCAGGGGAGACTGGATACAGTTGTGTACTTTTTCTATTAGTAATAATTTTGTTAGTTATTTGCGAGAAAAGTAAATTACAAATACAATGAATTAGTCATAAAATCAAATCATACAAGAAAAGGGCGAGTGGCACAACCGTCCAGACGGTTACCCCCAGGACGGTTGTGACAGCCATAAACATAAATAAAAATTAATTTACTTCTCACTTTTTAAATGTAGTACGGTCTACAGATCATGTTAATATAGGGCTTTGAGTCAATGCAATAATGGAAACTTGTTCGAACAAACATTCTACACTTTTCTCCCTCTGGACCCTATCTTAAAATCAGTATAGTTTAGCTGTTATACCACTACTATACCTGGCACAACCGTACCCAGTCTCCCCTACTTAACTAATTTGTTAAATTTGCTGTTGCAAATTAATTCATATTTAACTTAATGCTTTCAAGTCAATGGTTATTTTCATGATGGTTATTTTTTTAATAAACTGAATTTATGTTAGTTATTTTTGAAGTAAAACTTCTTTAGGCGCGACTAGGGTGTAAATCCGTACAAATGCAACGGAAGTGCGTTACGGCCGAGTCTAGTGTCGAATTTATTAATCAACAATTACTTCATTTCTCTAATAAAAGTTCATTTCTAAATGCTAATTACAATGACAACCGATGTCATATTTGAAGTATGACTTCAATTACATTACTGTTTTTAAATATTATACATATTTTTAATGCTATTATAAATATATAATTTATAATTTATCATTATAAAAATGTGTATAATGGTTGACACTAATGAATGTGTGCATCACCAGTGTTGCCATATTACTAATAATTATTATTCAAAATTGTTATATGATGTAATTATTTTTACTTAAATACCATCTTGTACAGTAGCAAATAAATTTTACTTAAATCGCGTGTGAACCTTACGCGCACTCTTTTTTTTTTAATTTTGTTTATTATGCGCTGTGTTTTGTTTATTAAAATATTTTTATTAAATGAAGAAATTATACGAGTCCTTTGAATATGAACTCCTGATCAATTATCAAATTTCTCTACAAAAATGCAGTTTTAATTATTTATCTTCAAACATTAACAAAATTATTGTGCATCATTATTATTTTTAAATCTCAAATATTCATACTCTTATTACTAAATTTACTAAGATACATTTAAATATATGGAAATTAAAAAAAAAACACAATTTTATAAAGGTGTCATGACAAAAATAAATAGCTGATTTTTCTCAATAGTTTTTGAACATTTAATAAGATATTATGTAAATAAAATTGTTCATGAAGTACAAAAAAAACAAATTCAGTGATGCAGTTTTTTACAATAATAATAGCTAAATAGTACAGTAACAGTACGAAAAAAAGACACGTAATCGGTTATTATGAAATTTTTGTATTATCTGTTATTAATTTGATCAAAGAAATTCCTTGCTAGAATGCTTAATCAGCCTGTATTAATGATACTTTTAACTACGTTTGAGTACATTTTATGAAATTTGTTTCCTGATCTTTATGAAGAAAAAATATGGATAAAACTAGGTCTATTAACAATGAAAATGATATATTTATCCGTGGTTTTTTATTCAAAGTCAGCCGTCGCCTGTAGCAAAATTAGGTTAATTCGCCAAGTGCGAAATTCTATTCGACCTTTGTTCGTTCTAAGCTGTTTGTTACCTATGTTACCGAGTTCGTAATGCCAAGTAAACGAATGCATGACTTTGTTCTCTACGATGTAATAACACATAACATTCAAGTACTTTTATTCCGATTTTGAAATTTACACTAATTGCCACCAGCCCGGAGTAGACGGCGAACTTATTGCTTAACTTCAATTCCAAGCTCACCTATTCGCGTCTCTATTTAGATTTTTTATAGATACTTTGGGATTAACATTTAACATTAACATTAACATTTTAGGTCAACAATAACAATATTTATATAGGATTGACAATGACGTCCACCTAAATCCTCAAAATAAAGATATATATGTTCAAATAAGAAGTAAATCTTGTCACCCTATCAAATGCCACGATTCCGCCCATATTAACAAATTATGATTGATTTATATAAAAGTTGTTTATATAAAATCCAACTAATATGTAATTTTGAACAGATGACTTTTAGAAGACATTGGGGACGATTTTGTTGCTAATAATTATATAATAATTATAGTATAAATTATTTAATTTTCACTTGATTCACGTATTTCCCATATTCAACAATAGTCAAGAAATGAATTTGTTCCTTCCATCAAATGCTACTATTTTGCCCACGATTATCACAAATTAAGTTTAATTTAATTTTAGTTGTAATAGTTATCCAATTTCCATTACTCTTCAAATTTATTATGAGCATAATAATAGTAAAGCACATAGCACAAAATCATATGTATTACTTTATTATATTATTAAAACTCTTTCAGTAATATCTTGTGACTAATAACAATAATGTTTCTAGGTTCCTCAAGAATATCTGCAACTCCTGCAAGAACTGCAATCGGCTCAGCAACAACAACAAAGCGCATCGCAACCGGCTGCTCAACACAGATACGTATTACCAAGGTAAGAATTAAAAAATTTAATAACAAATAATGTAATAATGCACTCTAATAACTATTTGGATATATATAACATGTTTGGTGCTTTGCTCAAAGCAAATTCATAATACTTATATAGCGTTAGTTTATCACAAGGGTGGAGGAATTAAGTGAAAGGAACAAATGGAGAAGTAATAAACGAGAAAACTATTTACTCACATTAGAATTTATTTTTAATATCGATCGATTGAAGACAACTTTGGACATTATTTAAGACCTGCGTAGAATATATTAATATGGGGTTATTTATGCATTTATCTTTGGTGTTGGTGATTTGAAGGAGTAAAATAAAACAATAAACAAGAAATATATAAAGTCGTGTATTCTAGTCATTCTCAATCTGCCGGTTCCGGAGCGCCAGTACAATACGCTCACGCTCCCCAAGTTCAACTCGTATCATCTGGAGGCAGTCAACAAGGTCCATCAACCTACGCCCTTCAACAGCAACAACACGCACAAGCTACGCAACAGCTGCAACAAATACAACTGCAGCACATACAACAACAACAGCAGATCGCTGCCTTACAACAACACCAACCTCATCACTATCCAAAGCCAAGACCTACGTCATCTCCTTATGTCTCGCAAGCGACCACAGCCATACCTAGACATCAACACATATCTGCTTTAGCTGACTCTACATTCGAGAAAGAATTGGCTCAATTGGTAGCTTCGAACAGAGCACAAGAACAAGCTCAACAACAACAATCCGCTTTGAGAGTTAAGCAGTACCAACCAAAAGGAATTTCAGCTGCTGCACCATCTCAGCATTTATATCAAGGACAGCAAGCTCAATACTCTTACATAAGTGAGCAAGAACAGCAACAAGGTAATCAAATTCCACAGTACGTACATGTTCCCCAGCAACAACAGGCCCAACAACAATATGGTTATCAAGATATAGCCCAAGGTGGCCAATCATACGTTGCCCCTAAACTAGGCAGAAAGCCTACTGCTCAACCCATAACTCATCAGTATTTAGCAGAAACTACAGGTTTATCTGGCAAAGCTAGCTACGAACAACGACCTCAATATGCAGTACCATCTCAATCCCCATACGCTGTGCAATACCGAGTGCAGCAACCAATTATATCTCACCAACCAACTACCAGATATCAACCACAAGCAACTGCGGCATCAAAAATTCCTACAGCTTCTCCCGAAGATCAAGAATTCTTGAAAAGTCTCTTCGAAAACCAAGCACAAGGTTTCTTCCAAGGCGCTAAGCAACCTCATCAGCAGCCACAAGCTTCCAGATCTTCTATATATGTTTCTCAAACTCAACCTACTTCAAAAAGCTTAAAACCAGAATCAAGCCAAGACAGCAGCCCAAACCAACTTCCTCCAATCAGATTACCTGGTCCCAAGGACCGTCCTTTGACTCAAGATGAATTCCAAGCTTTAGTAAATGCCGGATATTCTGTGACTCCAATTCCTGTTCCAGTACCAGTTCCAGTGCCAGAAGATAAATATAATCAACAGAAATACCAACAACAACAACGCGGATATGCACAACCAGAACCTGAATATCAACAGCAGCGATACCAGCCAGTGCAAAGTGTTGCTCCTAAGGCAGCAATCAAACAGAGACGATTGGTGCGTCCTCCACAAGGTTACAGGTTGAATGATGAACAACCAAATGCGTCAATTACCTACTTGGTACCATTAGATCAAGAACAACAAAACAGGGAATACTCAGGAAGGTCGGAACAATAAAAATGCTGATGTAATTTTAAATGAGTTTTATGAAAATCAAGTTTTCGATTTGAGTTTATTCGAACGCACAGTAGGATATATCTTGAAAATAACGATATTTACTTAATCAAATAAGAGATGCATTTATCTTTTTCCAAATTTAATTTCATTAACAATTTGGTTAAGTTTATCGCTTCTAAATATTTAAAACGATGTCGAATTATCAAGACCTTACTGTTACTTAATTTTAAGTAGATGGCTAAGAAATTAAGAAAAAAGTATTAATTAATTTTTTAAAGACTTGCAACTTATATAAAGTCTTTGAATTGCAATTGGCTCATAAAAGTATTATTGGCAATAGTCATTTATTTTATTAGAGAAAGTGCTAAGAATATAAATGACCAGTCTAAATTTTTGTATAAATATTTGAGTTAGAACAACTTTCCTATAAATATAAAATATTAATTATTTTTCTATAACTTTGACCGATTTTCGAACGATATTATATTTATTGTAAATAATTTAAAAATAACGTTTTCTTTAGAGTATTTTCAAGGTCTGCTTTCACTTGTAATGAAAGCGTTTTATTACCAATTATAATATAATCATGATAAATAATTATTACGATATTATATTTGATAGAATAGTTAACTATATGATGTATAATTTTGTATTGAAAAAGAACAGAAATTGAGATGTGATAATAAAAAAATTATTAAAATTTTATATTACTATATAATTAGTGTTGTCTTTTTTGACTCGTTGCTGGGAATATTTAGTAATAGAAACATTATATATATATATATATATATAAAACAAAAGATAATTTTGACGCAGGTAACAATTCTAGGATAAAAATAACACGCATGAAATGCGTAAATTATTTCTGATTACGAGACAAAGAGCCGATAAATATTTTCTCAAATTTAAATAAAATCATACATTTTTATAATAACTATTTATTACAAATTTGCACAGTTTTTTTTAGTAAATTTTAAATTTGAAATTTTTAGCCTTATTCTACCTAGGCACTGTTGGTTTGTTTCTTCTATTAAACAAATATTACTTCTGAGTCTTAGGCTTAGTATTATTATCATTAGTAATATTTATATTAGATTATTCAAAAAATATCTTTTTCTTTTACTATGGTTTTAAGTGACAGCACCCCAAAACCGTTTTTATTATTTGTATCTGAAAATCGAAGGTGCACCACGTTTTAAAAGTGTAGTTGAAGCTGATAAAGGCATTAATTGATGCAAATAGAGGAAAATGTACATTAACACAAGACATCAGTGAAAAAATAATTTTAACTAATCTATTTATAATAACTATATCTATTTATAATAACTTGAATGTCTGTATAACTTTTTTTCGAAGCAAAATTCGACACGCTCGATGTTGCATATAGGCGACACTCGTACACACAGGTAGTTCAGCGGATGTCGCCTATAGGCGACATTTGTAACGGATTAGTTAATATTTTGCTTTATTTTGACAATGTATTTTATGAAGACATTAGTAATTGTTAATTTATTTTTGTGCATAATGCGTTTTACACATAAACCGCCACCTCACTTGTATGTTATGAAGCTGGGTGAGAAAGACCCTGTTATCTAAGATTGTTTTTTTGATATTTGTGCGGTTTCTAGGTTAGGTTTTATATCTGACAACCTGAGAAAACGCCTGGCTGCACAATAATCACATGACTTTTGTCAATATTTAGAACGAATTAGTATTGAATGTTCTTTATAACGCAGCCTTGCCATAACATTTGTCTGTTATGCGGCAGAATCGGTCTCTAAATTTCAATATTTGATACGATTGTGTAGAAGAGAAGAAACTGTCCTCGACCACGTTATGAAGTCTTTGTTCAAAAAAATAATAAAATTCCAGACTCTATGCTAGTTAATTTATAAGATACGATTGCGAAGAGGAAAGCAAGCTGGATTGAACCCATATTGAATAAAGAGTCTTCATTTATAATAAATAAAATTGAAGACTTAATTTTATATTTATCTATTGGATACGATTTTTAGGAGAAAAATACATTGGATTGGAGCCATATTGGCAAAAGAGTTGCTACTGCAGGACATCACCGAAAATAAAACAGAATATCAGGATGAACTAGGAACTTGCATCAGAGAAAAAATATAGGAAACTGACAGCATAGATCTAGGATGCAGAAGTATAAAGGCAAAAGTTTTGAAAGTAGGACATCACCGAAGATAAAATAGAAGAACATGATGGAGTAGGACGCGTGCATCCAAGAGAAAATATAGGAAATTGATAGCATAGATCTAGGATATAGAAGTATGGAAGCAAAAGTTTGTAAAGTATGATCTAGAACTATTGATAAAGGTGGAGAAAGAGGTGTTAATATATTGTGTGTCTACACACTGGACCTGTCTTCAGGCAGAACAATACTACGAATAATTTTTTTAATAATCTTTCACCTGTTTTTTTTTATATTTTAATTTACCAACTCCAAGTCTTTCAAATCAATAGGTTCGACGGCACAAGATCGTTTCCAGAAATACAGTTTCCAAAAATATCAATTCTATTATTCGCCCCTTATTGAACCATCTAACTAATAAAAATAGATTCTTGAGGTAGCAGTACACATGTATCATACATTATATATTAATGAATTACACATTAATTTCATTCATCAAAGCGATCTATTTCTGCTTATGATTACTCTTCAATTATTCAGAGGCGGATCTGGACATCAATAATTAGTGACGATGACCAATATATATATGGATAAAGAGAAAAGTGGGAAACTTTGCTTTCCAGTATGTGGAAAACTGAAGTTGAACAAGTCGGTTGACGTAGTTCTTGTCAGAAATTCATAAGATACAAGTTAAAAAATAAATGATAGAAAATTAAAATAAAATTATTCCAAGTATTTAAAATAATTATTTTTTACAAATATTAAAACTAAAGTAGAAGAAATGATTTGGAGAATGTATTGAAGTAACATACGTAACTGACACAGTTATATTAAATATCAAATATTTTAAATGCTATAATAAAATATTTGTGCTGTTACATAGACAGTGATTGTCAATAAAACAATAATAAAAAGGCTCAAGAAATATAAAACTGAGATTACAAGTGCTTGGCAAATATATCATAATTTTTTATTTACACATTTCTAAGACTAAAACTGCTCAAAAAATATTAAAAAAATATATAAAATTGTGATTATTTATAAAAATATTAATATAGAATCTCAAGATGTATTACATTGAGATTGAAAGTGCTTTAATATATGAAAATTTTTTATTTTTATATTTCCAATACTAAAACTGCTCAAAATAAATTAAAACATATAGTTATAAATTGCAACCAGGAATTACAACAAGAGACAAAATTAATGTAATTTGAAGATACTTTTATATAAATATCTGGTTAATGAAAGAAGATAAAAATTACTAGATAAACCAGCAGGAAAAAAATAATTTGGAGATACTTTTCGAATATGAATAAAATTATTAAAGGAAAAAATATTTAAGTAAAATTAACAATTGCAATCAAGAATCATAACAAGATTCAATATAAATATAATTTGATGGTATTTTAAAATACATATTCAATATACAAATGCGAACAAAAAAATTAGAGAAATTAATACTATAATTATTAAAAATAATAACGAAGTTTAGTTGCATATTGCAATCAATAATTAAAAGTAAATCCAAGATATTTAAAAAAAACATTTTTGAAATATAAATGAAAATAAGAATTGGTGAGTGAACTATAAGTATTCAAAATACATTTTACAAGAAATGATTATTTTGTACATTTTAGAAGATAGTTAATTCCAGAAGAAGATTGTCCTTAAATATTATTATAAATAATAATATTACACACATGTGTTATAGTGAATAAAAAAATAAATATTGAAAGTGAATTTATACATACAAAAAATATATTAAAAATAAAATAAACACAATGAATATAAATTAATTCCAAAACAAGGATACAAACTGTTGCAAAAGAAAGTATGTTGTATCAATTCCAATTTACATGAACAGAAAAAATGTGCTTATTTTGATATACAAGCAAAAAGGTCCATGATTTTTTAAACAAAATTATTCGATTTAAAATAATAGATAAATAAAATACCATAAAAATAAAATTAAAAACTATTGCTCTAGTTGAAAAAAGTCGAACAAAAGCTTATCAAAATCAGATCACTGTTTGACTAAAATATATAAATAAATGTAAAATATGGAGACTCAGCCATTTTTTACTTAACGTGTAAAAAATATTATCCAATTTCATCTAACATATAAAAATAATCCAATAAAAATCAAAACAACTGATCAGTGTTTAAATAATATAAAAAAGTGAGATATATTAAATTCAACCATCCTTTATTTAGTGAATTTAATTATCCAGCTTCATCCAACGTTAGTGTATCATTTACCATTAGTGTCCAAATTTCAAATTTTCTTCATCCAAAATGGTGGAGGAAGACAACGAATTTTTGAGCGCCGAAGACAAATCAATTGATTACAAAAGGGCAACTTCTATATATGATTTTGTCGAAACTGATATAAATGGCGAAGAAGTAAGATTCGACAAATACAGAGGGCATGTTTGTCTTATTGTCAATATTGCGACCAAATGTGGACTGGCTTTGACTAATTTCCAGCAGCTGGCTGAACTCAAATCGCGATTTTTTGAACAAGGTAAGAAATTATAATTGATAAAATACTTAAAACAGAGATTGTCAATCATCATTTTTGGAATTCTTGTACCATGCCAACATAATAAATAATAAATGGTAGTCTGCCTGAAGGCAGGTTCATGGTATGAGACCACCACGAATAAATTCCCAGAAGTACTATTCCCAGAAGTATTATTATTTGGTGAAAATATTTTATGATAAATGTTTTGCTTTCTCGTCATTAACTTGTGAATTTTTTAGAAAAATTATTTTATTGATATTTTTTAATTTTATTTTATTTATAAATTTCCATTTCAAAAAATTAATTGGGATTTGACAAAACCTTAGATGCATAAACAACGCACTATAGAACACATTTGTGTCGAGTATTTCGGTTTCAAAGTTGTCGGAGTCGTGGAGTTGTTAAGCGATATAACTCCTCCCTGAAGCGGAGTCAAATCCAAGTCGATCCGGCTTCGGATATGATAAGCCCATTTCTAATATGAATCATATATAGCATATTGGTACATTTTTTCTAAACACCACTCGATTTTGTTGCTCACCTGTTTATTAATTATATTCTAGTTCATAATGCTAATCAATAAAAGCGTACATAATTTATAATAGCACGCTCTATTTGTAAACATTTATTTAATTATTTAGGCTGCCAATACATTTAGGCTGCTATCACAATATTATATATTTTCATTGAATCCTACATGATTATTTCACACACAAGAATTCTTAAAATATTTACATTACCATAATTGTCTTCTATTCATAATGCAGGACTGAGAATTCTCTGCTTCCCCAGCGATTCCTTCGGCATGGAACCAGGAACAAGTGAAGAAATCAAGACTTATTTAGAAGACCTTGGTCTGGACATCGGGGATGTGTTTCAGAAAACTGATGTCAACGGTTCTTCTGGATGCAATTTATGGAAATACCTGAAGCGAAGAAAATCTGGTACATTTGGAAGTTTTATTAAGTGGAATTTTACTAAATTCATAGTAGATATGACTGGTAAGCCTGTGGAAAGACATGGTCCATATACGGATCCAATAGAATTGGTGGCAGCGTTAGAGAAATATCTGCCTACTGATCAGGAGATGCAGGATATGAAGGATGGAGGGTTCCAGAATGATACTACGCAATAGGAGAAAAATGATGATGGTGCTTATTGGATTAGTGTAGGAATCTTGTTGGGATTTTTGAAATATCAAAAAAGGTTATTGGATTCATAACAGATATTTTTTTCCAAATTAGTTGAGAGTTAATAATTTCAATAACGTGTATATATTGCAGACGTTGACTATATTAGTGTATGATCATTAGAAGGTCTTACAGGGTATTTAATGGAGTAATTAATAATTTACTGGATTCTTATAAGAATGCTGGGATAAATATTTTCCTATTTAATATGCATGTTTTTAAATTTTTTTGAAAAAATTAAAAATATATTTTTATCAATAAGGTTAATTAAATATTTTAATATAGAATTTATATTTATTATAAGTGTAGGCTTAAAAATTTTGAAAATTTTATATTTTCACGCTTTGCTGCTGCAGCGCAATTTTAATCAGAGTTATAGATTTATCGATTTAAAATTTAATTATCAGTATATATTAATGTTTATAATAATTAATATATGTTATATAACATTATTTATATGTTATATGGTATAATACTTAAGTAATTATAACCAGGTTAATTTTGATATATTTTTCTCCATTTGAAGTAAACTATCATGTATAGAACTTACACAAAATTGCATAAAATACAGTAAGATGATTTAAAACCTCTGAAGCAAAACGTCTTAAGCGGAAAAGCGTATTATACGGGATAGAGACACTATGTTTCAAAGTAAAAATATGCTTAAAGGCACCGGCGTAAAGTGACGTATTATGCAAAAAATCGTTTTAACGGGGTTTTACTGTATACATTCTTAGGAAATCTTTTTTGAATCTTTTTTTAATTGCGAAATAAGAATATTTTATGAAGTCGGTAGTAAAACTAACGTACTTTATTTTTTAATATTCAAAGAGTTTTTATCTTAAAACATAAATATACGTAAAAAATCTTACCTGTGAGTACAATCTAACATTAATTTTTTTTATTAGATAACTAAATGTTAGTGCTATTTTGAGAAATAAATAAATTTAGTTACGTTTAGGGGGCGTTTATTAATCACGTGAGGTTTTCAGGGGGTGGGGGGAGTTTTACAAGAAATCACGAAATATCATTATATCATGTGGGGGGGAGGAGTATAGTAAGATATGACGTGTATTTATTTTTTTAACTATTTTTTTTAAAAAGTTCAAACATCTTGAAAAATAATTCAAAGTTTTTTCACGTAACTAAAAATACACGTGATGTTTGGTGGGAGAGGGGGGGGTTAATTTTGAATATCACCATGGATCACCAAGGAAGAGAGGGGGTCCAAAAATCTTTAAAAAATCGCTCACGTAATTAATGGACGCCCCATTATGAAATTATGCAAAGGACACTTATATGTAACTATGTGCTTCTAAGTATTCTAAATCTATATTTTAACAAATATTAAAGCTTGTTTTATAAAATAAAATTGTACAAAATTGATAATTAATTTAAGAAAGTATTATGTACTTGTTTGGTGTAATACGTGTTATGTTACTTGATTGTATACATAATTGTAAATGAATATATGGACGTATTATAATAATTTTTTTTGTCATGAATTTATTTTAGGTCTACTACACGAATATGGACAAAATGATCACATTTACTAATACTATATCTAATAAGTAGTTTGGATTGGACAATTGGATTAAAAAGTTTCTAATAAGATTTTTTTCTACTCCTAGATACATGTACCTATATACCTAGAATCTACATACCAGTATGTATCATAAAATTTTCTATCCATTTTAAATGAAATAAATTTTTTGCTAAATTAATTTTTTTCTAAATTTTCGCCCTTCCACAACACAATTTGAAGAAAAAACAGAATATAAAAACAAAATTTTACTCATAAATTAACAAATAATTTGGAAACATTGCATAAAATATATATTAATATTAATTGCTTTTAAAAAAATAAAATTTATTTTAATTTATAAAGCAATTAATACTAATATAAATCTTATAATATGTTTCCAAATTTTTGATTAATTTATACGTAAAATTTTGTTTAGATTTAAAAATTTGTTTTTAAGTTTAATTATTATATTTTTTAATTTTTTCAAATTTTTTTTATAGGAGGATAAAAATTTAGGGCCGTATGTGTTTATTAATTACAAATTATAAAAAAAATGTCAAGAAATTTAAAAAATTCTTCAGAGTGTCCAAGCCTTATCCCATAGGACAGTCGTCGGAAAACCGGGGTAAAATACCCCAAATGGGGTAAAAATGGAATTTTTGGGATAAGAAGTATGTATTTCTAATTGCTATTCACTGTATTTGCTACGGGTCCATATGGGGGGTAATCTCTCTTTGTCATGGGGGTAATATCAAATTAGACAACAATTTTTTGGGGTAATGATTAAAAAAGTTTCCCAACCGTTGGCTTTGCGGAATGAAAAATAGATATTGGCGGATTCTCAGTCATAAACATCGGTCAAACCATTTTATTTGCATAGCAAATATTATGACTTCAACAATCACTTTATCTTGAAACCTTAACAATAATTGGAGGCATATCGTTTTTACACATAATTTCTAGATTTGCACGGTGATAATATCATTTTGCATTTTTTAAATTTTTATTGTTTGTAATAAAATTATAATCTTAAGTGTAAGTTTATTATTATAACAAAAATATCAATTTTAAATTCCAAATATTTTTTACAATATAATAAATTTTGTCAAATAATAATAATATATTTAAAAAAACTACCATGATTGAAAATTTAGAATATTATAAAAACTTTCAAATTATCATAAACATTTGGAGCAATAATTTGCAAAAACGGCTGAATTGATTTCAAAAATTTAAAAGCCGTTTCTTTAGAATAAGCAGAAAATTGACATATCATTTTACTATTTTGTCCACGTTTTCGCAAAAAATCCTTAACTGATTTTGAAAATTGAAAAGTAATGAAATACCTATGCCATTTGGAAATCCTCCTGACTAGTTGTTGGCAAAAAAGTTACTACGTAAAGAGGGGGATCTAGTAAGATATCATTTGTATTTTTTGTTTACATAAATTTTAAAAAAATCAAAATTTTTCAGAAAATTTCCAAAAGTGTAACGATTTTTTTTGGTAGGTACAATAAAGATACACGTGATGGTAGGTGGGGAGGTATTATTTAAAATACCATCACGTATCAACAAAAGGGTGGATGGGGTTAAAAAAAACCTTAAAAATCGATCACATGAATGATGGGCGTCTGCAAAGATCGGCCGAGCCTTTTTTTGTAAATAAATGTTAAAATTTTTATTTGGCATCTTTAATGAAACTCCAAACGGGGATAGAGTTCAAACAACCCAAAATATTATAGGCCTATGAAAAGTGGTTGAATCAAAAAAATTCGTCAAAGTTTGGAATAATGGTAATTAAGATCAATTAAAATACCTAAATAGCTCATTCCCATTTCTTATTGATTAAGATGATAATGTATACGTATAAAAAAGTTTATGCAACTTGCCTTTAGGCAAAATGCCACTTAGATCTAGTTATGAATAATTTGGTTAAAAAAGTGTAATATGATGAAAATCCTCTGTATTTGATATCAATGGAGTTTGTGGATATACATGCAACACTTTTCAAGAGACATTACCAAACAAAATTAAAATTAGAAGTCTCTGCCTTGCTCAATTATAACTCTATTATTAAATCCATTTCCATTAATTTTGCCTTTATCAAATAAATCGAACTAATTGCTCTTAATCACTGCACTTTCGTGAACCAAAGAATCCTTATTTTTCAGTTGCACAATAATTATAGCGTTTGTGTCGTTTTCAATCAATTTTCCAGATATCTATTATAGTTCGCTTTAAATAATTCAATTATGATTGAGAATATTCTTGAAATAGAAAATGGCTACACGTCTTGTACGATACCATATTATTTACGAGCTAATTTCTATGAATATTTCATTACAGGAAAATTCTAAAAGAAGCTCAAATGCAATGTGATATTACAAAGTAATAAAACACCTGCTACATGCGGTAAATAAAGATGTTGGGACAATTTTAATTTGAATCACAGCAAAAATGAATCAATAACAATTAACTCTGTAAAAAAGAATTATTGGTATATAAAAAAGAATACATAGAATAGGTTATTCAAATTGAACATTGAAATTGTCAAAGTGTCTGAAATGTATTTTAGTTCAAAGATTTTTTTCTGTTTGCAATAAATTCTGATTATTTTGGCAAATTTGGAAGAAACTAGTAGTGTATGGCATCGTGCCTTAAGGCAAATTGCTGAAACTTTCCGTACCGTAAAGAAATGTTCGAGGAATGTTAAATGGTTTCAAATAGATTATTTTAAATACTTTTAAATATGATTCCATACACCACTATTTTTTTAATAGTTACTAAGCTACAGTCCATACAATCTTTACTAAAAACTAATCAGCTCAATTCCCAAATTTTTAAGATCGGTTAAAGATTTTTGGCTAAAACTTGGACGAACAGGTTTGCACTTTCTTGCTGATTCTAAACCAACTATCGAATTTTATGAAATAGGTTACAATTTTTTTAAATCGGTATGGCCGTTTTTGAGAAAAATAATAATTCCATAAAATTAGAAAATCGAATTTTCTGGTAAAAACATGAAATTCTTCTTCAAGATGTTAATAACATATTTCTTGAAATTAGAATCTTCGTCATTGATCTAATTCTTGTAAGGGGCGTACGGAAAACTTTACACGAGCGGTGCAAGGTCTCACGATTTGCTGCAGAACACAATTGCATAATTAATATTATATTCTGTTACAACTAATGATGTCATTAAACGATACTTTAGCATTTAATTGAAAATTTTAAAAAATCCATTATCCAATCAATCAATTCTTCTTTGTAAATGAAACCTTTGTTTAAAAATATTAGCTAACTCAAAAATTATTTTAATTTTTCATATTTTTATAAATTCAATCTCTTATCAGTTTTATGTTATTATAGGCTGGTGTTTCAAGGTCTTGATGCAATTTAATATCAAATTTACCGAATCAAAAATTGCCCACTAGTCCTGAAACTGGAGTTCTGCCACCTCAGAATGTTATCAGTTAATTTCCTTCTGACTTAAACCGCATTATTACTTTCTTTATAATAAAACTGAAATTAAGATAAAAATTATACTTATTTTTACCACACATAAAAGTTTACTATCCAAAATCTATTAGTCTTTCAAGCAAACATTGATATAACAGCTCCCAAAAATAATATAGGCTTATAGTTAACACAGCTCTCAATCAATCTTGTAATATTATTATATCATTTATATGTGATAAATTTGTTCGATTAAACATATGTAAATAGATCAGTCATTTCCAGTAGACCAATGATGCTATCATGAATGATTTACCCCACTTTTTATCACAAAGACCACATCTATATAAATTGCTTTCTTGTGTACAGGGAATCAGTTATTTTAAATATTGATTTCACATAAAGGTGAGATAATAATAATATTATTTATTTCTTTATAATTTATCATTTATTAATTATACTAACACTAACTACATGATGTTTAAATTTAAACTGTTTTTTCTCTAGCTATAAATCAAGAATACGGATTGAATAATGCTTTACCATAAGATGAGATTTTTATATCTACTTCAAATTTTTATCACAACAATACTAGCAGCACCCCAAGAAAATTCTGCAGTAACACCTTTATCTCCAGAATCTGGCACAGGATCCCAAAATCCTATATCAGGAAATTCTTATTCATATCCAGTGCAATCGTATAGTTACAGTCCGCGCAGAATTCCTGCAAGGACTTATGGACCACCACGAAGAACTGTGAGTTTGTTGAAGATAATATGAAACAATTTGATATTTTAAATAGTATGAATATTTGATGAATATATTCAGTTATTTTAATTTACAGTTTAGACCCAGGCCCAACAGCCAATTTACCCTCAAATTTCAACAGGAGTACCCCTGCCGCCAATCTATCAAGCACCAGTTTTTACGACCCAATATGCTCAACCGTTTTACAATTACCAGCCGCAGGCCACGCCACAAACATTTCAGACAGAGCAAGTACCGTCTTCAGAATTCACAGAATCTCAACCATCAGCTAACTTGTTTTCTGAACTAGCAAGTAAAATACCGTCAACTGTAATAAATTTTGTGAATCGTTTCATACCAAGCAATATCTTGCCTACTACAGAACAAGTTACGCCAAAGCCTGTATACAGACAAATTCCTCAGTATATTCCATATGGTCAAGTTCAGACACCAATATATAGTCAACCTCCAATTCCAATAGGAGTGTTCTCGCCAGAAATTCTTAGACCAACACAAGGACAATTTTCCGAATTTACAGAACCTTCAGCTAATCTATTTTCGGATATTGCAAATAAAATACCGCCAACCATCAGAAATTTTGTAAATAGGTTCGTACCTAGCAGTCAACCGAACGAGAGGATTGCACCAACTGTTTACCAGCAAATTCCTCAGACTAGTTTTTATGGCCAAATTCCACAGACAAGTATATATGGACAAATTCCTCAAATTAGCACATATGGCCAACTTCCTCAGACCAGTTTTTACGAGCAAACGCCACAAACAAGACCTGTTGAAATAACTACTACTACTACTGTAGCAACACCTGCGTTTACTGATTTTTTATCAAACTTAAATCCTTTGAACTTGTTATCTAACATTTTACCTGCATCTGGAAGTCAATCTGCAAGACTTTCCCAATTTGATAATAGTCAGTTTGCCTCTACAATTCAGGAGAATGCAGTAGGCATTGATGAATCCGATGTTAAAACTAGCAAACTTGGAACTAAACGTTCAGCAAAACAAGATGATCTGGTGAAACCGATGATAATTCAACCTGATAGTTCAAACTTGAAAAATTTAAAGACTCGTAGTTCCAGCTCACAAACTGTCTACGGAGAAACAAAAATGTAAAATTTATTGCAAATGAAAATACATTTAAGCGCAAATTAATCATGTTTGATATAGGTTCAAATTGTCTGCAATCAAACTAATCTTGTCCAAAATTCCAAAAATGAATAAAAACACGTTTTGATATATAACACCATAGCTTACAAATTGTGAATTATATTTTATATAAATGTAAATTAATTTTATTTATAAATATTTGAATAAAAATATGATGAAAAGGGAAACAGAAATTTATTAACTTCCCATAGGATGAGTTATAGTAATCGCAAAAAAAATCGAAAATGCAAATTATTGCATATCTTTTTTACGTTTCAAAGGTTTTAAACAATTTGGCATACCTCAGAAAAAAATGATGTATTTGTGTGTGTGTGTGTAGAATGTATGTATTTTGAATACAATTTTTCGTCCACGATTTCGGGCGCACAAATCAACCGATTTGAATGTTTAAAAAACATTTGATTCCTATTGATATGAAGACGCGCTGATTAGTTTTTGGTGAAGACAGGTTTAGTCGTTTCGGAGATATGGGGCAAAAAGTGTCAAAACGGTCATTCAGTTTTTGAAAGAACGAGAACTCGATTTGAATGATTCAAAAAACATTTTGCTTGTAATGATAAAATGAATAGTTGTTGAAACTTTTGGTGAGACAGGTCTAGCAGTTTCGAAAATACAGAGGTAAATGTAAAAAAATGATATTTGGTAGTCAAAAATGAACATTAGACGTATGCACATCTAATTATCAGATATTTGATGAAGTTTTTCAAATTGAGTGCTAATTTTTTTGTTACAATTTTGTTGGGTTCTTTATCAAGATTTTCAATTTTTAAAATTTCCTTATACGGTTCAAGCAAATTTAAAAATCTTCAAAAATACACAAAGTTTTCAAAAATACACAAAGAATTTTAAAAATTTACAATTTAGTTTCAAAATGTGTATATTTCAAATGCGGTATTTTAATCGTAAGAAATATATCCTCAGACGGATTCATTCATTCACCACCTGCTAATGTAAATTTTCTCAATTGTTTTGAGCGATAAGATTGTCCCTTGTATATTTTTTATGAACGATAAAATATATAGTGATTCTAATTATCTATTTGAAATTGTATAAAACAATTATTGTAAATTATAAATCAATTTTTATTGATTACTGATTTTTTTCTTTAGAATATATAATTCTGGTACGGAAAGTTCCAGCAATTTGCCTTAAGGCGCGATGCCATACACCACTAGTTTTACAATTAGTTTACAAATAATTAATTAAATTAAGAAAATGTTTAATAGCTTTCTATGACAAGAGAATGATGTGCATATGCTGAATTTTTTCAACACATAACTTGTCTGTTTGAGTTTTACTACTTACGCTTAAAGAAAAATGAATTTTAAACAAATTTGATTTTGGCGCCGCTACCATGTGAGAACACAGTCTTTCATCTGGCAACACCTACAGTGTGAAAAATATTGATGATTGACAAACAGATGCCTTTAGGATTGTTTAGGCTTTAAGATCATCGTAAAAGATCTAAAAGTATAATCTATCTTGTTTTAAATACTAGTAATTTATTAATTCGTTAGCTAGAGTTGTAATTACAACATTACAGAAGTAGAATATTTTTACATACAAAAAGTACATATTGGATTGCATACGAAAGGTTCGAAAATCTAACCTTGAATAAGCAAACTTTAATTGAAGATCATTTTATAACAAGTTTACCAAGTATTATTAACTTTTGGGCTTATAATGAAACCTAGTTGTCAAAACCGATTTTGCCGCGTTTTACTTGAATCAATGGCGAAATAAGATGTATATGTTCGAAGAAATAGTACATCTTACAAATATCAAGTATCCAAAATTATCTAATTAAACTTCATGTCATCATCAATTGAACTCGACACAAAAGAAAGTGAACTAAATAAATAAATAGTTAATACAAAATTATATGCATTTATTAAATACATATCGATTACGTCATTCAGCCATTTTGTATTCATTCGCAAAATTGCAGGCACGGACAACCTGCTATCCGTCTAATTCGGGCGAATTTCCCGATATTTAATTTTGAGTAATCTTTCAATCATTTGTTCTAAGGAGGAAAACAGTATTTATAAACGTGAAACAATTTGAAACAAGCGTTTTTATAGTTTGTTGTTGAACGTTCTTTAAGTTAATTAAAAGAGTTGCACTGTCGTGTATTGAGCGCATCTAGTGTCTTAGTCTTTTGAGTGTGTTGAAAGTTGCAAGCATTCAAAATTCCGGTCCCCACGTGGAAAACAGAAGGCGTCAACCCCCCAGGGCACACGGGAGGCGCCGATATGCATAAGAATAGGAAAAATCGAACGGGCCCCGCCAGGTAAATGACCTACCATTGTTAAAATTCATTTGACATAAAGGTAATTTTGCTTTTACGGTAGTTTATTCATTATATTTGTACGCTGTTTGGAAATAAGCTATTGTAAATGTAATTTTACTAATTGTACAGAAGATGCTTGACAATGATTATCCTTATTAGAAGTTTCGAGGTTGCATTTGTTCATTTGCAATATATTATGTTTTCAGTGCAGAATTACTAACAAACTGTGATTCTTATGATTTGAGTGCTCTATTTAATCATGAAATGTTTCTTAATGAGTTTTAAATTATAAAAAACTATAGGTTAGCTGTCAAATATCCCTTAGTTTACGACAGCTCTCTTTTAGTTGATAGTTCTTAACTATTTTACATACCACCTTTGTCATTTTGAATATTCAATTTACTTGATTGCTTTATATTCTAAATCAAGGACCATGAAATTTAGTTTTCTTGTGTGTATAAAGTGCTGTTGCACGAAGCTATGACCAACGACATGATTTTATATTTGAAGAGTATCTTGATAAAGTTTCTGTAAATGTGTATTAAATTGACATCAAGAATCATAACAGAAATGGCTTTTAACATAAATAATCATAAGCTTAAATAATATATGATGCTTGTGTTACATATGGCAGTCGATGAATAACTTAATGATATTGGCATTATCTAATTATCTATATTAAAAAAGTATTTATAATACCTATTAAAAGATATTAAACTGTCAGCTGTATAGCTATCTCATGGCGTCATAAATTATTAAGCAACATATTGTATTCATTGAATATTAAACTGTTTTTATGTTATATATATATGCATATTTTTTATTCAAAGTATATTACATATATTTTTTTATTTACAAGGCAAAGCAGAGGTCGAACTGTTAACACAGACGGAGTATACAATAATGCCCATTTTATGCATGCAACTACCACACATGTAGGAAACACAGTACAAGTTCAAACATTATCTGGTGTAAAATGGGAAGGAGTTTTTAGGACGTTTTCTAGCAAGTTTGAGGTAAATTCAATGGCGAAAATTTTATTCTTAGCGAAGAACATTTAGTGTCATTGTTTGATTTTGTTCGATTGATTTACTTGATCATGTGTATGTGAAAATAGTTAGATTATAGCTTAAGTTTTTTTTCAAATGATACTTTAATAATCCAATTAAAAGTGAGAGTTGTATTGTAAAATTGTGGTTTACCCAAATCTCACGATTGGTTCATATTGGCGCTTTGTGTCGCAGTAAATAATATTATTGAAGTCTAATTGTCTATATTTATGGTTTTTAAAGACATATAAAGTTAAATAAACCAATATTGGATTTTAGTTGGTTTTAGAAATGGCCCACAGGCTAGATCCAGACCAAGGAAGCGATGCAGAAATATGTGTTGACACCGTAGTTGATAAGATTATATTCAGACATAGTGATATTGTAAGCGTTGTTGCCAAAGACGTGGATCTTGACTATGCTACTAGAGATACATTTCAAACAGATACTGCTATCTCCAAATTTAATGGTACGTATCAAGTAAAAACAATAGTAGTTACAACTTAAACTAACTTTCTACCCTCACAAATAAAGTAACTTAACATACTTTATGTAGTTATCAATAATATTATTATTACAATTGCGGTGCATTTTGAAGAAATTATTAGTATGTAAAATCAAATACATCATACATGTGAACATTTGAGGAATAGAGATTACTTAAGAAGAATGTAGAATGTGCTACTGGCTAATTTTTTAAAATTATAATAATTTAAATTTATTATAAATTATTTATGTTTAAAAATTATAGGAAATAAATTTTTTACCTTTTATTTTCAAGGTCAACCAGCGCGTTCTGAAGATAAAAAGTTAGAACCATGGGATGGTTCAGGAGCTGTTAATGGTGATGCTATTGAGTGCTCTCTAGATTTAGATCAATCAGCTAATGGTTGGGATGTAAATGATATGTTTAGGAAAAATGAAACGGTTTATGGAGTGCAATCAACATTTGATCAATCTCTAACAGGTAATCATATTATTTTTTTTATTTAATCATTCCTAATAAAAATAGTATTGGCATATTCTACTTGTCTTTATCAAATTTTGTTATACTGTACTAAACAAGATATATTGTTAAATTTCAATTACATTACATGTATTTATATACATTTTATAGGATATACTTTACAACTTCAACGTAAGGACACACAAGACTATCGTGATGCTGAAGCTAAAGCTGCAGAAATAGCAAATGAAATAGAGAGTCAGCCCTCACATAAAACAAGAGCTGATTTGGAAAATGGTGATGAAGAAGATTTATACGCAGCTGTCACAAGACCATCAGATAATAACTCTTCTAGTAATAGTAATAACAATAATAATTCTCGCGAAGGTAGCAATAATCATTCACGTAACAATAATAGAGGTATGAGACATGAAAGAAATAGTCCCACCTCTTCTAATGACCAAACTACAAATAATATCGGGGAAGGAACAGGGGGCAATAGTGAGAAATATGTGCCTCCGGCTAAGCGAAAGACGGCACAAACAGCAAAAATAGTGAGGTACTAAAACTTTACAGATGCATTGATTATGTATTTAATGACTTCAACAAAGTTAGTTTATTTTATTAATACTTATTGTCAATAATTTAAAAAAAATATTTTAATATCTTGCAGATCAACACCGCCACCAGTAGCTTCTACAAGTCCTGCCTTGCCAAATGTGCAAATCAATAAGGCTTCACCTTATCCCGTGAGTGTGCCCCCGCCAAACTTGCAAAACAATAGTGGTGTATCCCCTCCATCATCTGCTATAGTTTCTGGAGGCGGAGTGGTTGTATCTGGGCCGCCTCCTCAACAGCAAATGCCTGGAACACCAGTGAATATACCAGGAACTGTACCACAAGGATATATGCAACATGCACCTCCACCATTTACACTTTTGCATAGGTAGTGCATTTTATATATTTTGTATTTAAAAGTTCTTTAAAAATTGTATTCATATTAGTGTTTTCATCAATATAATTTCATCAACATATTAACAAGTTATATGAATGAAAACATTAATATTCAAAGTATATCAAATACAAGAATCTATTGACGACCATAAATTAAGATCTCTATCTTTTCTATAAACAAGCCATTCAATATTTCAGCCAACCACCGCCCCAAATGCCTGTAAAATTAAATGGAGACGCTACTAGTGCAAAACCTTTACCACAAAGAACTCCTAGGGGCAATTTTACACCTGGACAGCCCCCACAGAGTTTTACAGAGCCTCCACCAACGATGGGTGCACCTGTTAGTATAAGAGATTTTTTTTTCTTTCTTATTTTGTGAATTAAATAATATAGATAATAATTGAAAATATGCATAATGAATGATTAGATCCCTCTGGGAAAACCACCCATTCATGTGCCTCCACCACACTTGGCTCAGCCTACAACCGGGCCAGTTGTTCAGCAAATTTCATTATCTGGTCTTCCACCTGGTGCAGCACCAGCACAAGCACAACCTGTTATGCAACAGAATAATCAACCGCAAGCTGAGCAAACTAATCAAGTAACTGGTGTGCCTATTGCTGTAATTCCTGCAGAACAACACATAGCGGGACCGCCACCTGCTGCTGGGATGATTGTGGTAAATATAATTTCTTAACAAGCATAATGCCTGCATTAAAATATTTTTAAACTTGTATTCACTATTACATTGTAAAAGCTGCAAATTATGAGATGCTTCTGTTTCATAGTAGATCATAATTAATTGAAAAACCATTTTGTCTGATTACTTAGACTTAAGTGTTCATAGTTGTTTTTTAATTTGCAGGTTGGTGTGCCACACCAGCAAACTATCGTACCCATCACAGTTGTGCAACAACCACCACAACAACCACCATCAAATTTACAAAATGTGCAACAAAACATGCCTTCAAGTAGAAGAGCTCCTAGAGATGAACAAGTACAAGTAAGTTATCCCCTATTTATATTTACTATCATTACTATTATTTATTTACTATTATTACTATTATTTCATTAACACGCATTGTTTTCAATTCAAGGATTTTAGAAAATTCCAGCAAGATTTCAAACTAGCTCCCCCTCAAAACCAACAGTCCCCTCCTCAACAAATACAAGCAAATAATCATCAGGCACAGAGTAGATATGAAAATGCAACTTCAAATAATCAACAAGCTCAAATACCTGTGACCAGTGCTGTGTCTGTGCAGCAAAATGATTCTGCGTCAAAATCCAATCAGCAACAGCCATCTAGTTCTCCTGAGCAACAAAATAGTTCACCTAATCAGAGTTCTTCTCCAGAATCTGTTGATAAATTATCCTCGGGTTTGAAAAAATCAACATTAAATCCAAATGCAAAAGAATTTGTATTCAATCCATCTGCAAAGCCGTTTACTCCAAGAAGTCCCAGCACACCAAATCCATCAAGGTGAAAATGACATGTTTCATTAGTATTCATGTTTTTTGTGATTTTTTCAATTTAGGTTTCTTTTTAAATTTCAAATGGTTATTATTTACTCGAGTTTAATAACCAAGTAATTCAGTTGACAAAAATATATTTTTTAAACATACATATATTTATCGTACTATGTACTTACTTATGCGGCCAATAAACTAATAGTAATTCATTTAATTACATAGGCCACATACACCACAAACTCCTGGACCAACTTTGGCCCAACAAGGTACTTCTATAGCTAGCTATCATGGAGGCCATTTAGCTGGACCGCCATTACCCACAATGGTATTGCCATATGTAATGCCTTCACAGCCTGCTCATTATCAGACTTCACCTACTCAGCATGGACATGCTGGTCAACCTAACAGATTCAGGAAAGGTTGTGAGTAAAATATTTATCATCATTTGTAAATGTAGAATAATCACATTTCATAATTCATTTTTTTCTACTATTGTTCTTATTGCATAATCTACAATTACTTCATATACAGGTTGTCCCCTGATAAAAAAAAAATCCAGTTTGAAAGTCACGAGCTTTGGAGTTCTGTTGTTTGAAAAATACTTCATACAATACTTGCTAGTTCATATTAAAGAAATAAAACAAGTAAAATAATGAAAAAAATATAGAAATTACACAATTTTTTGTAATGCATTTGCTTACTCGTGGTAAATATGTCTACTATCTCATTATTGAACTTTTGGGAATATAAACATTTGAACTGAATGAAATGTGTTAGCAAATATTAAGTTTTTTTTAGGTTTTTATTTATTTTGTCTGTTTTTGCATGAAACCATCAAGTAATTGTGTCTTTTTACAATCCTGTGCAAACTTTTAATGAACTTGCTGACATGTACATGTTTTTAAAGGAGGGCATTTCAATGTTCATCAACTTCAAAAATTTATAATTCAAAGTTTAACAAGTAATCTAAATTTTAGCAAACTTGAGACAAATTTGATATTATAATCTTTTACTGTGGTCTTAAAAACATTATTTACGATTATGGTTTAAATGAACAAAAATAATAAAAATTAATCACAATAACCAAAAACAATCACAGTTTGACCAGAACTCTAAGCTGTACTTAATTAAAAGCTCATGATATTCAAACTACATAAGATAAAAAAAAATCATAATAGTTGCGATTGATACTGTCACGTTTTGGCTTGATGTTGAGCCCTGGGACACTCCGTATAAGAATATTATATGATTTTGAGAAAATGTTTCTGATATTTATGACAAATGTACAAAATTTGCAGTGCAATTGGCAGCATCTCAAATGCAAGTAGCTGCAGCAACTGGTCAGCCGTTATTAGCCCCTGCACCTTTGCAACAGTTTATGCCATATCATCCACAAGGACCGCATCCACAGCATCTTCAAGCTCAACCTTATCATCATCAAATGGTTGGGGTAAGTAGATAATTCACATGATATGAATTTATTTTCTGTGAATGGTTTGGATATAAATTGGGCATAAATATTAACTTTATGATGAATGAATAAAAATTCTAAACTCAAAATGTAGGTTAAATTCAAATAAACCAATAACCCATGTTACATAATAACTTGCAAATGTTACTGAAAAATTACAATTATATTTGGTTTTCAGATGCGAATGATACATCATGAGAGTCCACCACAGCACCAACTGCAGTACTTGGCACCACCACCACAGTCAACAACTCCTTCACCCGGTCAACCTGGGCAGTATCACCCTGGGGCACCTCAGCCATCTCCTGCTCCACCGCAAGGGCCACAATTTCCTATAATGTGTCCCTTGCTGCCAGGTCCTCCTCCACATGTCATGCCGCAGTACCTTCACAGTCAAGGGCCCCCACATCAGCCACATCATATACAGTTGTTGTTACAGAGTCATCCAGCAAGTCAGCATCATGCCCAATAAGAAAAATTTAATTGAAAAACTATTGTTAGTATCTGTCATAGTGGATTCTGAAGTGTCAGTTGTGTGCGCGATTGTTGTGAATGTGAAATTGTGTGTTGTTTAAGTTGCTGCTGTTTGTACATATGAGTCAAGTAAGAATGGATAGAGTTGGAGTGAGATTTCCCCAATGGTGGAAGGATGACTGAAAATTTGTTTTTTTTTTCGTTGATTGTTAAAGAATTTAATGAGCTGTTGTCACACACTCCATCATTGCATTGTAAAAGAGAGTAGAAAGACGTCTAATTGTTGATGGTTATTAATTATGACTGAACCGAATGGAAACACTGTAGTGTTTTTGTTTTTAAATTATTGACTAAGAGCAAGGTTCATATTATGATAGAGAGAAAAATGAACTTACATGATCAACTTGTTCCTTATATGATTTCATAGTCACATTCCTCAATTAGTCTAATACCTGGACCTATTGACAGAAAAATATACAATTAATTTTATTTTGAACTCATTATGCAAGGGTATTAGGACATTGTTTACAAATGCTGCTCTGTTATTTAAACTGTAAATTTAGGCCAATTCAGCTATTTACCAAAATTACTGAGGGGTGCAGTTTCTTTAATAGAATTTAAAACAAAAAAAAAACTTTGTATTTTTCCTGCTCCATGCAGAGTTAAAGATGACGTACTTTTATATATATTATGTATTTATTGTTTCTGAGATACTTAATAGATACTAATTTATCTCGTCACAATTATTTACCTGAGATTTTCTGGTATCTATTAATTATAAGAAACGTTTTTGTTCATTTTATTTTTGTTCAACCGCATATTTCAAAATTTATCATTTATGACTTGTTAAATTTGTATACTTTATAACATTAATATTTTTGTGGAAAAAAGTCAAATCAAGTTTATCATAAATTTTAATGCTTGAACGATTTTTTTTTGCAAATATAATATTGTTACAATTCAATTTTACATGAGGGGTCCTAAATAAAGAATCTTTTGGTTCAAATGAGTTAAATAGAATTGGACATGTGGCCTGACTAAAATATTCTGTTTGCTCTTTCTGTTGTCAGGCTTAATTTTTATATTAAACATCTACAGAATAAAGAATCAAAAGCCCAAATTTGCCTTAGATTAAATTAATTGAAAAATAATGAAATTATTTTATGAACTTAATTTCAGGAACAAGAATTTATGGCTATTAAATCGACAGTTTAAGCATAGGGGAATTTTTCTTTTATTATTATGGATTGCTTTTTTCCTCTTTATTCTTTTTTAGTTTCATTATTCATTGAATTGTTTCCAATTCTGACAGATACCATTAAACAAGCATGTGTTGACCTGTTTGCTTACGCTAGTATATACATATTTTTTTTAAGTACTTATTTTTTTTTTTTTTTTTTTTTGAGAATCAGATCGATCTGAGATCAGTTTATATTTTAGTTTAATTATATTGGTTGATATGCTGGCATGATGAGCGACTGATAATCGTGCAAAATTAGAATACAGTTTTCTAAATTGAATAAGATATATCAATATTTCAAAAATTTGTTTTTGATGAAGTTTGTGAAGATTAAACATATAGTTATTAACTTCCCATAATGGATGTGTGTGTAAAATACAATTCACATACATCCATTTTGGCAAATTCAAAAAACATTCGATTCCTAATGACGGGGAGAGACATGCTGTTTAGTTTTTGGCAAAGGCAGGTTCCAGCGATTCCGAAGATACGGAACAAAAAGTGCTAAAAACGATAACTCAGTTTTTAAGAGAACGGAGCGTCCGATTTTAATAATTCAAAAAACATTTTACTTGTATTGACAAGGTAAAGAACTGATTTAATTTTTGGGAAGGCAGGTCTCGCGGTTTCGGAGATCTAGTAAAAAAAATGCCATTTGGCGGTCAAAAATAATCATTAGACATATGTAAGTTGAATTATCAGGTATTTTATAGAGATTTTAATAATGTGTAGCAATTCTGTTTACATTTCTATGGGTTCCGTAACATCGTTTGTCCGTTAGACGACGACGCGGCGCTTACGCGCTTCGATAATTTGTCTGTATGCAGCTAAAGCAGTGCGATTGCTTTGGAAAAACGTTCAAAATTTCCAAAATATTTCAAAATAAAAAAAAAAAACATTTTTTTCCAAAAGTTTTTTTGACCAAAAATTTTAAATTTCTCAAAAATCAAATTTTTCAAAGATTAAAAAAAAATAATTTCTTTTAAAAAAAAATAAAAAATGGTACGGGAGGTTCCAGCAATTTGCCTTAAGGCACGGTGCCCTACACCTCTAGTTTATCTATGCACAATGCGCGATTAAATCTGGCGCGTATTAATTCATCGTTATCAATGAAGTCAGTTATGGATGGTATAAAGAAAACGATACCGCGTGTTATAAACCGAAAATAATGACGTGAACAGCAGCACGTGAGGAGCACGTGCTCTACTGATACGATGTTTGACAAGTATGTACACACGAAACGTGAAATGGATATTAATGATGTTTTCGACAATTTATTGATGTGCGAAGATACTTCTTACCAAAAAGGTTTTAATTCCTTGCTTATAATTTCACTTTATCCTTAATGATATTTAATTCTATTTAAGGATACAAGGACGGAGTAGAAAAAGGTAAAAGCGATGGCAACTTAGAAGGGTTTCATTTAGGTTATCATCGAGGGGCTGAATATGGAGCTGAACTAGGCTTTATGTATAGCGTTATTAAATCATTAATTGGTCTAAAAGACCAAAACATGCTACAATGTTCAGAGAAAGCTTGTCATTCTCTTCAAGAAACAGTGAAATTGATTAAGGAATTTCCACAAACTAATGTTGATAATATAGACTTGGAAGCTTCATTACGATGCATAAGAAGTTCCTATAAAAAATCATTATCATATCTAAAGATTAAATGTGATTACCCAGACAAAGACTTAATAAATTTTTAAAATATGGAGCAAATAATTCTAGTACAAAAGAAACTTTTAAGTCTTGTAGAATTTGTCAAACCGTTTCTACCATTTCTTAACTCTCACATGGTGAGTTTTTTAACAGATAATTATTGGTTGAAGTTTGTACCTAATGATGTTCGGATCGAGATTGAAAATATGGGTCATGAAGCATTTATGACTTTGTTTCATGACATATATTCTGGAACTCAGTTCAATTCTGGTTATAAAAACACAATAAATTTCTTGAAGAGTACAAATTCTTTGCAATTACTTGATGGTGATGTATGCCCTACATTATCTGATTTGTGTTTAAAATTAAATATAAATAAATATTATTTACCATTAGAAGGTCTACAAAAAATAATGTCTGACAAAAAGACTCATGAGGTAAATTTAGTTAAATGTATATTTTAATAATTATGTTTCTGATAAAATCTAATTTTGTTTATCCAGGTGAATATTGTAAGTGCAATTACAAACTTTTTATGCAGAAATTCAGAATCATCATTGACTGTCGTTGACATAGGTGGAGGTAAAGGTTATTTATCATCACTCTTAGCAATGGAATATAAGCTTAAAGTAATAGGAGTTGATTCAAACCAGACGAACACTCATGGTGCAGCAAAAAGAGATTTGAAATTGAAGGTAATTCACTACAACTTCAAATTTAAGAGAATCTTCCAATAAAACAAACGTTCAATCTTTAATAGTTTTGCTTACTAAACAAATATTGAATTGCTGTTGCTTTTATTTACATTAAATAGTTTTTTTTTTAATTTAATATATAGTACATTAGATTTTCTTTTGCATGGTATCATTTATTTTTTAGTAGAATAATTTATAAAATATAATTATTCTTCTATCAAATTAGAAACATTGGCAAGGCATAACAAGTAAACTGTCTCGACATCTCAATGACATGGCTATTAGTAATTCATCACAAGATGAATTATATAAACTAATAACTCAATATGTAGATGAATCAACCAATTTAAAGGAATTAGTGAAACAATCTTATCCAAATGATGAATTTTCTGGGATTTGCATGACTGGTCTACATACTTGTGGCAACTTGGCTTCCTCTAGTTTACGAATATATAGTAGCAACAATGATGTCAAATCCATTTTAAATGTTGGATGTTGTTACCATTTATTGGACGAGCAATATGATGATACAGATTCAACTAGCAATAATTATGGTTTTCCAATGAGCAATTTGTTACATATGGATAAATTTGCATTAGGCAGAAATGCTAGAATGCTAGCTTCTCAATCAATAGATCGTAAAGTGCACTTGAAAGAAAATTTAAATAAAAGTCTACTATATAGGGCTGTTCTGGAATTACTGATCCATAAACATTGTGACAAAAATTTGGATGTGCATGTAGGCAGAATTGGCGCAAAATGTAAAACATTTTCAGAATATGTAAATACAGTTTCAGAGAGAAAGAACTTAGGCTTGAAATTTTCAGATGAACTTTTAGAGGATCTTATAAAAAATCATGAAGAAAATTGGTTAAAATTACAAAGCTATCATGCTTTGAAAATGTGCTTTGCACCTATTTTAGAATTAATTATAGTTTTAGATCGTTACTTGTACTTGTTGGAGAATGGTTATAATAATACATATTTGATCAAACTTTTTGATCCTGTTATATCACCTAGATGTTATGCTTTAATTTCTGTTAAATGATATAAAACAAAATTTGTTAACTAGTATTTATTTTAAGTACATTATTTTATACACTGAAGAAATAAATCGAATAAATAGAATTCAAGTCATTTTGTTTTTAAACTAAATTGTTTTTCATCTTTATTGTCTATTGAGTCAATATGACAGACATTTAAATATACATTTAGTACTGAATCTGATGGTTTTATAGAAATAAATTCTGTACTATTGGTTATTTTAAGTCTATCACCAGTGCTATATTGTTTTGCTTGTTCTGGCTTCAGTATTACAATATTGTGATCACTCTGTATGAAGCATTTTCCATATTCTTCAGATTTTTTATTGATGGTCAACTCTATACTATTATCTTCTGCATCAGGATAACTTAATAAAAACATAGCAGATTTTTGCTGATTCATTAGTGCTTGGCATTTCATGGCTAAACCATTCTTAACGAATTTTTTCTTAATAACTTTTGGTGGTGTGTTTGTCGCAAATGCAGTGGTTGATGCTATTGTACAAAGTGTCTGTGCAAATTGTGAATGAGCTGGACTCGAGCTAGGTGATATATCTTTATCATCAAAGAGATCATCAGATGATACATCATTAATATCATCATTGCTAAATAATTGACAACTTGAACTAGTATTTGGAACTGGATTACTGTTATATGCACGTAACACATTGCTGTTTTGAAAACTGATTTGTTTTGTAACATTTTTGTGACTACTATATGGTGTGGAGAAATTTGATTTTGGACGTTTTACAGGTGGGAATTCATAATCGTCTTCTTCACCACTTGTGCATGAATCTATAGTCGTTGTTTCATCAGTTTCTTTGAAGCTTTGTTCAAGCAAACTCCAACTTCTGTCCATTTCATCATATTTACATGCATAACAATTTTGAAAAAAATGTATAATTTTTAGGTACGTTACTGCAAATGCTAATCATTATCTATGTTATCTTATATATTCTATATTACAAGTCAATTTCTTTGACTCATCGTGAATGTACATTATTCACAATAATTTTATAAACTAATAAGATTAAACTAAATATGCGTGTATGTAAATAAGGTTCAATGAACATGTGTTGCCTTTAATATAACTAATTTATATATCAGCTGATAATCATTGTATAATTACCCACGAGAAAGCTGCTATTATCTACTATAATTGGTACAATAGTAATACAATATTATATTAATACACAAAATAATCGCTAACAATAGAATATAATTAAATACTAAAATAATAATAATAAATACAAGTAAATACAATGTTGGACTTTCAAAATTATAATCAAACTGATGATTTCAACACCCTTTCTTTTACTTTGACTGGGTAATTATTCACATTAATATGACATATTTAATAACAGTTGTAGTAAAGCACTAGAAAGAATTCTAAATGAAAAAGAGTATTCTTTTAATATTTTGTTTCGCAGTCATTTTTAAAACTGTTTGTCAACTGTCATTGCGCAAAATTGACACTTCTATTTTTATTTTTTCAATGTTGGAACTGGTCTGAAGTCGGCTTTACGCTATGGACACATTTTATTATCTCACACGCCGGTTTGTCATCTGTTAAAATCAAAATTTTTAGTATTTCAGTAAAATTTAATGCATTGTTTCAAAATTAAAAGTTTCAGAAATAAAATTGATCGTATTAGCCGTGACACGTAACCTTTACACAATGTCCTTTTGAAATAGTAACTTTTTTTAATATACTTTTTTTACTTTGATATGATTTGTACGTCGTTGACTGGCTCGTATTGTCAGATCTTTAGAAGGAAGACTATTATATCGTATAATGGTAAGAAATTTTAAATTATTTTTGACATTTTTGCATTTTATTTGATGCGATGAAAATACAGGAGTTGTGAACAGTATGAGATACTGTTTCATTCATAGGCCCCCTAGCTTTTTTTGGACCCCTTGGACTTTGCCATGGCTCCCTTATTTATTCGATATCGTTTTTTTTATATAAACTTCTAACTAAAATAAAATTTAGTATTAAAGATTTAAAGTAAAAAACAATGAAGTAAGTGGTAAGTAAATGTTTATTTATCAACATTTGGCTACAATTTTGTAAGGTTTAATTGTACATCTCTTGGCTAATGATGTCCAATCCAAATTATTGACCTATCTTATACATTTCAATGTTTAGTATCCAGTAATACTATGTCTTTCAACAGCTAGCATAAAAGGGTCTTTATGAGTTCAAACATATTGCGACTACAAATCAAATCCATTTGCAGCATCTTACACATTTTTATTGAAACGTACAGTATTTTTTTTAGTTTGTATGTCTCTTTATATAGTATGTAATTGTTCAATATAGAAAGTATAATATAAGGGAATAGGTATTATCATGGTGTGTTATCCACTACCGTAGTCTCTTTGAAAGTTGTCATGTACCCTTTACAGTTTTATGGATTATTTTGAAAATCACTGATTTAATTGCTTTTATTAAATAATATTTATTCCATGCATATTTCACTATATGCTACGTCATTCAAAATAAAATTTGTCTTGTTTGCCTCTTTCAGAACTGTGCTTTTTTGCAGTCACTTGAGATTTTTGCATTTATTCTTGGTTGTTTGCCGATATGTTACAGATTTGTTTTGATAAATGGTGCAACAAATTATGAAATAGTTTTTAATTGAATCAATTGAGTTTTTCTTGAAGTTTTGGCATCAATTCTCAAGAAATTGTATCATGCTTACAATAACTGCCGTAATATTGATAATATTATTCACTGGAACTGTACAATTTGTGCCAAATTTACAATACTTTACCTTCCTTTTTTTTTATTGAATAAAAATTATTAACTTTTAGGTTTAAATTTGAGTTAATAAAAATGGGGAAAACCAAGCAGCATAAGAGACTGAAAAGGAAGAAGATCAATCCTAAGATTGTTCATTCTCTTGGCAATAAAACAATAAAATTAAACGATTTGTCTGGTGGGTCTGGCATTATAAATACCAATGCAATCGTCAAGAACTTTTCGAAGTCACCAAAATCCCATGACACTTTGACAAGGATGCCTGCTAAATGCGACCAGGAGAAAGGAACTAAACGCACAAATTCAACTGTTCTTTTGGAACAATTTTATCAGCTTGTTACTAGATCTAGACCTGTCAATGATGAATTTCGAAAGGGTTCAAATGCTGTTCGCGGTCCACTTATTAGATCAGCAAGTGCTTGCCCTAGATTATTGTCACCGACTACGAATTCAGCGCCATTATCAATAGACCAGGGATCACAAACAGTAGAAGCTATTAACAATAGTCCTTCGTCTTACAGTCTAGAATTGAAGCAAGATAATCTCTATAACCATGAACCTTTAGAAAAAATGGACTCAGATGACTTTGTTCATAGCGGAAAGAGGCTGAGAAAATATAGTTCCATGGACGATACATCACCAACATCTAGTCAGGTTTCCAAAAAATCTAAAAGCATGAATGACAGTGTTTGTGCAAAACCACAAATAATGAACATTCAAAGTGACAAAAGTAAAAGTATAAAACCGACTGAACCAGAAGTCTTGCATTCTGAAGCAATGGACAAAAATGTTATAGCAGTCAACAATGTCAACATTCATTCAAATGTGTCCCAAGATGGTCTTCTTGCTGTGCTTGATAAAAGACTAAAGAATATTAAATCTCTAGCTCGCACTAGTAAGTCATTTGATTTAACTGCATGTAGCAAAAATCCGCCTCCTTTTGAAAAAACAGAGAACAAATCCAGTGATAGTGATGGTGTGAAAAATTGTTCTACAATAGGTTCAGATGATCATGGACAACAGATAGGTAAGGAGTGCTTTACAAGTTTATATGGACCTTGTAACTTGTTTATAATAATTGAATTTCAGAAATGTGTCATGCCACTAATGTATCTCGAATCGGGCATATTTGTAGTTGGATGGGGATTAAGGTAAGCTATTTTAGACACAATTTGTTCTTAATTGCATGAGTGATGGAATTGCATGAGTGATTTGTAACACATTTTTATGGTATGTTTTTAACCAGTTTTTTAGTTTTTTTTTTACCTATTACTAATCAAATTTCTTTGCGTTTATACTATTTAATGCAATTTTACATTGACTGGTAAATGCTACAATACAATACAATGCAACATGTAAATAAATATACAAAGATTGGTCAAAACAAACTTACATGATTTTATAACTTTATTTGTTAGTAATATGCAGAATTTATACAATTCTTTTGTACTATTTTATTTTATTGCTTTATTATATTCTAACACTGCAATTCAGTTTCAGTTAATTACTTTGCTCAACAGAGCTGTGCTATGGATTTGGTTGTTGGTAAATGAATTGTGATACTTTTTATTTATGTAGTAATTATTAGTAACTGGTAACGGTTTGGTAAAAAAAAAATCTTGCCATATTTTACTTCTTTTAACAGGCAAAAATGTCAGTACTGATTATTTCAATTTGTAATACCTATTAAATTTTGATTTTTTTTTATGTATATTTTTTTACAAAGTTAATGCTTTCTCTATAGCCTTTAGCAGTTACTAATTAGCCTTTGTTTTTAACTAATTAGCCTTAGCAGTTAATTAGTTAAAAGCAAATACAAATCATGGTAAGCTGATGGGCAGGATTAATTTTGTTTTTAACCATTGTATTCAAAATTGTAAAATCTATGAAGCAAAAACGGCTTATTTTCACAATAAATGAATTTAATTTTTTTAATCTATTTACTCTAATAGATATCATTAAAATTGTCATCCTTTAAATTATTATCAATTATCTCAAAAATATATAAAATTGTCTTTGGCTATTTTAGACTTGCTCAACATTAAAAAGAGGTGTTAATTCTTTACACATCCCGGACCTTCATTCTGGTATTAGCAACCAGTACAGTAATAGAATTTCTGAATTAGAGGATAAGATCTTTAAACAGGTATGTTCACTTGATTTTTTAAAATTTAAACATATATTTCCTGAGTTATAATTTTTAATAAATGTGTTACAGGAAATTTTGATAAATAATCTGTTTGAAGGAATGAATCACCTCACGAAGAAGTATGATAATTTAATAAGGTAATTAAAAATATTATGTTAGCATCTATTAATTCAAGTTGTGAATACTAATAGATAAATATTACAGCAATAACAAAAAATTAGTGAAGTATTAAAATTGAATACCTCAATAATAATTAAATGATAAGATTGATGTGAATGATAATTCATAAATAGTATGAAGTTTTTAAATTTATTTTTTATTATTAAACATTGTTGACAAATTTAAATAAGTCTATAAATTTAAATAAATTTTCATAATATTGTGCTTGATCAAAAGAAAAATATTCCAAACTAAATATTTTATGTTTAATTAATACACAGACATGATATTTAATTTTTTTTTAAATTGATCTTTTCTATAACTTGAACATTTGAGATAATTCTGGCTATAAATCCTTAAAATAAATACCATGATCATTGTGTGAACAGGAATTATTTTAAGACTTAACGGAAATCCAGTTTTATTACTGTATTTATATTTGAACATTTATCAAATAGTTTTAAATTATCAAATTAAATTATACTGTTTAATTTGAATAATTTGATTATTTTTATTCGATTAATTTCATTGATTTATTCGATTTAATTGATTTGATTTGATTTATTTTATTTTATTTATTTTGATTTATTTATTTTTTTTTTTGATTGGTTTATTTATTTTATTTAATTGGCTTTATACAGTAACTTTATATGACACAATATTATGTACATATGTCTGAATAACATAAGTTATATTTATTTATCTTTTTAACAATATTCATTGAAGGTATGTTGAGGAGAAAAAAGCTTAGTTTTAGCATTGTTTTTTATGCAGCTTTTTTTTCATGGCTTGAGAAATATGATTTAATCTCAGTTTTTGTCTCAGGTAGACTATTGTCTGTCTTGTAAAAGAAGATAAGGGCAGTAATTGTCTTGATCAGTAATGCTGCTGTTTGCAGTTTGCTACTATCACATTACATCAATATTTTTTGAGTATTTTAAGTAATTGTAGCCAAATACAATAAAAACAATACTTATATCGACTGATTAAATAATATTGTAGATTTTATGCTTATACTTCAGTTTTATGGCACTAGCTTTCTTACTTCAAAATTATGTAGCAACTTGCGATCTTTCTTCTTTCTTTTTGTTAAATACATATTTTATTAAAATTATAAGTCGGGCATGATTATGTTACAATAATGGCTAATATGCACATATAAATGAACAATATGTTGAAACTAGTAGTGCATGGCATCGTGCCTTAAGGCGAATTACTAGAACTTCTTGAACCAAAAATTTGAATTTTTAAAAAGGATTAAATTTTCTTTTAAAACTCGATAAAAAAATCGATCTTCGAGATTCTGAAAAAAATTTTGAAAAATTATATTTTTTTTTAAACTTTGACATATTTTGGAAATTTTGAACTGTTTTTCAAAGCAATCGCGATACCTTAGCTGCGTAGAAACGAAATATCGAATCGCATGAGCGCCGCGTTGCAGTATAACGGATAAACAATGGTACGGAACTCATAGAAAAATGAAGAAAATTATGTTATTATTATTAAAATATTCATAAAATACGCGATAATTTGAATCAATGATCATTTTTGTCCGCCAAATGGTATTTTTTGTCACTTTTTTATTGGATCTCCAAAACTGCTAGATCTGCCTTTCCAAACATTTCATCAGTTCATTTCGTCAATACAAATAAAATATTCTTTGAATCATACTAATCGGACGCTCCGTTCTCTCAAAAACTGAATCCATTTTTGGCACTTTTTGCTTCGTATCGGCCAAAATGTTCAGAAACCTCTAAAACAGTATGTAAAAATTTTCATTGTCGAATTTTTTGCGATTGCTATAACTTACCCTACCGGAAGTTATAAAAACTACATTAAGATATAAAACAACTGATTGAACTCTCCTATTTTCCAGTAACTTACAGCAGAAGCAAATACTTACTGCAGCTATAAATGTTCCTGCGGATTTAGAAACTACAGCAGCGCCTCCTCCTCCTCCACCACCGCCTCCGCCACCGCCACCTCCGCCGCCGCCGCCGCCTCCTCTTCCAACATCACTACCCATCGTAACTTCCACTCCATTAAAGAAATCTGGTATCAGAAAGGAAACTTTGGGAGATAAATTGTTAGATAAGATCGATGAACCAAGGCCACCTGCTATAACTTTAGATGAAATCTTGAAGGTTAAATTAAGGAAACCGGCACTACGCCAGGTGAGAATGGTACGTAAACTAACAATAATAATAATTACTAGTTGTAGGTGGTTATTTGACTTGCAAAATGTTACAAAGTATCTACATGATTACTTGTTTACCTGTTTGTCTGTTCATTTATCTACCTGTCTACCTGCTACCAATGAATCCATTTGTATATGAATTAATAATAATGCTTTGTAATGATCATTCTAGACCACCAAACGCAAATTTTTCTCATTTTTTTTTATTTGCATCTCCGAAACCGGTCGACCTGCCTTTGAAAAAATATAATTGGTCATTCATTCCATCAATATAAGTGAAATGTTTTTTGAAACATTCTGATTATATTATTCATTAACTCTAAAAGTAAAACTCTACATGATTACTTGTTTACCTGTTTGTCTGTTTGTCTGTTCATTTATCTACCTGTCTACCTGCTACCAATGAATCCATTTGTATATGAATTAATAATAATGCTTTGTAATGATCATTCTTGACCACCAAACGCGAATTTTTTTCAACTTTTTTTTATTTGCATCTCCGAAACCGGTCGACCTGCCTTTGAAAAAATATAATTGGTCATTCATTCCGTCAATATAAGTGAAATGTTTTTTGAAACATTCTGATTATATTATTTATTTTGCTTTGTATCTCTGAAACGGCTGGACCTGCCAATTCCAAAAATTAATCAGCACGTCTTCCTGTAAATATAAATCTAATGCTTTTCTCGTTCATTCAAATCAGTTGAATCGTAGACGAAAAATTGTATCCGCACATACATACATCAATTTTTCCATGGTTTGCCAAAATGTTTAGTAAGTTTTGAAACATAAAAAATTCAAAACTTTTTTACTATGATTTAACCTATGGGAAGTTGATAATAAACATTTATTGAATACATTATCATATTCACAGAATAGATCCCATAAAAGTAGTCCTTAACCAATTAAGTCATATATTGTTGGAAGAAATGGTAAAAAATTGTCAATGTTTTTTTTTTCTCATTTTGTTTCTCAGAATTTAGTATATTAAAATTATTTACATATTATTACTATTTTTAGACGAGTTCATCAACTGATCGCAGAAGTTTGCCCAGTTTGGAGGTATCTGTGGACATGTTGCGTCAGGTCAAACTGCGCAGATCAGGCAGAAATAGGAGCCCCGTAAAGAAGAACAATGATCTAGACAGGTAATTTTAATTTTATTAATTCTCCTTGTATTTGGGTTGTTTGCTTATGCTTTTTGAGAATGAAAAACTAATGATAACCTTAACCCATTCGAGACGCGGTCAACAGGAGCGATTTTTTTTTTGTTTTTTTTTTTATATTGTTCATTTCTTACAAAAGAAACTGATTAACAACGAAAATCACCCAATTCATAAGCAAATATGCATAAAAAAAATGATTGCACACCGTGTGTGCAACTCGCTCCTCAGAAATTTTTTATTACGAACAGGTGCGGATTTTAAACAAGTTGAATAATGAAGAAAATAATATGAACAGGAAATCAATTATTTCTTACATTATTCTTTTAGGCGGTATAATGCAAGGCGATACTATTGCTGTTGATGATAAATTTCTAAAATAGTATTAGATAAATATGGGTTCTCTTACATTGATTTTTTCTAAAAATGTAAATTTTGAAATTCCAAACAAAATGTTTTGGTGTGCAATAAAAACGTCAAATTTTGTTTTTTTATACTTCACAGATACTATTGATTTAAAAAAAATCGGTCTTGAATGGGTTAAATGCGCATAATATTTGAGTTATCTTTTAAACTGTTGTCTTTAAAAGTAAATTTTCTTGGAATACTTGTATTTCAATATATAACATTGTAGATTATTACTTTTCAACTAACATTGGAATGATTGTTTTCAGTGCTGCTAATTAATGTTTACCATTTTGCATGGAAAATTCAAAGGTCAAAACGTCATACGAAGCAAAAAAATGTATTTAAAATTTATAGTAACGCATCTTATTATTTATTTATTCTGTACAATAATTCAATACTAATTTTATAATTTGGCTTTTTATTTATTTTAATGCGTTGATTTTAAAAACTCAGTATTATTTTATATTTAATATTTATTTGTATATTTATTGGCCAAAAGTTATAAAAATCAGTGATTTTATAAATGGGATTTAACTTTTAAATATAATGTACAGTAGTATCTCGATTGCAAGTGAACTGACATACAAGTGTTTTGAGATACGAATCTCTAAAGGAGTGAATGGTTGCTTCGATATATGAGCAAAATTCGAGATACGAGCTTTGTAGAGTAAAGTTTTCTTGAAAAATGACAAAATGAAAATATGCAGAATTTCGTTAATTTGGCATCAAATGATTTTCCTATCAAAGAAATATTTTAACTATTTTTTTTATTTTGTTAAATTATTTTTTAGTCAGTCATTTCAATTATATATTAATATTAATTGTGTAATACGATTTTCTCACGCGAATATATCGAAGACTATTTTAATATTTGAAATTCTAACTATTAATAATGATTGTACAGTTATGTGTTTTAGTTCGAGTTTTTTGCTTTTTGTACTTTTACAAAATATTATTTGCTGTTATAACTATGGGTTATAAGAAAAAAGCCATGTCTCTTGAGTTGAAGCATGAAATTATTGAAAAATGTGAGGATGGCGAGATATTATATGTACTGTGATCATACAGGAGGTGTTCAACGAAACATGTTTTTAAAAATAACAAAAAACATGAAAAAAACAATAATTACATTAATAAATAGTAATTTTTTTTTTGATATTCAAAAAAATTTCACAAATGCCACAGTTCTAAAACGAATTATCATTTCAATATATTTATATAAATAAAAAGCTTCGAGATACGAGCGATTCGACATACGAGCGTAGTTACGGAACAAATTAAACTCGGGTACCACAGTATTTTATTTATTTATCTGATTTAATATTACGGTAACCACTGTATTTGTTTTTCTAATTAAATTATGTGATAGTTTGGTTTATTACTTTGCATGCTTTTCTTTTTTGGTGCATGTGTTCCTTTTCTTCTATTTTTTAAAATAAAAATGTATCCTTATCTTATTTTCTTATCTGGTCAAAAATATTCAAATCACAGCTGAGTCCATGGTTATTTTTGTACCAATGCATGTTTGATTTACTAACATAACAGGTAAGATTTAATTGCGATAATATTTTATTAATATAAATTAGTTTAATCTGATATAGTTAAACACATTTTTATTTTGCAGTTTTCTGCAAAATGCTGAATCATCTATCGTCCGACGTTCCCGGCTAAAATTTCAGAATGTCAAAAGCCAAAGTTTTTCTGATATTTTCTCTAGTAGGGAAAGAAATAATTTAGTTTAAACGTTTGCATGGAATACCAGACCATAAACGTAGTCTGATTTTTTCTGTATATTTTTTCATTGTTAAATGAAAGATAAATGTAAAAAATTTTCTGTAGTATAATAATTGTGAATGCGAAATAAGATATTTATTTACAATAATGGACTTGTACTAGCTGTGATGTATATAATAGATCTCTACAAAAATACTTCTGTGATATAATTTGTTAATAAAACTCTTCAAGCATTTGTTTTTTTTTATTTTATTTATTACAAATGTAAAAACCCCAATTTTTTATAATCTTGAAAACATTACATGTTCTTTTTTTTTTGTTCATTCTTACAATTACACTATATACAACTTAAATCTAGAAAAATATAAATCTCTCAAGCGACTTTGACATTATAATGTCAGCTGTAAATAATATATAGGTTTAGTTTTGTTTTATATTATGCTATGCAAATAAGGCGCATAATTCTTCATATTTATTAATAATTTCATACTTCAATAATTTTTTTGATATTCAGTTATGCAGTTTTAGTAAAAATAGACAAAGTAGTACAGGTCTATAGAATATTTAAATCTTTAACAAGAATACTAACTTTTATTTTTATTATTTCTTAACTTTTTACCTTCGATAATCTATATTAAGTTTATTCATATATACATTTTTCAACCAATTAGTGATGTATGAGTACTATATTTAAGTATCAAATCATTAGTATTTATGAAACAGTTAACAGTTAAAATTCAATAATTTTGACAAATATTCTATACAATACATTTAAATAATTTTGCTTAAATTATGTTAATATTATACAATTTTGAAAATATAACTACAGCTTAAACTGCGATTGCAGTATAGTGTAACGGACACACTTGATTTGTAATCTCATTATTATAGACTTATAAAAGCTAATATTAAATACAAACTATATTACATTTTTTAAACCATACATTTGCGAATAATAATTTTTTTGCTTTATCTTACCACATTGTGGTTTTGATTTTAGAATGAAATATGGAACTTCATAATTAGACTTAAACATAAGCACAAAATATCATAAAATATTTAATTACAGTTATTAACAAGCGATATAATATTAAAGAATTTTTATTAAAAATTCATTAGTAATGAAAATAGTCTGAAAATCATATTGTTAATTCATTATACAAAATGAATTATTAACCCTTTTGCTATAGGAGTGTCTTCCGCAGGAGTGACACTCCTGTACGAGCCAGCAAGCCGCCCAACTTTCACTATCAATAAAAAATAAATATTACACTTTTAAAGTATCAAGAGTTATACCAACATTTTGGAATTCTCAATGGCGAGAATTCTCAATTTAACTCAGAGCGGTAAATCTTGAAGCATAGGTCGACACACTGGATGTCGTCTGTAGGCGACAACCGTACACACAGGTAGTCAGAAAAACAAACTCAGAATTCTGAATAATTCACTTCATAGTGACAAGTTTTGAAGCATGTATAAGCGACACTTGTACACACAATTCGTCGTGCGGATGTCGTCTATAGACGACGTTCGTAGTTCAAGGGTTAATATTTTTTGTTGGAGTTTGTAGCAATTCATTATAGATACACTCTTTCAAGGCAAAGAATGTATACGAATATATTCTTACAACAGTAAATAGTTTACTGACTGATATTTTTACTATGTTCTACAACTTTCTCCTTGCATGTGTGGTTTAGTTCTTAAGATAAATCTTCTATATCTTCCTTCTATCAATATTGATGTACAGCAGCTATGCCAACTCTACTGCCTCCCAATTGTCTTCTCACAATCGGCTGAGGCTCAGCATAACTATGTCTATATCCTTTGGCCAAATTTCCTAAGGATTTGCTGGGTACCATTCTTTCCATTCTTCTCTCATGCTCATATTGTGATCCGATTCTGGGATGTGGCTGTGGATTATTTATCGACTGTTGATGATGTGATTTCATGTTCGGTATTATTTTTGGCAGAATCTTGCCCGAATTTGAGTTCATATGATGAGGAGCTGCAGAGCTGACGTGTCTGCGTAAATTGGGCCGCGGCCGGTAGTTGGCGGCGTCCTCTTCGTCAGAACTCCAGGCCCTGGAAATTGAAGGTAAGATGTAAGAATTTATTGTTGGGCGGAATTTTATTTTATCAAAAATGTTTTGGTTTATTAATAGATGCATATATTATACATCCACGTACGTCTACAGTTGCTCTTAAGATTTTAAAATTTATAGAATGACTTCAAAACTGAATGATATTTTGTTAAAAATGTTGAATGATATTTTTTATAATTCACATATGTTTTATAGATTTATAAAAAAAATCATTCTACATATCCATTATATTAATTTCTAGCTCACCTTCCGCTTTCCTTTTTTGGTTTCCTAGGCGCGGCCAAATCTTGTTGTCTAGCACGTTCCATCATCTGGAACTTCTCCTTAGCATCCTTAAATCTATCTCTAGGCGATGCCATCATGGTGGCACTGCCTCCGGAATTTCCGGAATTTACACTAGGAGCTCTCTGTCTGTCTTCTGCCATTACAGGTCTGGTTTGTGGTGATCTGTAGCGTTTTTTGTCATCATATTTGCTATTGTAGTCTTGAGGCTCTGCACGTTTTACTGGGTACCCTTCGTCAGCGTAATCTCTAGTTTGGTATCTGGTCGGCGAAGCCACGCGATGTTGTTTCATGTAAGATGAGTTTCTATACCTTTAATAAATAAATAGAAATTGATTTTTTTGGGAAAAAGATCTGATTGGTGCAATCGATGTTGCAGATTACAAAAAATAATTACCTTCCACTTGGTTCCCTGTAATCCTGCCTGTAATCTTGGTTATATTTATCATGCATTTCGTTTTCATATACATCTTCATCAGCAGCCCTAATCATGGATTTTTCACGTCTGAATTTTGGCATTTCATTTGCAATGTAAGGATCTCTATATGGTTCCTTTTCGGGATAAGGTTCTTCTTCTTGGTACAACTCATCGATATCCAAATTTTGTCTATAACGCATCTCGTCTTTGTAAGGTATGATATCATCTCTGTATCTAGGAGTGTAGTCCTTATACCTAGGTAATAAATATGATGATGTTTAGAATGATCTTTCAATAACATGAATAACATTATATTCCATAAAATCTAACACTAATTCCATTTTTTTTAATCAATTTATCAATTACCTGCGAGGACTAAGATGTCGTTCCTTCTCATTATATCGTTGTTGCTGTTCCCGATATCTAATATGTTTTTCTGGACTGATTGATCTAGGATGCTGATTGTGATGGTGGTAGTCCAGATTGTCGTACTGGACGCCGGATTTCTTTCCCGAATTTATTCCTGGTGTGGAGGTCATTAGAGGCTTCGAACGTTTCTGCTCGTGCATCAGAAACACTGAAGACTCGATGTCGTTGTTCCATTCTTCATCTGAAAAATTAATATAATGTGTATAAATACGGGAAACAAATACTCTCACTCACACCTACAAACACACATATAAGTTCAGAAATTTGTCAGAAACAGAAAATAGAAAAAATATATTAAGCAGAATATTGTTGTTGGAAAAAAAGTGAGGAAAAATTTATCTAATTGAAAATTTTGTGTGTATCGAAAGGAGATAAATAAACAAGTCATCAAATCCGCACATAAATTAATCAATCATAGCTAAAATTTCTATATCCAAAAATGTTTTCAAAAGAAACAGAAATCTCTATTAATGAGCATTCAAACCAGTCTTGTGTTAAAAATTAAGAATTGGTACTTTTAGAGCAGCAGTGTAGATCAGTAACATGAACTGTAATGAAAGATAAAATTATTCGGAAAAAAATCTGGTGCTTAGAAGAAAAGTCACAATTGAGAAAGTGCATCCGAATGTTGAAAAAGAAACTCAACTGGAGATGTGTTTTTAGACATATAGGCAACTGGGTTGTGCCTGTACTCATGCCTGTGTTTTGTATGATGGTTATATAAGGAAAAATAAGACAAATTAAAAGTTTGGGTCAAAACAATGCAAAGGTTGACTACTATCCACGTGATAAAAACATTTTACAGAGATTTAGAAGTCACAGAAAATTCTAGAAAGGATAAGAAATTTGAAAAGTAGACGGGAAAAATTGAGCTTTTATGTCATAGACCTTGGATAGATTAATAAAATTTGTTTTTATTGTTCAATAGTAAAAGTGGAACGAGAGGGTACATGATGTTCTCTAAAATGGACCTGCGTAGGTACTAAATAAATAATTTGGTTTAAGTATTTTCCGGTACTATGTGTGCTGGTATCTTTCCCGTTTATCAAACCATTCCAACGCTTACCATGTGATCTATCATTTACAATTGTAGTGTTATGCATGTCAACAATCTAGAAACGTATTCTACTAAAGATCAGTGTGAATCAAAATGTTGAAACAATTAGCCGTGAAAAGAAGAGAAAATCGTTCGTCGCTTTAATTAAATCAATTCAGTTTTGTGGAGTAGAAAACAACGACGCGTATTAAATAATTATCGTCCACAATGGAAATTCGAGATCGAGTCGCTCTCTCACAATACGACTAGTCGTAACTTATACTCACTCGTGTCGTATATTTTTCGATTGGACAATAAAAATTAATACAATGGGAATTTAATAGGCAGATGGGTAATTAAAAACGAGTTCAGACGATTTGTTTTATGCTGAAAAATAGGTTGACAAATGCGGTCAAATTACAAGAAGTTTGTGATTATTATTGTCATTGGTGTTTCTTTACGAAGGTTTACTACGACATTTAATTTTATCTATTGTCCTTTCTTAGTTATAAATCAATATAATAAATATAAATAAATCTACCTAAAACTAGATGACCCGACAGACGTTGCCCTGTACCCATGTCTACAATTTTTTAATATAATATACTAATATTTACTGTTTACCTAAAAATAATAATTATTGTTTTTTAAATTACTCTTCACGCCAAAATGCATATACATTTATAATATGAGCGATGTTAAATGTAGAACTGCTTTAAATAAAATGATGATTCTCAATTCCCACACTATATTGGAAATTGAAATCTTTCAAACGGTATAACATAACCATAACCATAACATAACACTGGTACTTCATGTTGGATTAAGTTAATTTAATTTTTAAATTATTTAAGATATCTAAAATTGTATCTTAAACTTCTCCTAATCGATATCGTGAGGGCCGAAATGTATGTATTCATCTCTACTTTCCCATTTGTTGTTCTAAAGTAAATTTTTTATGAATTTTAAAAATATTGTGGAAAGATAAGTAAAAGATGCAAAGAAATTATATATTGAAAAAAAAAACTATATTGAAAATTTAATATCCGAATCTTGTGTTGGCGCCCCCTAAGGCGTGCGTTCGTATTTTTCGCATGCATCGCATCAAAGGCAGGCTGATTAATACTTAATTTCATATTTTAAGTGAATTAATTTGTCTTATTTGTTCATATGTGTATAATTCAATCTGCCATACATATACTGTATTTTATATTATTTTAGTTTCTGGCACAACTCAGCTGCTTTTCCGCAATAATAATGTAGACATTTCATTTTTCTTATTCATTATCATAAATTTATTATACATATTCTAATATTGTCTAGGTTCATAAGTAATATGAAATTTTTGGCAGATGATAGTTTTCATTTATTTTCAATGCAAACAATGACATGTCGTTTTTTGCAATTTTTTCCATTTATTTCTACAATATTGCACATACATCCCAGTACTTTATAATTACATACATCCTAGAAAATTTCAGAAAGATTTATCAAAATCCGAATAATCGTTTAGAAGGAGTACACAGTGAGTGCTTGTAATTTAATATAAACTTTATATAATAGCTTTGAAGCTCAAATTGATTCTACAGTTCGAAAACGTTTGTATGTGAAAATGAAAAAGGCTGTTTTTAGGGTTTTCCCGGCAATTATCCGATTTTTTCTCGCCGTAAGAACCATCCTTGGACATGAACGAGCATTTTAAAAAAAGAATTGACCAAATTGGTCCAGGCGTTGTTGAGTTATGCGCTTACCAACACATTTTGCGATTCATTTTTATATATAAGATATAATATTTTCCCCAAAATCGATCTGTACTCACCACTAGAACAACTGTTCGCTCTGTCGTTGACCCTGTCCGGGCTGTCCGGATCGGCAGTCGGATCCGATCCGAATCCGGAGGAACCTCTCGAACTGACACCACGTCCTGGAGGCGCTGAAGTCGGCGCCACGCCTCCTCCGGAACCCAATGGCACTGTGGTGTTTGGAGGAGGCGCCAGAGAGGTGCCCACGATTGCTGAATTGCGACATCTTCGCAATTCTATTGCAGTCAGATTACCCTGAGGAGAGGATTGGTTGATAGATTTATTATATTTTTAATTTTCTGAAATAGAGTTTATGTTTTTGCTCAAAAATCCGGTTTGCTAACTTTATGTTTTCTCGACGTTTCTAGCTATTCTGAAGGGAATGAGACCATATTTGATAAAAGTATGTGTATGTGTGTGCCTGTGTACGTGAACAGATTTGTGGTCATTCGTTGAATTTTTCTCAAAAACGGCTGGACCGCTTTAAAAAATTTAATAGTCATTCGATGTAACTTGCTAACAACTGTGTGTGACAATCGGCCAAGCCGTTTCTTTGTAATTAGCAGAAAAGTGTAAAATTATCCGTTCCCGCAATCTTAAACCGATTTTGAAACTTCAAAAACTGTTTGAAAGATATTGGTTGAGAATCGCGTTGATTAGTTTCTGGTAATGATCAACTGGGCCGTTTCTTTGTTATTCAATGTTGATTTTTTTTTGAGATTTTGATGAAACTGAAGTACTGTCTGAAGTATGTTATATACTTAAATATTATATGCCTATGATATGTGGATGAATTATAAAAATTCACCAAAGTTTGGAATTCGTCGCGCGCTTGAGCGAATCTAATCAGAATCTATGCCGAAGCATATGTACGTTCTGAAGCTACTGATTACAGTTGACGTTTACACTTAAATAAAATACATTTTTAGAACCCAAAATGAATGAAATGAAATATGTCAAACAAATCAATTTTACGGATATTATATGTAGATTAAAAAAACGCATTGATTATTTTTTAGTGAAAGCGCAAGTGCTATTTTTAGATCTAAACTAGTGGGGCGCATGACATCGTGTCTTCAGGCAAATTGCTGGAACTTTCCGTATCAAAAATTATTTTTTTAAAAACGAATAACATTTTTGAAAAAAAATTACTTCGAAAAAATTAGATTTTTGAGAAACTATAAATTGGACAAAAAATTACTTTTTTTTTGAAATTTAAAAAAAAAAAATTTTTTTTTTTGCAAAAAGAAATGTTTTCTTCATGTTGACATATTTTGGAAGATCTGAACTTTTTTTCAAAGCAATCGTACTGCTTTAACTGCTTAGAGACAAAATATAAAGCGCGTAAGCGCCGCGTCGCTGTCTAACGGATAAACATTGGTACGGAACCCATAGGAATGTGAACAAAATTCATACTTATTGTTAAAATCTCTATAAAATATCTGAAAATTTGACGTGCATATGTCTAATGATAATTTTTGACCGCCAAATGGCATTTTTTTTTACTTTTCCGCCTTCATAAAAATTTGATCAGTTCTTCATCTTATTAATACAAGTAAATTGTTTTACTTTAGAATTATTCAAATCGGACGCTCCGTTCTCTTAAAAACTGAGATACCGTCTTTGGCACTTTTTGTTCTATATCTTCGGAACGGCTAAACCTGCCTTCGCCAAAAACTAATCAGCACGTCTCCTTATCAATACGAACCGAATGTTTTTTAATTATTCAAATCGCTTCATCCGTGTTCCCGAAATCGTCCACGAAAATTTGTATCCGAACACACATCCTACACGCACACACACATACACACACACACACGCACACGCACACACATACATCCATTTTTTCTAAGGTATGCCAAAATATTCAGAAACCTCTGAAACGTAAAGATATATGAAAATTTTCATTTTCGATTTTTTTGCGATTACTATAACTTACCCTACGGGAAGTTTAAAAATTTGTGCATGTCTTTACGTTTCAAAGGTTTTTGAACATTTTGGCATACCTTAGAAAAAAATGGATGTGTGTGTGTGAATGTATGTATGTTTAGATACAATTTTTCGTCCATGCATTTATCAGCCGATTGCCATGCACCACTAGAAATTAATTCTACAATTACAGTTATAAGTGTGGTTCAAAGACATCAATTCATTGATTGTATTGATTATTTTTTAGTGAAAGCAATCTAAAAAAATGTTATTACAGAATTTCGAGTTTTGTACTCTATTACCCCCGCTATTACTCCCGAGTTTTGTAATCTATTTAGTGACTATTTTATTAAAATAAATTTAATTATTTAGTTCTATTCTAATACCTGTGATCTGTGTACTGTATCATAGTCCCTCGGGGGCAATAGCAGTGGTGGTCCGCTTCCATTGCTTCCTGCTCCTAATTTTTGGCGCAGTTCTGCTGCCAAAGAGTCGTATAGAGATACGGGTGCCCCATTTGGAGGTTCTTCGCTGCAATCGCTTTCGCGGGTACTAGTACCTGGAATAAATTAGTTGGAAAATGATTATTTTTAGTTAATACTTGAATATTTTTCTTAAAACTCTTGACGAATCAGAATAGAAAATTTTGGTATACTTAGCAAAGAAATGTGAACAGAATTTTTATCGTTTCTATTTGTTTGTCCAACATCACGGTAATGATTGTCTATTACTTCTTCTCGGAATATTGGACTGGGTTTTGAACTAATAAGATTTTTTAAAAGATTTATTGAACTGTTAATTTGTACTTGGTCAGAACTAATCTAATCTTGAAGTCTAAATATATAACTTAGATAGTTACCCATTCTATCAACTTTGACATAAATTTTCCAATAAACTGAATTTCTAAAGAAAATATCGATTATTATTGAGAAGTTTTTCAACTTGCCAAAAGGCTGTTTTAAAGTACAATAAAAGTTGGTAACATATTAATACAATGTTAATTTATCTCTATAACATTTTATTAAGCCACGGGGCTTCCTGAACGTTTATTCAAATGGACGTTTAATTACACCAGTAACATGTCAAACTGGAATCGATGATCTAGTTCAAATTCATATCTGGTACAAATAATTTACATTGATCATTATCGAACAAAAAAATTAAATTCGACAGGTGATTTGAAGTTCGACAAGCAGTCAAGATGTATTTGATTATATTATATTATAATTGGCATTACATAAAACGCACGTGCTCAGAAAATAGAAAAATAGAAATATTTATATACATGCTTTTTTAGAGGCAAACGTTATAAATGGTTGAGTTTATTGAAAACTAAGTTCAGCGAACAATTTCAATTTGTTCAAATTTGGTTTTATACAAAAAACGATGATTTAAAAAATCGGTTTTCGAATAGTAATTTTTCCAAAAACCAGTTTTCGAATAGCAATTTTTAAGAAAACCGGTTTTGAATTTTCAAGAAAAAAGATTTTGTTTGAATATTTTGCAATTCAAACAGAAAATTTAGAATGATTAAAACCAGTTTTGGACCGAAATTGTTTACTGTTCAATTTTATTGATAGTAAAATTTATGATTTATTATGATAAATATTGTTAAGCTAATTAATAATCATCTATTATTAATTATAATTATAATATTATGATAATTATTCGTTGTATATGCATAATTTTCACATGTGAATATCCTTTTACTTGCAACCGAATTAGACTTAATCCTTTTTAAAGCCTGATATAATTATTCTAAATTTTTCATCTCTCTAAATGTGGTTTCTAGGGCCAAAAACTATTTTTTATAGTTTGTAATTTACTTTATCCGATTCAAAATTTTTTAAGTGTATTCATACATTAAAAATCGCTATTTCCTATTAAAACCCAATATTTCGATTTCATACATTTCTTTGAAAAACAAGGGTTCAAAATCGGTTTTTGAAAATCGACAAACTAGACTTAATCGGTTTTTAATAATAAGGCATAATTATTCCAAATTTTTCGTTCCTTGAATTGTGGCTTCTAGGGTCAAAAACAATTTTCTTAGAGTTTGTGAAGAGAAATTCATTTCATCCTGTTTAAATTTTTTTAAAGTATTATTTATGTATTGAAAACCGATTTTCTATCAAAACCGGTTTTCATATTTAATGATTTTCCTTAAAAAAGGTGTTTGAAACCGGTTTTTGAAAACTGGAAAATCTACTTTATCGTTTTTAAAGTCTGATATAATAATTGTATTATTATATTTTCTTTATTTATTGCTTCTCTATTTATTTCTACTTTTTTTAGAGTTTGTGAAGAGAAATTTATTTCTTCTGGTTCGTTTTTTTAAGTGTTGAACATATATTGGAAACCGTTTTTCTATTAAGAAACCGATTTTCGAAGTTCATAATTTTCTTTGAAAAAAGGTATTTAAAACTGGTTTTTGAAAACTCTAGATCAAATCCCTTCTTTTATTTGAAAATAAATTGATTAAATTAATTTATTTTATTACTTTATTAAACTGATTTATTTATTTAGTAACTTTTCTAAGGAGAAGTTTGTGCTTTTGCCAAAAAAACCCGATTTTATTTTCTTGACTTTTCAAGTCATTCCGAGTTTGAGACTAAAATTGGAAAAAGTATAGGTAGGTGTGTATGTGATCTAAAATTTCACAATCAGGAAGATGAAATGTCATGAAATGTTACTTAAGAAGTTTTTATTTATATAAATACAAATTTTCTAATATGGCTTTAAAAATCATTTATAAATCTCAAAGTTCTGATATATATGTAGGTTTTTTAGAATTGATATATAACCCATCTAATTGTATTACAAAATGATTCACGCTTCAGTAAATTTTCCAGTGCGTTTTTTGTTAAATTAAGTAATATACGATACAAACATCAAATTATATTCTTGGTTTGGCTCATCGGATCGGAATTTATTATCTTGAATTTTTAATTTGATTTTCAAATTACGCAACTGGAACTATAAATCCATGTCAGATAATTTAGTTAATTAATTAATATGCATAATAAAAAATGAAAGCTTGATATCTATATATTTGTAGACGTTTTTATGATATTTAACATTTTTACCATTTTATTGAGCGGTTCAGAATTAACATGTACATGGTTAAGGCTTGCAACTCGTAAAATGTTTAGATAATTTTTGTATGAATAAATTATTATCGATTTATATGAATAATATAAATCAGATTCTCTGTTAAATGAAAATAGTTTGAAAATAGCAGATTGTTGAAGTTTAACGTCCATCTCAAGTTAATCATCTTCCCTAATTAAAGAATTGTGATTATTTTTAATTCTCTTAGGATTAAAACAAATTATTTCCGATTTTTAGAGATCATTTTACATTCTTAAATTTCTATTTATTCTATTTATATGTAAATATATGAATATATAGTTATCTATAAATGCCATTAAATTACTGAACAAATAGTTAAATAAATTCATACATAAATGTAGGTACAGTATATATGTAATAATAAGTATATAATAAAATCTAATTCTAAAAGCGCAGCTTAACAAAGTAATTATTCGTAGGCCTATAATATTTTTAAGACCATGAACTCATTAAAATTGTCATTTTTTTCAAAATTAATTACGAAAAAAACGCGCTGTCGATCATTATCAAAAACTAATTCTAAGCTGATATCTTTCAGCACATACTTTAACTGATTTTTGGCGAAAATTTTGATAAAATATTTGCATTTATTCTCTAATTATAAAAAAAGCGCTTGAGCCTTATAGAGTTTTATCAAATGGCTTGTAACTCTTGAAATCGGCACAACAGTTTTTAGGAAAACGTCGACGACCGGTTAAATTTTGGCTCACATATACAATTTTAATGTCAAACGATACAGAATGACTTGAAACTTAAAGAAATAGTAAAGTTAGCGAATCGAATTTTTTGGCAAAAACATAAACTCCTGCTTCGGGAAGGTAACCTAAAATAACCATTAATGTAACCCAATAATAACTAGCTGTAAGTGGAATTCTGTCTTAAGGCAATTAAGGCATCATGCCTTAAGGCAAATTGCTGGAACTTCCCGTGCCAAAAATTATTATTTTTTTAAAAACGATTAACATTTTTGAAAAAATTTCACTTCGAAAAAATAAGATTTTTTAGAAATTTTAAATCGGACAAAAAATTACTTTTTTTTGAAAAAAAAAAATTACGTTTTTTTGAAAAAAAAAATTTTTTTTTTAAAATTTTTAAATAATTTTTTTTATAAAAATTTTTTTTTTGAAAAAATGTTGTCTTCATTTTGATATATTTTGGAAGATCTGAACTTTTTTTCAAAGCAATCGTACTGCTTTAACTGCATAGAGACGAAATATAGAAGCGCGTAAGCGCCGCGTCGCTGTCTAACGGAAAAACAATAGTACGGAACCCATAGGAATGTAAACAAAACTTATACTTATTGTTAAAATCTCAATAAAATATCTGATAATTTGATATGCATATGTCTAATGTCTAATGATTATTGTTGACCGCCAAACGTTATTTTTTTTAGTTTTTTTTACTAAATCTCCGAAACCGCTAGACCTATCTTCATGAAAATTTGATCAAATCTTCATCTTGTTAATACAAGTAAAATGTTTTCTGAACTATACAAATCGGACGCTCCGTTCTCTTAAAAACTGAGTTACCGTTTTTGGCACTTTTTGCCCCGTATCTCCGGAACGGCTAGAATGTTTTTTGAATTATTCAAATTGCTTCATCCGTGTTCCCGAAATCGTCGACGAAAATTTGTATCCGAACACACACACATGCACGCACACACGCACACACATACATCAATTTTCTCCAAGGTATGCCAACATATTCAGAAACCTCTGAAACGTGAAGATATATAAAAATTTTCATTTTCGATTTTTTGCGATTACTTACCCTATGGAAAATTAATTATAAATAAATCAATTTATCATCTCCAGAACATTAACAATCGTCATTTCATTTCGAATCAAATTCCAAAAAAAAAAATAGTTGCCATATTTACACAAAATTGAAAAAGTGCTCCCTCGTAGTCACAGTCTAAACGCATTTGCAAATAATTTTGTGCAGGTTTCACTTATACTGTGCTCAGCTTGGCGGCATTTTCACATTTTTCAATAATTTTCACAAAATTGGAAAAGTGCTCCAGTACACAAACAGTCTAAACGCACTTGGGTAAACATTTGTACCAGAGTGGCGCTTAGACTGTTTTTAGCTTGGGTGATTTTTTGAATTTTTAATCGAAAATTACAAAAAAATTTTTTTGAAAAAAAAATTAGAAACAAAATTTTTTTTTTTCCAAAATCAATTATTTTGTTGAAAAAAGCAGAAAGTTCTTTGAATCATTTAAATCGGACGCTTAGTTCTCTCAAAAACAGCCATTTTTTTTAAATTTAGCTCTGTATCTCCGAAACCTCTGGGCCTACCTTTGCCAAAAACTAATCAGCACATCTCTCTATCAATAGGAATCGAATGTTTTTTAAACCATTCAAATCGGTTGATCCGTTCTCTTAAAAACTCGCTTTCTATTTTTTGCACTCTTTGCTCCATATCTCCGTAACGGCTGGACCTGCCTTTGCCAAAAACTAATCAGCACATCTCCCTATCAATAGGAATCGAATGTTTTTTAATCCATTCAAATCGGTTGATCCGTGCGCCCGAAAACGTGGACGAAAAAACGCGGACATACAAAACACACACACACACACACACACACACACACACATCCATTTTTTCTGAAGTATGCCAAAATGTTCAGAAACCTTCAAAACGTCGAGAAATGTAAAAATTTTCAATTCCGATTTTTGGACGATTACTATAACTTACCCTACGGGAAGTTAATAAATAGTAAAGTGTACTAATACCTTTTTAGCTTCCCGTAGGGCAAGTTATAGTAATCGCAAAAAAATCAAAAATGACAATTTTTGTATATCTTTACGTTTCAGGGTTTCTGAACATTTTGGAACCTTAGAAAAATAGATGTATGTGTGTGCGTTTGTGTGCGGATACAAATTTTCGTTGACGATTTCGGGAGCCGATTCAACCGATTTCAATTATTCAAAAAACATTCGATTCCTATTGATAAGGAGACGTGCTGATTAGGTTTTGGCAAAGACAGGTCTAGCCGTTTCGACGATACGGGGCAAAAAGTGCCAAAAGCGGTAACTCCGTTTTCCAGAGAACGGAGCGTCCGATTTTAATAGTTCAAAAAACATTTGACTTGTATTGACGAAATGAACAAGTGGTAAAATGTTTGGGAAGGCAGGTCCATCGGTTATGGACTCTCAATAAAAATATGTTAAAAAAGTGTCATTTGGCGGTCAAAAATGATAATTAGACATATGCACATCAAATTATCAGATATTTTATGAAGATTTTAATAATACGTATAAATTTCGTTTACATTTCTAAGGGTTCCGTAACATCATTTGTGAGTTTGACGACGACGCGGCGCTTACGCGCTTCGATATTTTGTCTCTATGCAACTAAAGCAGTACGATTGCTTTGAAAAAAAAGTCAATATTTCCAAAATATTGGAAAATAAAGAAAACATTTTTTGTTCAAAAAGTATTTTTTCCAAAAAAGTCAATTTTTTTAAAAATTTAATATTTCTCAAAAATCTTATTTTTTCAAAGTTTAAAAAAAATTTAATCTTTTTCAAAAATATTAATTATTGGTACGGAAAGCTTTAGCAATTTGTCTTAAGCCACGATGCTATGCACCACCAGTTATTATCATGACTATTCTTCAATGATAAAATATAAAATTTAGTTTTTTGGAAAAGTATTGGATATATTGGAACTGTTTTCCGAATGCAAATCCAGTGATATGATAATTGGGAATAATAATTACAACATTATAAATAAGATCTATTTCACGACACCTGTTAATAAATGAGTTACATTTATTCACTCGTGTGTGAATTTTCGACTTCTTCGTGTTAAACGACTTCTTTAGACATTCGTTAATGTTTTGTCGGAGCGCATCAGAGTCAAATTACCTTGTCATCTTTGCGGAGAACATGAGTTGGCCGTGAACAAATCTCGTTTTTTGTCTACTAATAGTTCATAATTTATCAATGCCCATTTCCATCTATCGCACAACACATCTTGTGTTGTAGGAGAATAAATTAGCCAATAATTCGTTCGTTCGGTTCCCACGACTGACGAGACTGAGGAGACTCTGACTGACTTAAGAGGGAGAACGTGACAGAATTCGTAAGTGGTGACTTAATACGTGTTTTACATTGGTTTTGTCTTGTTACATAAGAAAATGCACAAGTTCTCTTCATGGTAATGAAGTGATAATGCAGCGATTTTGCAAGGCAAATTCACTGAGGCGCCGGGATGCTTGATAGGTTTTAAACTGCAGCTAATTATTTCCTTGTACAAAAAAGTTTTGGGGAAAATAGTAGATTGTAGTTTTACTAAAACAATATTGCTGCAATAAAATAATATTTTATTAATTTTTGGCCCCAAAATCAATGTAGCCATATTTCTATTTAGGTCCAATATTTACATATAGGATAAGGACCAATTTGAGTTTGTGCAATTATATTGTAAAAACCAAATCAACTATATAACAACCAATAAGAAGAATATGACTATATTCAGTAAAATTCCCAGCAAATTCATTATTGTAGAAATGTTTTTATTTCTGTTTTTCAGAAACATGTCTCCTGGTTCTTTTTACCCCATAATATAAAGAGACAGCCAGGAGGCAAAACGATCCATCATTTTATTAGTATTTTTTTTTAAAAAAATATAGAATAATAGTTCATCTCAACTAAATTAAAGAATTGTGATTTTTTTGAGATTTTTATAGCCTAACAAATTTTTTGAATTAAATCATTGTTCGTAATATTTTAGAGTGTTTAAGGCCAAAAACTCATTAAAATCGTCATTTATTAACATTCCCGATCTTCACGTTTCAGGGTTTCTGAACATTTTGGCATACCTTATATTAGAAAAAATGTATGTATGCGTGTGTGTGCGGATATAAATTTTTGTCGACGATTTGGGGAACACGGGTCAACCGATTTGAATACTTGAAAATTTGATGGAATGCATTCATTCAATGTGATTCAATTTAATTATTATGTTGAACAACAAATTTGAAAATCATAGTCTGAATATATATTTTAAAACATAATAAATAAAAAAAATATCTTTAGAACATTTACTATTTTTTAAATCTTGCTTTGGTAGTTATTTCTGTTTAATTTATTATAATTATACTCATTATTTCTTGAAATAAATGCAAGTTTTGTTTGAAACATGTACCTATTTCATGGGCACATTTTTTTATAAAGAGAGCACTGCATGCAATTTTCGTATGAAACTTTGTAAGAATGATCCTTTCACAAAGTTGGAATAAGTATTACTTTAATTAATATTTTGTAAAATTGATTTTTTTTCAAAATTATTAAACATTTTTGTTTAATATTTTTTTTATTGCCTACGCCTCATCAGTGTATAGGTTTTAGGTAAAAAATTTCGTACTCAATCAATTAATCAACACATGAATTTCCCAATAATAAAATTAAATTAATTTCATTATTTTTTTCATATAAAAATTGTCTCCATTTTTTTATTATTGCTTTCAAATAAAATTTTTTCTCTATTTTTTTATATTTTTTACCCGTCAGGATCCTATGCCCAACTGCTCGATTTTTTTCACTACAGTAATAAATCCTATAATTAACATTTTACTTTTTGCCTGGTCAAACAAGCTTCAATATTTACAAAAGTTATTATTTAGCATAAAAAATAAATTAGCATTAAAATGTTATAAAACGTTTAAAATTTAAATCACTGTTTGCATTGATATGTTCGTTTGAATATATTGCTATCATAAATTATAGATATAGATTTGAAAATAAAGGAATGGAGATTTACCACTCAGGTGACTCAAAAGGATTCTTAATTTTGAAATTAACAAGTTATTGACAAGTTTAAAAATTTAGACTTAAATTTAATTTAGGTCTAAAAATCTAATCTAGTTTTAATGAAAGTAAAAAATAAAGAAACAAGCATTGATTGAACTTTGGTTTATTCCACAAGTAAGCTTGGACCAAAATATAGACCAAAAACCCTAAGTCGATTTTAATATTTCTGAAAAACGTTCTGAAGATATGAATTGGGAACACTGCTGATCAGTTTTTAGAAAAGATAGATAAAAAGATATTTTTTTGGCCAGGCCAGCTATAAAGAACCTGGTCTTAACGAACATCCTAAAATATCACTAACCCTACAAAAAGTGCTTGAATTACGAAAAAAGTTTGTAATAATGCTAATCGATTTATTATCTTCAATTTTAAAATAAACGGTAACTCAATTCTTATTGATCAAGGCTATTATTTACATATATCGAGATGCTAATGCAATATTCATTAAGAAAAAATGCCGCTTACACCTAGTTCATAATTTTCGTTTTTTAGTGGTTTTTTAACTACGATTGCATAAAGTAGTTTCATATTATTTCCAAGTCAATCCTTTTTAATTGTGATTTTTTAAAATTTTTGTTTTGTTAGATTGTATTTCAACTTCGATTGCATAAAGTAGTTGCATGTTACAAAATCAATCCTTTTTTAATTGTAATTTTTTGCAATTTTTTTTTGGCAGATTGTATTTCTACTATGGTTGCATAAAGCAGTTGCATATTCTCAAGTCAGTCAGTCCTTCCTTCCGAATACAATAATAATTACCTATTGGCCAAATCGCATTAATTATTGGTAATCGATCATTCGCCTAATAACAATAGAAATTAGTCTTTGTGTGTTTGCCGACAAAAATTACGAAATAATTAATTCGCGACGACCCGACACCGTTACCCAGTCGTATTCGACTTTTGAATCGAATGTGAATCTGTTGTCTTGTCTTGTCTTGTGTTCTGTTGCGGATTTGCGCAACTCGTCTTTTGCACGAAAAGGTTAAGGCCTGAAAAGGTCAAATAGACGAAGAACAAGAATTAAGGAAAGGTAGCCGAGGAAGGAGAAGGAGAGGCGAATCTAATAGATAGCGTATTGGTTATAAATTAATTCTGGTAATGAACGGTAAACGATATAGGCGCAAAACGATTACAAGTGGCGAGCCTTGAAATACCACGATGCTTTTAATTAATTGAACTCGTAGACGACTCTGAACAGATATGAATTTGTACGAATACATTCACCTATTTACATTGAATTTAATCTTGATATATTGCTAAAAGATACTGCGCTGATATTTTCTTAACTGCACTTAAATTATGCTCTGAAACTGGATCATGCCAATACACTGCGATATATTCTATTGAGGGGGTGATGACTTATGTATATATGATAATGTACATGTAGACATCTTAGGTTGCAACTATATGCTTTATCAGTAAATTTTGAATTTATTTATAAGAACAGGTTCTAATTTGTACATGATCCATACAAACTAGATTTGGTCTGTGGGACAGTCAGACTCCTGATTTTTTAAGAAAATTTCGAGAAAATTAATTTTATTCTGCATCTTTCGACCTTACAAACTTTTAGATGTTTTTTTAGATTTAGACGTTTGAATGCAAAGTTGGGATAGGTTTGGGTTTGATAGGTTTAGGTTGATTGAATCAACATCCGTGGTCTAGTCGTTAGTGCTATGTTAGATTTCAAAAGGAGGTTCCAGGTTTTATAACCGCTTCGGACAGTCAATGCCAAGCATTAGTATTTTTTTTATTTATTTTTGAACAGCAATCAGAACCCAATAGTCCTATTAGCTGTTGTGCTGATTTGACTTAATACTAGTCTGTTTGACAGATGGCAACCCAATCAGTTGTCACATCTTTATATGATATATTATTATTACAATTTCTGTAATAGGGCGGGCGAGTATTTTTATTGGTGCAGCAATGCCGGGTGAGGGCTGTTTTCACTTGGAAACATATTACTGTCTATATTTTCAGGTGAAAATCGTTGTCACTGCTGCCTGACAACAGGCTGCTCAAAGTGGGTATCGAACCCGGGACCTCTGATTCAGGTCCCATCGCTCTTAATGAGCGAATGCCAAGCATTAGTGACATCGGTTTTCACTTGGAAATTTAGATGGCTATATGTTTTCAAGCGAAAATAGCCCTTCGAAGCATTTCTGCAATATTCCAATTGTAAAAGCGACCGTGGGATTGTCTTATTATAGCGTTTAGTATTAAAAATAATCTATATTTTAGATATTAAGGACAATTGATTTCGATCTAGCTAATAACGTCGTTAGTTGTAACAATTAGTGTCAATACAGCTTACAGAACATGCTATAAAAATATTATATTGCAGCATTTGCAGTAGAATGAATTGATTAATAACGATAGTTTATACTCTAATTAAAATATTCTATAAACTTATACCTATTTATATCAACTTTGAACCTATTATTAATCTCGTTATATTACTAAGATACTCCATTTATACATGCTGAATTGTACTTTAATTTTTCTCTGAAAAATCGGATATGACTCCGGCCGGATATAACTCAGCCCGGATAAGGTTTCGGCCGGAAATAACCTCGGCCAGATATGACTCTGACCGGATATAACTCCGCTCGCATATAACTCCGGCCGGATATAACTTCGGCCGGATATAACTCCGAGTTTTTTCTACCTTAACTACTCTGCACGGTCGATTTTCTTAATTAAAGAACATTTTAATTTTTTTTTTCTTTAGTTACGAGAAAAAATTGTAAAATTTTTGATTTTATTTTTTTTCGATAATGTTTCGATTTTTAAAAAAAAATGTCAGGTAAAAAATAAATACACGTGATATCTTACTATATACTTCACTTCTTCACGTGATATTTCGTGATTTTTTGTAAAAACCCCTCTAAACGTACATTTGATTAATGTACGCCCTCTAAATTAAAATATGTTGTTTTTTTCATTTTCTAAAATGTGCTTGATAATTTTAATAAAACACATTTCATGGCGAAATTTAAGGTATATTTAACCACTTAACGATCGGTTTTTTTTCTTGAAAAGTGATCTAAAAGAGCAGAATTTTATATTTCGGATTTTGAAAGTTCAATTGATGTAATTTGTATTTTTGATAACATTTTCTTTTTATCCATTTTATTTTTGTTTAAAATTAACAATATATATTATAATACTGATGACCGTTTTGATCGTTTAATTTCCAAAGATGATTTTTTTAAAGTCATTTCTGTTAAACTTAAATAATATTTTTGTAAAAAGACAAAATTTATGTGCATTTTTTCTGTAATTTACGTCTTTTATTATAATTTATTAAATTCTTATAACTTACCGGTATCTGATCCGAGAGATGAATCGAATCTTCTTCCACCGCTACCTCCATGTTGTGTACTCTGTCCGTTTTGTTTGGGAGCATTATTGCTTCCTGAGTTTGCTCCTAAACCAAGTCTAGTTTCTAATTCTGCAAACCTTCTCTGGTTTTCTGGTCTATCTACTAAGACCTAGAGGAAATAAAAGATATTTTATAGTTAATAAAGGAATCGAATCATGAAAGTTTAGTGTGAGAGGTTTCATTGCCATTTTACATACATCGTACCACATTTCTTGTATGGACTATTTTCGATTAGAGACAAATTTTGAAAATATATTTTCAAGTATATTCTACTACCACTTGATATATGGTTCTGGGATGTGGAGGACTGAACTGAGTACTTTGCACAAACAAAATAGAATTTGTTATATTTTTTATCTTATGCAATGTCTAACAAAAGAATGAGTTGTAAGTAATATTTGTGCGTAGTTTAGATGACATGTAAATGTTATAGTAAAAATAATTTCTATTACTAAATCTATTTTACCTGTAATTGGGCATGTAAGGCACTGGCCGTGGTCTCCGAGTCGCACCTGTACGCGTGCACGTGCAGTGGGCACCTCGTGGCAGGGTTGTACAATAACAAAACGCATGCGACGACATCACCACTTCTCATAGAGCAAGTTATTGCTCCATGGGGTATGAAATGCTTAGCCGAACCTTGAACTATTTTTAGACCTTTGTGCGAAACCTGTGGGAAAAGATTGAAAAGCATATTCAGGAAAATGTATCTACATAGGACATTAAATAAATTGTTCATAAGGTTTGAAAAATTGAGTCCAAGAACTACGTTCGGTGATGTAGTTTTATATAGGGATGATGGTACAAAAAAGAAAAATAAGAAAAAGATTTGAAGAAGAAATGGATATTTACTTATTCGTGAGTTTAAAATGAGTTATAGCGATTTTTTGTTATGAATTTTATCTAATAACTTTTTCGAAGAAACAACTATCTCATCATGAATTTGATGTAACAACTTTCTCCCCTGTTAGGCTATTAGGATTAGTCTTTCTGTTTTTATACTTCTAACTATGCCTGATTTAACCATACATACAGTCCGTTTCACCTGAGTAGAATTGGGATCAATACCGATCCTAATTGCTATTGCTTGGGTGGGGAGTGACTAGGGCGGATGCTGAGCACGCCATTTTGGAGTGCAAAAAATGGGAAAAGGGTAGGCAAGACCTATGGAGGGAGATAGCAAAGCAAAAAATCTCCCTCCCAACCAATTTTATAACATTATTGACAAGGAAAAGGATATATGTTGCACTACATAATTATACACTATCAAATAAAATAAATGTGTAAAGAATGAATGAAATGAATTGTATATGACTAATGTACGTGTATACAAAGTCAACAAATAAACAATAAAAAGAACTATGCCTGAATTTATTATTTAGAATGATGGAAACACTTACAAATTTAAGTTTGGAAATTTGGATTGGAAACCTGAAAGAAAGACTTAAAAAAAGATGAAACTATGAAGTTATTGAAAATGCTAGCGAGTTATCATATTTTTCAAAAAATACTAAAATGATAAAAAAATAGTTGAATTTATCATTTTACCAATTCGTTATTTACCTGTAGTGTGACTTTTAGAGGTTCCTGATCCCTACTCCTTTCTAGTAATCTAGGAACAGCCGGATAGAGTACCCTGGCGCCTCTTAATCCTCTTGCTTCTTGTGCTCCCAAAAACCAAACATAGTAAGATGCTTTCTGGACATCTCTTCGTATCCTTAGAGCCATTTCAAAAAGGAATTATTTGATCTTAATTTGAAGATTGATAGTTGAATAATTGTTCTGGCGTTTTTATGTCATATTCTGAAATAGAAAGAAACAGGTATTAATTTTTGAACATGTTTGTCAATTTATTTATTATAGATTGAGATTTTGATATATATTTTGATTTTCATATCTATGCATCTAACTCTATAGCATAGATAAGGAGACTCCATAGATTTTTATGTCTTTTTTGACTTCCGAATTTTAAATTTTTGCTAGAACGTCCGTTGGAAAAAAATTGTGTTTATGAGCCAAATTTATTTTTTTGGAACTTTGTGTGATGATAGAATTCATGGTCTTAATATTCTAAAATATTATGGGTGTACGATAAAAGCTTTAATTCATCGTCACAATTTTGGAAGTTGCTAAATCTGAATTCCTATTCATTTTTCTTATCTGAATCAATTGAGAAAAAGGGAAGATAATTACTAAATTGGAGATTTTGTCGTTTTTAAATTTTTCTCATTTTTTTGTAGTTTGACCCCCAATTTTGACCTTCATGAAACATATGTTGCCACCCAATACATTTACCTTTTGCTCTCATTTTATCTTTAATTTATACGTTTGTATATTATTTACTATTTTTATATTGATTATTTGAGGCATTTAATTTATTAAAATTCATTTAATATTTTACGTTTTGCCACCATAGACCACACACATCGAATCTCCCAGCAGTGGTCCATACGTCGCACCGGCGACGTCGCCGCCACGTTCATGTGAAACAAACATTGAATCGGATTGAATGTAATCCTCCGAGAAATTTACCTATGCATATTAGCCGTAGCGTTTTTATTTGAAATTATAATCATTAGAAAATTGCCGAGTGTTGTGTGACTGACTCCATCGCCTGCAATCCAATGAGTTTGGAGTTAGGCTCTTTGATCATTGTTTCGTGTAAGTGTTATAATAGTCCGGAAACTGTTTATGTATTCCTAACCCGAGCGGAAATACATTATTATTTTGTTATCATAGTAAGATGAAGACTGAGAGCTGGTGAGGAATAGTTACTCATTTCGAGTATTACCAGATTTATGAATCTTCTCTTTAACAACATTTTTGGAAGCCAATCCAACGGTTGGCCTATCTATATGTGATTCATTTTTATTATTAAAATTTCTTTAATACTGATGATATCTTTTTAATTTGATGAAACAATGTCGAGGAAGGGCTATTTTTACTGGAAACATATTTTTAATACCATTACTGATAGTTATCAGACTGGCAGAGGTGCTTGTCAAACCTGGCACTCTGTGGTTGCAAAGACAATTCTGTTTACTGAATATGATGAATTTTTGTATAAATTGATTAAATAGATTTCTGTGAATAATGGAGTAGACATATAGGAGGAATATGAAGTTTCTACTACCACATCATAAAATTATGGAGATGATGATGTTGACTGATTCATTGATGTTGCCAATAATTTCTGTTGCTATTTTTTTAAATTTTATTTTAACTTATATTCTGGACAAAAAACAAACATAAATGCTGTTTGTCTATTCACCATGAAAGTGTTAATTTTTGATGAATAAGATACCTTCAGTTGTGGATATTTTGCTTCGTCTATTGACATGACAAATTTATGATGAATCGCCAAATTGGACACACATATATACAAAAGTCAATAATAATTAACCGTATTACTGGAAATAATAGACATTTATGCGTTTTTTTAATGTAAGATTCAGATTGGGAACCTATTAAGTAATTCTTGGCTAAGGGCATTTCATTAATGCCTTCATAATTTAATTATTTCAAGTGATATCAATTTATATGGATTACTAATTGGCCATGGCATTGTTTCTAGGATTGAAGACAATTTTAATCCATAACTGCATTTAGACAGAAATTTAAATTTATCCAAAGTTTAAGCACTCTTTATATTTTACTCTAAAATATTGTTTATCTGTTCTGTCCATATATCCATATTTTTTATCCTTTGCTATGTCATATATTTTTTATCCTTTGAAATGATTAAAATATACTTTTAAAAATTATCCAAATCTATTTTCTATGAATAAGCAATACATTATCCATAAATTTTCACGAAATATAATTAAGATATTTATATATCTATATTAGTTATATATCGTGATACATATAAAAGTAGAAATGAGAAATATATTGACAATAATTATCAATATTGTCAAATAGATCAATGAACTTGAGATTTTGTCTTATCTGTGTTTGCAGTATTTATTTTAAAAATAAATCGTTTTATTTACTGTATATATGTGACGATAACCTGATTTTAATCCTATTTTTCTTTATTAAATGAAAAACTTTGCCAAAATATTGCTATGAACTTCTACTTACATCCTAAGATAAAAATTAGATATTTTCTAGAAATGTTATTTTTCGTGTGAATATGTATAAAGCAAATTGTTTTTTTATATTAGACTTCAGATTCAATTTTTAAGCCTAATTCCTAAAAACAAATATTATTATCAGTGATGAAATTATTCGCCCAGCTGTTTGTCTACAACGCAATCCCAGTGATAAATATAAAATTAGCTAAAGAAAGTAAAGGAATTAATGTTTGCGTTCTGTTCAATGGAGCGCAATGTTATATAGTGTGTAAATATAATATAATTCCGTAATTGTGTTTCAACAGAATGGAATTGATATGATAATTTTATTCTGCAACACATCAACAAAACATTTATAGGCACGATTCATGACAAGATTTAACGCTTCGAAAGGGATAGTTCGAGAACAATAATACATTTGTATTATCTATTACGAAAATTTAAAAAAATAAGTCTAATATATTTTGGATTATGAAATAGATACATTTTATAGAATATCTGGATCGGTTTTTAAATACAACCAAAATGTATCAGTCAGGATCATCAGGAAGAATCCGGCCAAAATGCATAGTCTGATAATCTTCATTATATTTGATACATTAGACAGGCTGGTTTGATCATCTTTAGCATATTGAATGCACCAGTGAGACTGGTTTCATCATCTTTGTTGTATTAGATGCATCAGTCAAACTGGTTTGATAATTTTCATTATATTGGATGCAACAGGCTGACTGGTTTGATCATCTTTATTATATTAGATGCATCAGATACCCTGGTTTGATCATCTTCATTATATTGGATGCATCAGACAGACTAGTTTGATAATCTTTATTATATCGGATGCATCAGTAAGACTGGTTTGATAGTCGTTATTGTATTGGATGCATCAGTTAGACTGGTTTGATAGTCTTTATTATATTGGATACAATAGTCAAATTGGTTTGATAATCTCTATTATATTAGTTGCGTAAGTCAGATTGGCTTGATGTCCTTTATTATATTAGATGTATCAGACAAGTCTGGTTTAATAATCTTTATTAAATCGGATTTATTAGTCAGACTGATTTTACAATCTTTATTATATTGAATTAAGGCCCATTAAGGCCGATTCTGCCGCACAACAGACCAATAATATGGCACGGCCATGTTACGCTCCAACTTCCATACATTATGATACTGATTCAAACTGAACACTGTCAATATGTCATGTACTTGCTATGCATTCAGGCGTTTTACACATAAACTGCAACGTCACTCGTATGTTATGAACCTGAATCAGAAAGACCCTGTTATCTAAGATCGTTTTTTTTTGACATTTGGGGGGTTTCTAGGTTAGGTTTTCTATCTGATAACCTGAGAAAAACACCTGACTGCACAGCAACCACATGGCTTTTGTGAACGAATTTCTTTGGAATTTTTTTTATGACATAACCTTGCCATAACATATGTCTGTTATGGAGCAGAATCGGTCCATAAATCTACAAAGTGAAAACGACATTGGTAAAAGAGTGAGTGATCAACTAGGAAATTTTTGGATTGCGAGAGAAATATTGTAATATTAAGTAATTGTACTATAGGGAAATTTGATCAGAAAAATATTCAACAAGATGACAAGAAATCCTATGCATCTTAAGAATCAAAGTCGAGAAAGTAATAAAGAACATGTCAATTAGAAATACAACAGGACTGGTGTAGCAGAGAAAACATAAAATATATTGAACCAAGATTAAAATCCAAGGATCTTTTGGATGCGACGATGATGGGTCTTCGAAAAAAGCCCAAAGCATTGACCATACGGCCATTTTGGTCAATGCAATTAACAATTTCAGTTTTGGACTGAAATTGTTACTCGATGTTGAAAAAAATAGATGAGAAGCATATAAATTAGAACTAACTAGGGTTCACTTGAATTAGAAATGAGAACTAATTAGGCTTCAAAGAAGGAAGAAGATAAATTCAACTCGCCCATAACAGATAAACGCTATGGAAATGTTAAGAATTATTCAGAAAGCTATCTAGGTCTCAATAAAGGCGTCTGTAGCTTTATTTTAGGGGATAAGGAACTCTTCAGTAAAATCATCTTAAACAAGTTTATGGGAGCTTTGAGGGCTTGTGTTGGAGTGATACCATTTGATACTTACTACATATTGTTCACATATTTTTTTATATTTCATAAGTATATAGTATTCTTTCTTATAAAATGTTTTCAATGCGATTTCACGCGTTATTATGTAGAGTAGAGCACAGACCGTGGCGTCGCGCCATGTGCATGTGCCGATGAACGACGTGCTCTTCGTGCGTATAAAACTATGTATTATTTATACATAATATATATATATATATATATATATATATATATATATATAAGTGGCATATCATATTATATAAACCAGAGATTCCTAATGTGGCAGCTGCTGCACCAAGCAATATTCATCTAAGCAATCCGTGTGCAGTATTTTCTGATCATCAATTTTTTACGCCAACAATCATGCACACTAACAAAATTTGATGAAACAATAGTGTACTATATTTATTTATTGCAATTTGATATTTTAAGAAAATCCTGGTAAAAAACTGGTTTGAGAAGTCGTCAACCGAAATAGATTGGTACCAACGTTGAATTTGAAGCACAATACCACCATCTGTGATATGCTAAAAACACTAATACAGTGTAAAGCGTATTTGTTCCCCGCCCATGATGATAGTATATTTGACATATCTGATCTGCTATCATACTGCTTGAAACCGAGCTGGCCGAGGTTGGGACCGAACCCAAGACAAGAAATTGCTAACCGACATCCATTACCTCTAATCCAAAACTGACTCTGAGGTTCATTATCAAGTCTTTTAATTTTCTATCAAACTCAAATATAGAGTTGTCTATCCCTGCCTTTTCTAGTTCGGAATTCCGATGGTAGCCTATGGGAAATGACATAATAATAACGAAAAGAAGCAACATTGTTTCCACGGATGTCTAACCTAACCTCAAACCGCTGGTCTAATGTAAGAACTATAAAACAGAATACATCAGGTCATCGTGTAGTTCACTATATCATAACTGAATCAAATCATAACATTTGCATTGTACTCGTATACGCAATGTTATATATACAATTGTTGGAATGAACTCAATTTTCAATTGAACTATGATAAAATATTATTTTTACTCATATTGGAGATACACGTAAGATGTATGAAAAGAAATGGTAGACCGTTGGGTTTCCTTCTCGAGAAAGTTACTAGATTATCATTATTTTTTTTATTTTTATTTTTATTGGCCTCGCTTACTAGAGCATTTAGCCACCTATAACATATTACTAGATTAGAATGTCTAACAATTCAATAAGAACTACAATAGAAAGCACAGATCATTATTAAGTATTATTTAGTAGTTCTAATAGCTTTTACAAGAAAAATTTTATTATATAAATGAAGTGAATAATTTTTATTTTATTTAAAATAATTAGAATACACTTAGCGGTTGACCTTAGGTATTTGATGCAATTTTTTATTACTGATTGATATCAAGTTAGCCAAGATGAGTACTGATCTGGTAACCAGTGGTTTCTTGATTAAGCTTACATCATGGAGACCTACCATCATATTTGAACATTTTTTGAGATTTATTGACAAACTAGAAAGATTTCAGGACACATACCAACTATTTCATGTTTTAGGATCATCAACATCCATTCATGTATGGCTGGTCGTTAATTACCAATTTCTTGTTTTATCATCAACTTTAAATATTTTTCTTGTAAAATAACGCTCTTAGTTGGTAATACCAACTTATAAAAATAATGAAAGAGTCTCATTTCTATTATTTATGAGCTTTTTATTAAGATACGAGATTTTTCCATCTTCCAGTTCCTTTACTAAATCGCATTCCAATTGACATTGAATATTTTTATGCGTGTGAAAACAATTTCAAAGTTGTACAATGGAATGTTTGTTTCGTTGTGAAATGTCTTCAATAATCCGGAACAATTGATTATATTGAATTGTATCTTCTGCGGTTTATAATTTTTTATTTAAAAATTTCTTATTGCAGAAAAATATAAAAATACTAACAAGCTCGAGGCGGTTATATATGATGCGAGTTGCGATATAAAAACCGCAATGTTATTAATAATTGCCAGCAGAAAATTTATTAGTTTTCTCGCCAATATTTTTTTTAAATCGCACAATCAATTGTATTTTTTAATATTCTGATTTTTTTTAATAAGGGGCTTTTATTAATCACCTGATTTTTAGATCCCTTCTCCCCTCTTGGCGAACCACTCTCTTCTACCTAACATTATATATAATATTAAGCGTATTTATAATATCTATAAAAAATATTTTTTTTGCATAGTTTTATTGTCAATCAAAATAATATAGATTTTTTAAGACAATATGATGTTGGTGTTAATGCATTTAAGAGATTATCTCCTATGAGATATCTCTCTTTTTTTATTTTTGACATTTTATTTGAGGTCGTATGGCCATTTCTTTTTCAATCTTCGTGTGGGATATTCCTCGCTCAATTCTTTTAAATATTTGTTAGGGTGACTTGGTAGTTTTTCGTGGTATTTTTGCTCCTTTCTTTTATCATCTCAATAATAGTTTTTATTTTTAGGTCTTTATGTAGGGTGTAAAAATAAAAAAAAAACGTTTGAACCGATTTAAAAGGCATTTTATGAGGCAATAATAATTTTTACGAGACGATTTATAACTGGTTAAATACATTTTAATGCAGAAATTTTGATAAATACATATTTTTTTTGGTAATACCGTTTGTTATATATTATATAAGTATCCCAGAATTCAGTTGTGACAATTTTATCCTTCTAACAACTACCAAAAATTATTATTTAATAAAAAGCAATCAATAATTTTTGTCCTTAATTATACTTTTAGTGTGAAAATTTTTTAAATTAAAATTCTCAAAGTGTTTCACTTAAAACTAAATAATTGCTCAAGTCAAATTCCGACCCATTTATTCTCTCCGAGAACAGGTCGGGCGAACAAGTCCACAAAACGGTAACCCTTCATTCCGATCGAAATTCATAAATATTTTTTAATTCATTTTTTTTCTGCGCACTTGTTTTCCATCTTCTTTATTTCTCTTATCTTCGCGAAGATTGATATCTTCGCAATGCACTTGACCTTGTCTTCGATGGAGAAGAATCTGTGACACATTTCTTTGCGTGGATGAGAATTTAGGAGAAATGGGCCATGAAAACATCGATCAGAATTTAAGGGCCTTGAAAGAAAGTTGTTGTGGTGATTTTACTTAACTGTATCGCATTTCTGGAGACAACCCAACGGTTGGCTTATTTCTGTTTAATGAATTTTATTTTATATCTTTTTTACTGATGAGTGATAACTCTTTATTGACGCTCATTGCTCTAACCATGAATTCACTAGGAAGCCTTCGACATTGATACAATTGAGTTGCTAAATATTTGAATTTTTGATTATTTGCAGAAGTTATTTTCAATGGGTTTATGGATTTTCTATATTTAGGGTTCCTTACTAGTACTCGTTATTAACAACAGTTAAAATAAAAAAAAGTTAAAAAATTTAGTTTGAGTTGTTTTTCCAACATGTCCATTTAGTATACAATATCTCTTTACGCCAATTGAAAATTCCCCAAATTTACTAAATGTCCTTAACTGGACAGTTGTAAATAAAATAGAGAAATAAAAACAAAAACAAGATTTGTTTTAAATTGTTCTTTATTTTAATTCTTATAAGAAAATTTAATTCATAAAGTCAAGGGTTGTTCAAAAACTTTAAAAAAAGTAAAAATGGTGTATTAAAATCGACTATCAATTGATCCATACCCTTTCATGTTCAGATTTTTTTACCTCCGAACATTTTTAATCATAGTAATAGAGAATCACAGTCAATATGTTATGTAGCAGTTTTCATATAAAGTGGTACTAAAAACAGTCACGATGATATGTGGTGAGTTAGTATAAAATATATAAAAATAATTAGGACCTGGAAAAAAATTCTGTTGGGATAATTTTGGATTTGTTCAACAATATTGTATGTCTAATTTGTTTTATAAATAGTTTCACAATAGTGAATTCCTTCAAATCATTTTAGTAGTACACTAATATATATGTGTACCACTAAATTATTAATTTTTATATTATTTTTCGTTATTTTATACTTTGTACATTTTATTTTTTTGATTCAGAATTTTAAAACTGTTTATGATTCTTGTCAAGCAATTTCAAATAATTCACATACTAAGAAAAAAGGATGGGCAACTAGGTTGCGTGCAGAATACAAAAATCTACAGGTTGTTGTTAAAATGTTAATGCACCTGCGTGGCGTAGAGGTAATATTTTATTAGGAACTTCAAATAAAAAATCAAATATTAAATATTGGTTAAAAAAAGTTGTTTTTAGTTCAGATGTTGTAACTGAAGTTTTACAAATAGTAAAAATCCCATACTTGAGGTATATTTTTTTCTATTTAGCTATCTGGCTGATCTGCAATTCTTTTTTTCTAATTAATAATTAATTAAGTAATGAGTTTTCAAAAATTGCTTCGAAAAAAGTGATCCAGAATTTAAAAATCATAGTCAAAATTGCTCTCAAAAAATGGATATGGAAAATAATTGTAATGAAACTTCATTCTGACGATTTTAGATGTTTTTTGGTTAAACTGAATGACAAATAAAATAGGTATGAACATAAATATAAAATATGAATGCAATTTGTTTAAAAAATATTTGGACACATACATTGGCATTATCGTGCATTTAGAGTGCACTATTTGTATTACAAGATTGAATTTTGAGACATTTTTTTCTTAAAATGTTTGTTATAACTTCAAATACTAATATCAAAAATTTTGCAATCAAAATTTAATTTATAAGTGATTTTCTAATTAAAATACAGCACCGTTTGGATGATAAAAAAATGTATTCCTCTAATCGTATAAACCGTGTTTGCTATAACTATAAATTTTGAAACAATAACACATTGGATTTATAAAGACATTAATGAAATCAAAATAATTTTATTAAAAAATACAACCACTGAAATATTGTGTTCTCTACACTATAAAAATCTAATTTTACATCAATAAATAGTTGTATATACGAAGCCCCTGATAAGTGAATTAGTTTCGCATGTTATAGAATTTTTGTTATAAAAATAGAGTTAATTGAAAAATAATTACTTTTTCCATCATGTTTATATGAAATAATAAGTGTTTTGAGTGTGAAAAATGTGAATTTAAAATATTAACGAATTCAATAATAATGAATGCATCCAATATAATAACTTCAATAAATAATGGGTAGTACTACCCTAGGGCATGAGCTTAGTTAAAACTCCAAATTCATTCAGGGAAGAATTGGAAACATATTTTTGATCTATATTGCCAAGTGAAAATGGACATCGCTACTGCACGATATCAGGTTGTCCATAACGGGGTTCGAACTCACGACTCCCTGTCGTGTCCCTGAGCTTAACCATTAAACAATGGAACAACCATATAATAACTATGTGCAGGTAGAATTTTTTTCTAGGCAAGTTGTATGAACTTCTTGATACATGCAAATACTAATATTATATAATAATGTTTCTTAATACATATGTACATGGCGAATGTTCTAAGAGCGCAACATGAATTTTTCTAAAACTTAGGTTGGCGAAAACATGAACTTTTTCTTTGAGACGTTAATAATAATATTATTATAAATAGTACAATCCGTTAATATGATATAAACACGAAGAACCAATAAGTTCCGTCACAATGAATCTTTACTTATTATTATATCTAATAAATCATTATCATTATATTTTATTACTAACATTAATTTGCGCATCTCAGTAAATTTTGAACTTTAATTGTTTCCTGATCAAAGTATGATAAATGATTCTGCACAAATCTCTGCAAATTATTATCGATCATTGCCCATAATGATATCGTACAGGTGATGACTCTGACGATAATATCGATTTGATGAGATCGACATTAAATCAGGTCAAACGTTACGGGAAAAGATAAATGCAAGTAAGATGAGTTAGACGTGAAGTCTACTGGTAAATTTCTCACTATGAAGGAAGATTATGATATGTGAATTTAGTAGAAATGGGAAAATAGGATGCTATTGTAATATGAAGACAATTCATCGAGAGTATATCCGATGTCTGATAATTGGCTAAAGAATAATTTAATTACAAATATTTTGGAAACACATAGATTCCAAAGTCACCAGCTTCCACCAGTTTCATCCATTGGTTTAAAACTATACCAGTGCCAATATAAAATAAATGAAATTTATTTATATAAACTGTATAAACTATCTATAATAATTTGTGTGAGCAGTAGCAATAAATAATAACCAGAAAATATTCTAGTTTTTTAACACGTTGACTGCGGTTGTCGACAACTAGTCAACATCTCCTCTTTCTTTTTTGGTGCTGGTGTCGACAGTGCAACATTTACTTTAAATCTACCCCCAAATTATTAGCATACTAGAACTAGTTTCTACTCATACCGAAGTCAACGTGTTAACTTACATCAACGCATTTTTGATATTATCTCAAGCTTCATATAGAGGCGTATACCAGTATAAAATGAGATTTTGTGAGAATAAGACACTAATTTTTAATAGGAAAATAAAAATTATTTTAGTCAAAGTATTGGTTATTGCCAGCCTCACATTCTGTCCATCTTTTAAACAATTTTTGGACACCAAAATAATTATTTCAGAATATTATTAAGAGGTTTCAATTTTTCCCTGAATGGAGTTGGAGTTTCAAGTGAGCTCCAGCCCTAGGGCAGTACTACTCATTATTTATTAAAGTTATTATATTGAATGCATTTATTATTATTGAATGCATTAATATTTTAAATTTACATTTTGTTTGCACTTAAAAAACTTCATCTCATATAAAAATGATTTAACATCTCGTAATACAGGACGCCAATCTGGTCTAATCAAACGAACAATTGTCTTCTTGCCGAATCCATCTGCTTTTGCAGTCAATGTTGAATGTTGTTTTTGATAAACTCATGTCTTTTGTCATTTAGGATCTATTTTTTATTGCCAGTAACGATTCGATGCCAAATTGATTTTCTGTCATGTCTTTGACGCCAAATTCAAAAAGTGTTCTTAACGGTTACCATCATTTAATTCATGTTGCACCCATTTTTAGGATATTTAAATTTTCTCATATCTTTCAAACGATCAGAAATTATTGTTTGTGCAACATCCCAACATTTATAGCATGTTCTTTTAAGTCAGTGTCATTATCATCTAGTATCGCTTGCAGTTTGGTGTCTTCAAACCTTTTTGGTAGTCTTCCAGGTCCTTCATTTTTCACATCCAAATCATTAGTTGTGAATCGTTGAAATTATCAGGATGTTTTGATAGTTCACTTTTACCATATGCCTCGACATGCATTCGATTGGACTCTACAGCACTTTTCTCCAAATGAAAACGAAAAATATATGCTTTCCGCATTTCATGAAAACAAGTTGTACAAATGTCATTTTTTTAAATACGCGATCTAGTATGTGTAAAACATATATAACAAATGAAAATTAATTTAAAATCCAAAATATCAAAATATTTACCAAATTCAAATTATTGCAAACATTTATTTATTTTATTCGAGATGGGGAACAGAGGGGGGCTACAGTCGTTGGTAACACTGTTCATGTTATCAGCTGGTTTGTTCGCGTCTCTAGTCCGAACAATTATAAAGATTAGAAATTATACTTATAAAAAGTGAAGGATGATTTGGATCATAATTCGGACGGAGGAGCATGGGTACGAGTCACCTAATCCTCATCATCTCAGGCTGCAACATGATTATCCTGTGACTTTCTGAAATGTCTTCATCGAAGATACAACGACAGTTAATTGAAGAACTTCTAGTGAAATTGAAACACTTCCATTGAACTTCCAGTGAAATTGAAAAATTTTTATTGAATTTCCAGTATGGCCAAGCCTCGCAAATAATCAGTGTAACAAATGGAACATTCTGAAGTAAATTACAAGTTTTTCGAAGCCTAAATAAAAAGCTTTTTATTTCAAATTAGGAAAATAAGTAAATATTTTGACACTATTCAACACATTCAGGCATAAAATTAGACATTTTTAAAACAATTGAAAAATATGATATTGTTAGTTTAAGTACTTGATGTATACTAAATTGACAAGCATTGTCAGATATCAAAAATTAAAACAAGGTCATAACAAATGTTTTCTATCGAGACATTTGTATCTTGGTCAACTTAGTGGTATGTGGTATACCATGTAGAACATTTAGATCGATATATTTTATACACATAAACTTACTTATTGAGTGATTTGTTACTAATAACATTTTTGCTGCAGTTATGTTATTTGATTCGCTAGATATTGAAATAGTTTTCATACCAAATGGTAAACTTGTGGGTGAGATTTTTTACAGTTTTTATTTCACTGCATTTTTCACAAACGTACCAACAATTTTAAGAATCCTTGAACATCGGGATAAAAAAATGCAAAGAAACTTACAGTTAAGGTTATGACTTTGTATGAAAAGTGAAAGTTTCTTCCAAATTCCAAATTTGGATACCTAATATCGTTTGTGGGGTTCATATAGTAAACCAATTTGAGCATCACCAGGACAAGATAAAACCTAAATTTAAAACTCCAGCTTCCATGTGAAAGAAGCATTTTGGAGCAAATGATTTTATTGTTTTTCGTTCATTTTGCTCTGTTCTGCAGCCAATGGAAGGGTCAATTCCAAGGGAAATAAACCAGGAAGGTCAATTCCAAGTTTGACTTCAGGTTTGTTTTTTACAGACCACTATTTTGTGGACCTGTGTAATCTAAGGCTTGTGGAAATCATTTAATCCAGCTTAGGAATAAAATTATTTAAGAAAGAGTTTCGTCAAGCTAGTCTGCTGATTTAGAGACTACTAAGGAGTTGTTACCAATTTGCACAATTAGGAAGTTTATTTACTGAAACTACCAAACTGAGATGATAAAGAAGAAGATGAAATGGTACTACTAAACTGGTTAAGCTTTTCATGAGCAATAGGACTTTACCATAGTTTGTACTAAATAGATATAGTAACTCAAAAATAAGGCCAACAAAACTGCGGCCAGAATTTTGTACTGTACGTGCAATTTTTGGTTGGGCTATTTGGTTTTTATTAGATCCAATGGTCAATGATGATAGTACTGATGATTGTATGATAGACTTTTATAGTGTAAAAGTAGTGTACTAAAATGTGGTTTTATGAAAACAAGTTGTTTAAGTTGATAGGCAATAGAAGACCTATATTGTCTTTTTGGGATATAACAGGTGGTCCATCTAGTGTTTCTAGTGATCTAGTGATCTTACGGTTTAGATATTTCGTTATTTAGATGTAAAGAAAACATATAAAATATTATACATCGTTAGAAAGGTCTCAAAATTCTTAATTTTTTCCTATATATCGCAACTTCGAATTCCGAACGGTGTGGCCTACAGGCAAGTTGCTATCGATAAATTCTAATTTTTAAATGGGCTACCCTATATTTACTGGTTGTAGCAACGGAACATTTTTAACAGTTTACGTAGAATTTTCGAAGACTTCTAGAATCCTTAATAATATTATTACGTTTTTGTTCTTTTTTGGTATAAAATTGCACGTGTTCTAATGTTAATTCAATATCCAAATAGTTAATTATCCAACTATTATTAGTTTGACTGCCAAGAATCCCAGCTCTCGTTCTTCGCCCATCGATACATTATTGATTGATGATTAAGGTATACTGCACGTCTGGCAGACATACTACATACGGCAATCATCTTCCGTTATATTTATCGATCGTGCAATAATTGACCTCCAATATAGATTTTTTATCGATTTAATTTGACCCCAGCATGGTCTAAAGACCGCTCCGAAAGCCGCCTCTTAAGGAACAAGTACTTCGAGTGGGTACTCGAGGCGATATTATTGACCTCAGATATTTAGTTGCTGTCGATAAAAAAAACGGCGGATTGATTTAAATGAATTAATTAAGAAGAACGGGTATAAGACAAACTGCTTTCTGATTTTGATTAATAGGGATTTTGGTAATTAAGTTGCCGGAGGATTGTAATGTTTCCAGGGCTGTAATAATGATAAAGTAAATAATGTTAAAGGCTTTAGTTAAGAAATATGATGTTTTTTAAATTTATTTTAATATTTCTCTTTTTGTCTGAATGTTGTCTGTTTAAACACTTTTTTAAGTACTGCTCAATTTTTCATTTTTTTTCTCATTTCTCATTTCATACAAATATTTCATGTTATAGTGCAATTTGGTGGCAATGTGGAAGCCAGGTGTGCGGGTAGAAATAAGTTGAAAATTATAACTAAAATACATTCAAACACTCAAATATTTACATTCATAAAAATTATATATGCTTTAGAAATCTTTAATTTGAAACTAGTCAGATATATGTTGATAAATCCGAAAGCATGTCTTTTCAAAAAAATTGAAAAAGTTCATTATTACAACCTCAAATTTCTTCAAAGAATGATCTAATTACTGAAATTTTTAGTGGTGCATGCTAGTACCAATTATATACAGTAGAAGTCCTTTAGTCCGGCATCCACCGATAGTCCGGCACTTTTTCTAAATTTCGTTTTTTTTAAAAATGTGCTTTTATAATAAATAAAAACGTTCAAGGGCTATTAGAACGTTTACGAAATGGTTTGGAATCATTCGGAAGGACTCATTTCTGTTCGGAATTTGTTATGTCTATGGTAAATCCCGTTGTGTCTAGGTTCATGAACAAAGTATGTTCTACAAAATACGTAGCCTAAATGTTTTCATTATTTTGACATATTTTGGAAGATCTGAACTTTTTTTCAAAGCAATCGTACTGCTTTAACTTGCATAGAGACAAAATATAAAGCGCGTAGCTGTCTAACGGATAAACATTGGTACGGAACCCATAGGAATGTAAACAAAATTTATACTTATTGTTAAAATTTCTATAAAATATCTGATAATTTGATATCAGATAGCGGGGGCGCCGTGCAAAAAAGGTTGGAAACCACTGGGTTAAATGATAAATTTCATATATTATATGTCAAAAATTTAACATAACCATTTGCAAATCAAATTATAATTACAACTATGAAAGTATCAATTCATTTATCAGTTTAATTAAACTTTGTTGGAAGTGGTATTATACTCGTAAGTTGTACGTCAATAAACAATACTCTCGGTCTTGGTTTAAATGACCGTTTTAAACGACGGTTATATTTCGAACGATTATATTTCGGACATTTATCAATTTAGAATTTTGAAAGCATTTGTTTTTTTATTAAAAAAATGCTAGTCTAGTAGTGATGACTTTCGTCAAACAAAAACAAATCAAATCAACAATTCTCGTCGAGTTGTGTTTATAAACGCGATCGTATTTTCGCGATAGTATTTCTTGATTGAAATTTGACGATTATTAGAATGGACAAATCTAGAATGGATTTTACAGAGGAAGCAAAGGAAGCTGAAGCTGGGGTGACGAAGCAAGTAATCCGTAGAGGTGTCTGGAAATACTTGGATGAGAACCGGCTTTCACTGTTCCCACGTCCAGTTTTTAATCGGATCCCAAACTTCAAGGGAGCCTTTGATGCCGCGCAGAGATTAAGTGAACTCGATGTTTTCAAACAAGCAAAGACCGTTTTAGTAAATCCAGATAAGCCAATGGAATGTGTTAGAATACTGGCGTTGGAGGAAGGTAAGCAATTAGTAGTCCCTGTCCCTCGACTACAATCTGGGTTACTAACCAAAATTGTAATGCCTGAAAACAACTCCAAGTACCATGTCCGCCGTGCAATTACTCGTAAAGGATTAAATGAAGCTCCAACTGTTGATTTAAACTCTGATATTAACATTGACTTACTGATCATTGGATCGGTGGCAGTGTCTCGCAATGGCTTGCGAATTGGTAAGGGTCGCGGATACACAGATCTTGAATTTGCCATTGTGCAGCATGCCAAAGCCCTAAACCAGAATGCTCTTATTATCACGTTGGTGCATGACTGCCAGGTGAAGGACGATATGCCCAGCGCATTATTTGGTGCTCACGATGTGCCCGTTGACATTATAATAACACCTACTGAGACAATCATGGTCTCGGGACGACCACCACGGCCAACTCACATAATGTGGAATTTGATCTCCGAAAGACGTTTAAACACTGTAAATGTCTTGAAAAAAATCAAAGAAGAGGAAGAAGCGTAAGTATTTAATAGTGTATTTAAAATCAATGTATGAATGCTTGCTAGAATACATGTGTTTATATATAATTAGTTTACATCATTATGTAAAGTATATTATTTTTTATCTTAGCGCTGGAAAGCAGATCGTGCTAAAAGAGGTAGACACTGACAATGAAAGCGTGGAGAAAGTGAGAGTCCCTAATAAATTTCAACAGAGAAGGAGGCCCCGTAAGTCAGCAAAGAATAGCGAATCCGAGCCAAATGAGGGTGATGGTGATGCATCAGAGCATAGACGAAATGGCCGTAGATTGAGACGACGACGTGTCTCTGAGAAGGAGGAGAACGACGTATTGGACGTATTGAACGTATCTAATGAGAATGGCCAATCCAGACGCAATAATTTGCGAAAGAGGCGCACGCGTAGAACAAAGCCGCAGATCGAATTTAGCGTGAAGGTGGGCAACATCGCGAAGACGGATAGAGTGCGTGACATTAAGTCTGCTCTGGCAGAAAGGGGTGTCAAGCCTTTTGACATCACCTGGAGGGGAGTGAAAGGTTTTTGCTACCTGCACTTCGCGATGAAGCCTGCAGGTGTCAACTCCCTTGGAGTGGACGCCATTATTGAATCCCTTTCTGGTATGAAAGTTGGAGGTGGTGAAGAAGGAACCACCTCATGTGAACCGCATATTTTGACTGTGAAGCCTGCTAGGCCAATCACTAGGATTGAAACGACAGATGTGAATGCCGTATAAATTAATTTATTTAACATTAGAACAACGTCAAAATTCTTGTGTTCAGAACCTGACAATTAATAATGAAATGTTATTTATCTTTATAGTATTTTTAATACTAATTATAAGCATAATTACTTTGCTTAATAAAAATTTCGAGTTATATAGTTAATCTAATTGTGTTGTTTTGATTACTGAAAAAAGTGTTTATTATTAGTTAAATATTAATTTTAAAATATAAAGTACAAAATTTTGTTTATTTATAATCTCTATTAAACATTTAATTGTTCTAGCTTTCATACATAAGTATCATAAATACGTACCAATAGTGTTTTTATGAACAAAAATATAAAAGTTTATAAAATATTTTTATATAATAAGTTATTATATTATAAGAAACTAGCTGTAAGTGGAATTATGTCTTAAGGCAATTAGGGCATCGTGCCTTAAGGCAAATTGCCCTGAACTTTCCGTACCAAAAATTATTATTTTTTTTAAAACGATTAACATTTTTGAAAAAAATTTGCTTCGAAAAAATTAGATTTTTGAGAAACTATGAATTTGGCAAAAAATTACTTTTTTTGAAAAAAAAATTTTTATTTGAAAAAAAAAATTTTTTTTTAAAAGAAATTTTTTTTTTTGAAAACAAACAATTTTTTGGAAAGAAAAATGTTTTCTTCAGTTTGACATATTTTGGAAATTCTGAACTTTTTTTCAAAGCAATCATACTGCTTGAACATGCAGAGACGAATTGTCACAGCGCAAGTGCCGCGCCGCCGTCTAACGCATAAGCATTGGTACGGAACCCATAGAAATGTAAAAAAAAATATACTTATTGTTAAAATATCTGATAATTTGATATGCATATGTCTAATTACCATTTTTAACCGCCGAATGGCATTTTTTTTACTTTTTTCATTAGATCTCCGAAGCCGCTAGACCTGCCTTCATCTTGTCAATACAAGTAAAATGTTTTTTGAATTATTCAAATCGGACACTCCGTTCTCTTAAAAACGGAGTTACCGTTTTCGGCACTTTTTGCCCCGTATCTTCGGAACGGCTAGACCTACCTTTGCCAAAAACTAATCAGCACGTCTCCTTATCAATACGAATCGAATGTTTTTTGAATTATTCAAATCGGTTGATCCGTGTTCCCGAAATCGTCGACGAAAATTTGTATCCGCACACACATACATACACGCACACACACACACATACACACACACACACATACATCCATTTTTTCTAAGGTATGCCAAAATATTCAGAAACCTCTGAAACGTAAAGATATATAAAAATTTTCATTTTCGATTTTTTTGCGATTACTATAACTTGCCCTACGGGAAGTTAAAAAAATAGGGAAAAACTAAGTAAGTGATCTGTAACGATTTAAGCAAATAAAGTTACTAATTCAAAATATATAAAAACTTACATTTTGATAATTTTAAGTGCTTAATATAATCACACCAATATTTGGTATGAGGATGTGCATGAAGATGTCCATGGTATGAGAGATTTGCACTATGTGGCAATATATTTTTTAGACATCAAAATGTCGCAAATATGTACTGACTATTCTGTCTAAGATAAAAATGCGACTTTTTTATGTGACATTGTCAAAATGAACATATAGTATAAAAAAACAAGAATATACTAAAACAAATCTACAACTTAGTATAGAATAAATGTAGACAGGCATGAAAAATACCTGTAATAACTACCTATAAATTCTTATAAAAATATTACTAACGTGTATTTTAATTCTGCAAATAGTAACTGAACATCATGAATAATTGTAATAAAATTATTTTATGGAATTTGACCCAGAAACGGTTTGCGATACAAAATCAAATGTAATTAAAATCCACCTTGCGTCGTCTGACACGGATATTTCCACGTCGGCTCAACCATAATAATAAATATGCGTAATAATTATGGGGCCACTTCCGAAAAGGATGAAGGATAATAATTTATACGTCTCGTATGTTGACCCGGATATACGAATCAGATATTTTGTATTTAAATTTATGGGTTTCCTCGTGGATTAGTGGTTAGAGCTATCTAACCAGAAGCACCAGGCTTGATGCAAGCTTCAGACAGTTTGATATCAAGCAATAGTGACATTGGTTTTTACTTATAATAAGCAACAATATGTTTCTATCTGTCAATAGTCCTTACCCAATTACAAAAGTTAAACTAGCTGTAAGTGGAATTCTGTCTTGAGGCAATTATGGCATCGTGCTTAAGGCAAATTGCTGGAACTTCCCGTACCGTAACGAAATGTTCGAGGAATACTGAATGTTTTCAAGTCTAATATTTATAATTAATTAATATTTATAATTAATTAGAATTAAAAATAAAATCTGAAATATTTTCGATATACACAAAACTATAAAAAAAAAAAAAAATTGAAGAAATTTTTTTTTTCCAAAATCAATTATTTTGTTAAGACAAGCAGAAAGTGCCTGCCTTTGCCAAAAACTAATAAACACTTCTCCCAATCATTACTAATTGAATGTTTTTTAGATCATTCAAATCAGATACTCCGTTCTCTCAGAAATTCGATTTCTATTTTCTGCACTCTTTGCTCCGTTGCTCCGAAACGGCTGGACCTGCCTTTGCCAAAGACTAATCAGCTCTTTTCCCTATCAATAGGAATCGAATGTTTTTTGAACCATTCAAATCGGTTAATCCGTACGCCCGAAAACGTGGGCGAAAATTTGTATCCATACATACATACACACACACACATACACACACACACACATCCATTTTTTCTGAAGTATGCCAAAATGTTCAGAAACCTTCAAAACGTCGAGAAATGTAAAAATTTTCAATTCCGATTTTCGGCCCATTACAATAACTTACCCTACGGGAAGTTAATAAGAGTTATTATAATAATAATTTCGCCAAAAATAGATTTGCGATCTATAAAGTTGGAGCTATGGGTTTCGAATCAGAAGCATCAGGTTTGATACAAGCCTCGGACAGTCTGATGTCAAGCAATAGTGACATCGGTTTCTACTTATACATAGGTAACAATGTTTCTATCTGCAAAAATAGCTTTTACCCAATGACATTTTTGAAATAAGAGTTATTCTAATAATAAATTCACCAAAAATAGATTGACCAACTGTTTAGGTAGCCATCTTTAAAGTTAGAGCTATGGCACCAGGTTTGATTCAAGCCTCGGACAGTCTGATGTCAAGTAGAAGTAACATCGGTTTTTACATTTCCATCCACAAATTGCCCTTATCGAATGAGATTTTTTTAAATAAGAGTTATTCTAATAGTAAATTTACCAAAAATAGATTGACCAACTATTCAGGTAGTAAGATTTATAAAATTTTATTGTCGATAAATTCATATTTTTAAAAATCCGATATTAAGCAGTAGTGTGATATCCATTTTCCCTTGGAAATACTTATCCAAAATATGTTACCAGTGAAAGTAGAACTTTCGGGTATTCTGAACAAAAAAATATACAAATACTGATTTGAAGAATATTAAAATATTATTCACAACTAGAAAAGACAACCATTGGTTTTATACCTAAGACCAATAAAACTATTTCTAAATGTCTTTATGAAATAGATAGAATGTAATTTGTATGGATATCAAAAACTGGAATGTGATAGGATCTAAGTGCGATAATATTTGATCTAAACTATTTTAAATACGTGTAAAATAGTTTAAATGGAATGGTGAATGTAAATAAAAACGAATTAGAATATTTATTACTTCTTTAAACAATTTATCAATAAATTTATTAACTGGCTCTAAAGTTTCTGGTGTTTGTAGTCATGTGGATGTAATTTTAGGCTTCTTGAGCCTAACTTTTAATTCCATCCCAGTAATGCGTTCTACACAATTACTTTTTTACTTTTTTACTCATTCAAAATGTATTTACATAGATAAATTTTATATGTTATTTGAAGAGCTATCAGAACTTAAGGATCATGGTGTTGTAATGATTTAACTTAACCGGTTTTAAAACATGGTAACCCCAACCGTTCTCCTATCTCTATGTGATAAATTTTATTATTAAAATTTCAGTAATAGTGACACATTTTTTATTGATGCAGCAATGCCGTACAATAATTATATTGCAGGTTAAAATGCTTGTCATCAGCCTGAATCAGGTTTTGATCCAGGGACCAATGATTAATATGGGAAGAATTTTATTATTACAATTTCATTAACAGGGATACATATTTTTATTGATGCAGCAATGTCGGCCAAGGATCATATTGCAGGTTAAAATGCTTGTCATCAGCCTGAATCAGGTTTTAAACCTGGTACCTCTGATTAACATGCCATAGTTCCTACCATTCGTCGACGGTTAGCCCTTTTTTATATTAAAATCTATATTCTTGGAAGAAGTCCTGAGAAGAGTAGGCGAGGAAAGGACTCTACTAAGCACAATCCAGAAAAGAAAAGGAAACTGAATCGGATCCGTTCTGCAAAAAGAGTGCCGACTACACGATGAAGTAGAAGGTGAAATAGAAGGACTGAAAGAATGGCAAGAAGAAGAATGCAGATGATTGGCGACTAACGCTAGAAGAGAAAATACCGGGAACTGAAAGCCGAAGCGCAGGATCAAGAAGCATGGATACATTTTTTAATGATGCAGCAATGCCGACCAAAGATCATATTGCAGGTTAAAATGCTTGTCATCAGCCTGAATCAGGTTTAAAACCTGGTACCTCTGATTAACAACCCATAGCTCCTACCATTCGTCGACGGTTAGCCCCTTAAAATCTATATTTTTGGAAGAAGTCCTGAGAAGAGTAGACTAAGAAAGGACTCTACTGAGCACATTCCTGAAAAGAAAAGCAAAACTGGATCGAACCCGTTCTGCAAAAAGAAGTGCCTACTACACGACGTAGTCGAAGGAAGAAGGACTGGAAGGAATGAGAAGAAGAAGAATGCAGATGATTGACGACTTACGCGAGAAGAGAAAATACAGGGAACTGAAAGCCGAAGCGCAAGATCAAGAAGTAAGGAAAGAAAAAATACATAAAAACAAAATGTGTAAAAATGAGGTGAGGAAATAGTGTTAATGGGAATGATAGACAACGATGGACAAAGGAATCATTTATTTGTGGTGGCTCTCACACCATGGACCTGCCTTCGAGCAGACTACCATGTTTTATTATATTTTTGGTATGTAAAATTCCCGAATGAGTAAAAAAAAATCTTCCTCAGCATCCCACTAAATATTACGTTGTTTTCATTTATCTCGATTGTGTGTCAATGAGATTCAGGCGAACGACCGTGTCATGCGTCTCAACGACCAACACAACAGAGAAACAAACAAGAGACCAAAGACCAATTCAAATAAGACAAAAACGAAAAACACGAAGATTTTTAGTTACCGTTCATTCAATTGATATTCCATCGATCTTTACATTCGCATATTATAATAGAATCCGGATTCTGCTGTTTGTGATATAATAATTAAATCGGCGGCGGTGCCGGTGATTGTCTTTGATGGACAAAACGTATGCGACTGTTGTGGGAAGAAAATAGACGAAATTGACCGAGAATTTTTGGAGAAGAATTTTTTTCAGTATTTGGAAATTATATGGATGAATTTGAAATTTCATGATTGTTTGCGGTCAGAATTTAATACTATATCCATACTATATCATACTCAATTGATTTTATACCCTATGTAGATATAGATAATGGGTAGTGCTGCCCTAGGGCAGGTCCGTGAGCTGAGTTAAACTCCAACTCGATTCAGGGAAGAATAGTGTGAGAGATTTCCTATTGCCATTTCACACCGCAGTGCCCGAGATGGGCTTATTTTCAATTGGGAACATATTTTTTATCTATATTTTTAATTGAAAATGGACATCGCGCTGCCCGATATAAATATGAATGATCAAATAAATATAATAATGAAAAAAATTTAATACCAGGACTACTTTTCCTTGGTTTAGGGAGCCATCGACTTCTAATCAGAGATTCAAGGTTTGATACTAGTTTCGTACAGCCTGATGTCAATCAGCAGTGACATCGATTTCCACACGAAAACATAAGTAGCAATATGATTCCTGGTAAAAATAGACCTTCCCGACATTGTTGCAGCAATAAAAAAAATTATTAGTATTACTGAAATTGGATTAGTAAATTCATCACATAGACATTGGACAACAGTATGGGGGGTTGCCATCTATATATAAAAGTTGTTTAAGAAGTTAGTTAAGTTAGTAACTTATTGGACTTATAAAGTTCTGGTTGCTGTTAAAAATATATAGGGTAGAGCGGGGCTTAAAGTCCGCGGGTAAAAAAGTCCACCATTATTATCTCACAAACAAAGAAGAATTGACGAACACCCAAATTACTTGGCACAAAAAGTATTCTCAGAAGCGCGCCTAACCAGGCTAAAACAAAAAATTCCCAATGATCTCATAAATTTGCAAACACTAACATTATTATTATTATTATTATTATTATTATCTTACTATTTCTATTATTGTTATTTTGTTATATTTTATTATTTTTCTAGTATTATTTTATTATTCAAAAATTTTATTTATATTATTTATTAATTTTATTTTTATTATTATTTGCTTCTATTTTATATTAAATCATCATATTACGGATATTATTTTCATGTAAATTCTATCCTTTACACTCTTATTTATTTGAATTTATGTTATTATTTATCAATATTACTAGATGTTAATTATTTAACAGTTGTAATAAATACTGAAAAAAAAAAAATTATCTCAAAAACAAGTAACGTATAGTATTTTTCAACTATACTATTTTAAAGTAGCAGTCAAAAACTGTGTAACCAGTCATTACCTTAATTTCTACGTCACTATCAGAAGATGAAGAGCATGTATAAATATTTATAACAAAGGTATTTTGTTTCGTTGGTATTTTTTTGGTTTTGAGCTCTTTTATTTAGTTCATGATATCTGAATATAATTTTTAAGTATATGTTATTTAATTGTTTTATTAGATGTATTGTTATTTTCAAGTTATATTTAACCATTTTTTTATATAACTTCCTCTATAAAAGCTTACACCTGAGTGGGGTAAAAAGGCCCAACTAAACCTTTACCCTGGTAAAGGTGTAAACAATAAGAAAATAGTAAATAAAAAAAATTTAATTAAAAAAGCAATTTTTTAATTAAATAAACTAAATTAATAGTTATTCCAACTCTGCTGATTTGGAATTTGGTATTTCTGACAAAATACTAGATCAAGGTTATATACAGAGTGATCTTTGTAAAAAATGTGCTAAAAAAATGTTTATTTCGCATTGGTTAAAAAATTTAGTTATTATTTTGTAAAATCCCTTTAAATTAAAGATAAGTCATTGTATCTATTTGCCAGAGAATAGGGCAAAAAGGCACTGAAGACAAATTTTAGAAAAAATGCTAAAAAACATATCTTCATAATTAGAACTTAACTGGAATTTTTTCTGAACATAGTTCGATAGTTTTTTGTTTGTGTTGTGATGTAGTTCATTTGGTTTACACTAAATATTTAGATTTGGTTTAGTGATTTCCAAAGTGGTCCATATGCACTCTCAGGGGTCCATGACAACTTTTAAGGGGTCCGCATTAGCAAAAAGGAATTTTAGACATCCACGATGGAGGATCACAACACACCTTGTTAATATCTATTTTTTATTATTTTTTTAAAGTAAATTAATTAATGTCTAAAGTTGTATTTGAATCTTTACTTTAAATGTCTAATACTAAAGGTTAGTAGAAATAGAAATCTATAAAAAAATCGATATCGGTTAAATAGGGGGTCCATGGCAGAGTCTAAGGGGTCCACAACACAAACATAGTTTAGACAGTATAATTACTAAAAATTATATAGGACCTTTGTGCCCCGCCTTACGCTACGCATATAAAAAAATATTTGTATCTTCTTCTAATGCGAAATAAAATAAATATCTAAAACCTAATAATAATTCTTCTTCTAATTAATCCCCGTGCCTTATGAGCCGCAGGTCGTGATTTAAAGCTTTAGACACGTCATTTTTTCTCTTGATGAACCTCTCTGACCTCTCCTGGTTGATTATGATCTCAATGGCACACCTTGCGCCTTTTAATGATGTGCTTTTTTCTTATATCAACTTGCCGTTGAATTTTTGGTCATCCGACCGACTTTGGCGAGTGCCCTTGAGGCTCAGTCGAATTCCGTTATTTCATGATCACTTCGGATGCCAATTATATTCGTATTAAACAGCATAGGAGCAACAAACAGAATTATTTACATACACATAATTATACACATACAGATAAAACATTTTTTAATACAAATGTAGTAATAATATAATTAATATTATTTCATATATTTTCCTTCATCAGTCTTAATTATGATTTCTTCTTCAATTATGATTGAAGTGTACATAATATATAATATTTTTACCATGTAATAATAAAGTTACATTTTTACATAATGGGTATGGTGGGGCACAAAGGTCCAAATTGACTTTTAGCTATTATACTGTGAAAACTAAACTAACTACTTCAAAACAAATATCATATATCATAAAAATAATTATCTCACTATGTTCAGTAAAGTTCCCAGGTAATTCATAATAGCAGAACTATGTTTTTGTTACTATTTTTTAAAAAAATGTTACCTAGTTCTTTTTATTCCATAGGCGGTTAATAGGGGACAGTTAAGGAGCAAAAAAATATGACTTTAATTTTAATTTATAGGTTTTTTTAGAATAATAGCTACCTTAATTAATCAATGCGATGCAGTTTAGTCATTAGGTTGAACAACCATAAAAGAAAAATCATAATTTAAATATGTATTTTGAAACATAATTATTGACACTTACTATTTTATAAATCTTGCTTTGGTAGATATTTTTGTTTAATTTATTATAATCAGACTCATTATTTCTTGAAATACAATTAATATAAATAAAGTGAATACAACTTCTATTTGAATTACACATTTTATGAAGATTGCACTTTATGTGGAACTTTGTCAGAAAAATTCATCATCAGCACTAAATAACTATTAATTCATCTCTTTCAAAATTGCTTTTTTTAATCTTATTTTACTTATTTATTTACTATTTTATTATTGTTTATTTCTTGCCAGTGTAATTGTGCCATTTTTTCATAAATAAAAGAATGATTAAATTATACTTTGTTTTAAAACTTTCAACTCGGATGCCGCCGCTCCGGCGGCAAAATACGTATAAATCTCGCAATTTCCGAGTGGAAAGGGTTACTTCTATTATATATTTATATTTTATAAATGATAATTTCCCCTTTGAATTAATTTTTAAACTCAGAAAAACATTTTACATTTCATTTACTTTTTAAACAACTTAAGTGTTTTATTTGTGGAAATTAATAATGTTATTCATGAATCATGTTACACGTTTGTAACCAAATACACAACACATGCATCTAATTTTTAAAAATATATAATTTTTCCTTAATTAAAGAAACTATTAAAGAATACTTTGCTTTAATTCGGGGCTTTTTAAACTTTTGTCTTTCGCGACCCCATTTACGAGTGCGAGTTTTTTGACGACTCCACACATATTAAAAATTAAATTAATATTTTTAAATGATTTATTTATTTGGTAACAATATACATATACACATACATATGAAAATATATAGTTTGAGACAACATAAAAAAATGAAAACATGATATTATAAAATGAAATAAATATTTGACATTAAAATCTCTCGCGACCCCAGAATTTTCCTATGCGGGTCGCGACCCATAGTTTAAAAAGCACTGATTTAATTAATAAATAGTAACTTCTACTTTGTATTAATTTTCTAACCAAAAAAAATATTTCGCCTTGCTTGCACTAGCTTTTCAAACAACTTATATTAAGTTTTCCATTTGTGGATCAATGATGTGCAAATTAATAATGTTTCGCCAATATCAAAATTGGTACACTTTGATTGCCGAACTTATTTAAATAATTTTTTTCCCAATATCGATTTAGTACAAATTTCTATTTCCAATCGCCTTTCCAAATGGCAATTTTTTCGTTTGGCGAATAAATAAATGTCAATCATCGAATTATCTGGTACGCGCTCGGCCGGCGATTTTTAGCCGATAAAATATTTCTCACAGCTCAGTAATTGTGTAAAGAAATCTTCCGGTAGATTTGTTTGAATATTAAAACGAACAGAAATGGCCAGAGGACATATTTGTCATTGTGAGAACTAAGAACCTAGCCCGTTGTTATGATACGTTTCCGGGATGTTCGTGATTTTAGTTGTTATTGGCACACTTAAATAAATATGCATAGACACGCGAACTTATTCCGATTTATGGTCAATTGCATACCGGGCAGTAAATTTCATATTAATAGATGCAGATGTGTGTTAAATAGAGGAAAGAATGTTAGGTCTTTATGGTATTTTGCCATTTGGCAAGTTGCGAAGTCTTCTTTCGATAGAGAACAGCATATTGCTCCATTGCGTACTGTGGAACATGCTCAGATGCCATCAGTGGAATTTTTGTATTGAAAATAATATAAATTAAATTAGGGGGCGTCCATTAATCACGTGATCCATTTTTTAAATTTTTTGGATCCCCCCTCCTCCTCGGTGATACGGGGGATAAATCACGTGAGCTTTAAAGGGGGGTTGACAATTTTGCGAAATATCACGTGGGGGTTAGGAGGGTATAGAAATATATCACGTGCAGTTATTTTTTACATCAATTAAAAAGATCAAATTTTTTTTTCGAAAAAAAATAACAATTTTTTTCTAGATAATAAAAATGAACATGATGTTTGGTGAGGGAGAGGAGGTAATTTTAAATATCACCAAGAAAAGGAAGACCCAAAAATTCTTAGAAATTGCTCACGTGATTAATAGACTTTTCTGGTGATATTTTTAGTACCTAAAAACCGTTGAAAAATTTCGGATGTTTTTTTTGGAGGTAAAAAATTAATACAAGTGATATCTTACTAGACCCTCCTCTCCCCGACGTGATATATAGTTATTTTTGTTCAAACTCCCTTTCACCTTTAAGCCTCACTTAATTAATAGACACCCTCTTACTCGATTTTTATTTTTATTATATGGTAGAGCGGGACTTTAAAGTTTGTGTGCTAAAAGTTCTACCAAAAGTTTAAAAATTGTAAACTTGTCTGTGTTTGGCTACAATTGTGTAACATTTTCTATGAAGAACTGATTAGCCAGTTTAGATGGCTTACAAGAAATTTGGTTGGTGTTATTGTTGTGAAAAACTCAATTTTTTGAAAAAATAGTTTTAGTATTTGCCACCATTCAAAGAAGAAAATGTAAAAAATATGCTATTTTATAACCAAAAATAAGAATATGAATCAAATGTTCAAATTTGAGTTTAAGATATTTTAATTATACGGATCTTTTTTTATGGAATTTTATTAACTATTTGAATGGAGTTGCAAGATTTGTTACGAAATGTATCAATATAAATTACAAAAATTTGAATAATTAAAATTTATGAAGCTAAAGTTTCAAAATTTCAAATTTGTAACAATTATAATTTATCAAAAATCGTAAATTCCAAAATAGTTTTATAGGAATGAGTTTTATATTTTCAAATTTTAACTGAACATTTTTATAACAAATTTCATTTTATTCTATAATAGTATATAAATAAAATGAATGTATTACTCATATAAGCAATAATTTATAATCACATTCAAAAATTCTATTTTTTTAATTGCTCTAAAAGTGCATGTATTTTTAAACTTTTCACAAAACCTATACGAATGGTTCACAAAACAATACAAAAAAGGCGGGAGATAATTGTGCTTAAAAGCGTTTCTAGATTTTTTCTAAAAATAAAATAGCTTAGGGCAACTCAATCTGCTCAATAATTTATAACTTTTATTTTTCCACAATCCCTTCGTTCTCTGATATTTTTAAAACCAAAATATTTTGGGGCATACAGTCTGCTTAATAATTTATCATTTCCATTTTTTGTACAAGCTTTTTCGTTTTTACTGATTTATTTTCACAGGGCATGGTAACTTAAAATATGATACGTTATTTATTATTAGATTTTTTACTGCATCAAGTTTTAATTAAATTTTGAATATTTATCTTGAAATTCATAAACTAGTTCTACATACCGAAAATTATTGAGATACCTAGTTAATTGAAACTTCTGTATGATGTTTTTGTGATGGTATCCTGATATTACCATTCTGCATATCAACCTCATTCAATGCAATATTTTTGTTTTACATAGTTTTAGGATATCTAATTTTATTTTTTACTAAATGAATAAAGGGATGCTAGCCTAAACTTATGGATATGGAATATACAAAAAAAATCATAAAATTTTTATTAATGTAATGTCTGGTCATTAGAGATCAACTCAATGCTGGGATGTTCTCCGAAACTAATGGATATCAAATAAACTTATAAAAATTAGTACAATTTTTAATTATGTAATGCCTGATTATTAGGACTCAGCTCATATATATTAAATCAGTATATATGACATGAAACTCAAAAAACCTGCCGATATCTTAACCACCTCCACGTTCACCACCTTCCATGATGTAAATCGTTCGATATATTTATTAACGATGAGAACTAAAAAATTAAAAAAAAAAACGGGGCAGCCTCTCACAGCCGCATTCCTCGTGGTAATTGAAAGCATTCATCATTACTTTCTTATCTGGATAAGAAGTTACGCTTGTAACTACACTTCATATATGCGAGATTCGGCCGATTAAGAGAAATGCGCACATTAAACCAGAAACAGCGTGCATATGACTGGCACATTTTTGCACTTGCAAGTGCACTAATCAAACTTGAACTCAATCGAGAAGGAATCGCTGGACGAGGAGCTGGTCGAGGTAATGAAAACCACCCAGGATTGGATTATCATCAGGAATAGTAAAGCATGGGCTCACTTGTAGCTAGAGCGACTAGACGTGTAACAGAGGTTTTGGGTTCGTTTTCGTTTCGAGGAGCTTGTTATATCCGTTTTTACTTACAAATATGGATAGCAATATGTTTCCAAGTGAAAATAGTTCTTATCCGCCATTGCTCTATCAATATTCGCCCTATTACATAAATTGAAATAATAAAATGTATCACACAGAGACGAGACAACTGTTTTGGATTGCCATCTGTGAAACCGACGTAGTCAAATTAGCCCAACTCCTTATAGAACTCATAAGTTCTGGCTTGTGTTCAAAAAACAAAAAACATAAGACTATGTCTATGGTACGACCATGATCTCTTTCAAGCTCTCACATTTAAATTGCATATAAATAGTTACAATAGAGCTTTCGAGGTATGGTAGGAATTTTGTAGTTTGCAGCAACCAATATTTTTTTTAGTTTTTTGGCAACGTCTCACATCAATTTCTCATACTTAAAATTATAGTAGCAGTTTGAATAAGAAACGAATCATTGACCGAAGATCTGATCCAAAAAATGATCAAATTGTTATCATTAAAAGCATATTTGTTCTCAAGCTTTCAAGTTTATATTGCTTTGAATTAGCAACATAAATTATTTATTAGTTCATTGGCAACGTCTTGAGTTAGGTTCTCGTACTCAAATCCTAATACAAATAACATAGTTGATCTTTTCAGGTGTGGTAGGAATTTTTAAAGTCATGGATTGAAAATATTTATTAATTTATTGGCAACATCATACATCAAGTCCTTATTATTACATTGCAACAGAAGGACTATAGCCTTCTAAGGTATTAAAGAATTGCAAATGAAAAAATTAACTGTTGATCAAACATTTAATCGAGACATCAGAACCTCCAATAGTCTTAAATCAAATTATATGACTATATAGACATTTTTTATTAATTAAATGACCCTAAATTTAAGTTAGAGTGCGAGAGAAATGGAAATAATATTAGAATTAACTTCGTTTTATCATAAAGAAAATATTTTATTGACTGCACGTGTATAGTAAGCCTTAAAGTTCAAGGAAAGAAGTTGCATCAAGATAAACTTGGTACTTTTGGAAATGATTCAGTAATGAATAATAGTCCTAAAGAGATTATTTGGAAAAGTCAGCAAATCTCCATTTTATCCCAAATTTTCGCAAATTCGAATTGTAGTGTAAGATAAACAATTTATAACTAAGTTAGTGAACAATCAGCTAATAAAAGGAATGAATATGGTCAAAAAATTGAATATGGGTACAAAGACTATTACATCTCGAAATGTGAGAATCACAAAACACAACTTACTAGTTACTTAGCATTATCGAGTAGTCCAATTTTGATTATTAAAAATAGAAATTTTAGTTTTGAGGGTTGTTCTTTGCCACGAGAAAATAAATTGGGTGTTAAAGAAAAATCAGTATGAAAAGCTTGTGAAGGAAATGATAATTGTAATTAGTAATTATGATAATAATAATAACAGACTGAGTTGTCATAAGCTATTTTGTCTTTAGAAAAAAGCTAGATATAATTTTAAACAAGATTATTTTATATCTGATTCAAATTAATTGAATGATTTTTGGATCGAGAAAGAATTTATGCACTATTACAGTGATCAAACATTTTTCTAAGGTACATATTGTAAGTTTTTGTATTGTGTTTTGTATAAGATTAAGAACCATCACAAATTATTTAATTTAGTTTATACTTATCATATATATTGGTAGAAATTAATAAAAATCATACCCAGTAAACACCGAGCGGCGATAGCAATCTGAAATCCACATATGTTCCACATAGATGTTACAGCACTGAAGGTAAGCTTCAGCCGCTCAGGTCACACGATATTTACTGCATAAATTATGAACAAAACCAAAAAAAATGCAAGATTGTAAACTTATGTAGCTAAGATGACAATCATGAAAGGTTTTAATCAGAATTTCTATAAACATGTTGTAACGACAATAGGTATTACCTAAAAGCTTGCACAACCCCGAGTGCATAGTACAACCTTCACTAGCCCTTAGTAGTGTATAGATATTGTTGCTAATTTATTAACTAATTATTCAAGGTTATTGAAAAGATGAAACATGCTATATCTAGGAAATTAAAATATAACAGAAAGTATGTGTTCTATTACAATTTATTTTCGAAGGCTTTCTTTTGGAATATTATCACCATGATAAATTAGTGTCCTATATCATATAACAGGGTATAAAAATAAAAGCCTTGAAACGTATTTAAAACCGTATTTTAATACTAATAACAAGTATTACCTTTTCAAATCTCTGATTACAGACTCCGTATCTACTCCGCGCAAGAACTTCTATCCGCGAGCTCCCATAGTTATTATAAAATTATTGACCTAGACATTATATTCCATATAATAATAATTTATATCGGCTTGCGAATTGTGTTAACGATAATTAAGTGTTAGAATTCCATAGAAATATATTATATTAATAGATATAATACGGAATATTGTATTTTGATCACTAGAAAGCGCCTCGAACGACGTGCGTTGAATGCGTCTTATGTCTTGTTTTAATTTAACGGCTACCGACAGCGTATAAAACGATCTCACATTCCCGTATAAGAAATGCAACGGAAAATTAGATTTTGCTTCAATTTGCAACGAAATTGTTGTCGGTAATAAAAATGAGATAATAAAATCTGATAGATCTTTTGATTATAGAAGGAATTTTAGAAAAGTTCGAGGTGGAATGGAATTAGAAACCTGGGCGAAGAAGTGTTGGTGTGGCTGTTAAATGAGGAATTTTGATTAATTATATTCTGTAAATAGTTCAGACATCGATAGTCATCAGAGGATAATAAAATCAGCCATAAAATTAATTCAGTACAAATTTAGCTAATTTACTTTTGTTCAACTACCAAGCTCATCTAGTGAGATATTTTTATAATTTTCAAGATGTAAATTTGAAAAAAAAAGTCATTCTATCGAATCAAGGTGTTCTATGGCATAACGGTTAAGCGCACAGCCTCGTGTAGATCGGATCGTGGGTTCGAACCCCCGATCTGGATAATATGATATCATGCAGCAGTGATATCAATTTTCACTTGAGCATATAGATCAAAAATATGTTTCTAATTGAAAATAAGCCCATTTCGGGCACTGCGGTGTGAAATGGCAATGAGAAATCTCTCACAATATTCTTCCCTGAATCTATTCGGAGTTTAACTCAGCGGACCTGCCCTAGGGCAGTACTACCCATTGTTTTATTCTTATTATCAATTCATGAGTAACATATATTACTAAATGTAAGTAGAATTTTAACGAAGGACCTATTTTTAAAACAAAACTTATAAAAATAAAACTAGGCATGGCATCATGTCTTACAATTAGACAAATTGTTGGAACTTTCGGTGCCATAAATAAACATGCATCAATCGAATGAAGTTTCCCAAAAACGAATCATACTTTTTGAATCATTCTAATCGGATGCTCCATTCTTTCAAAAACTGTTTTTGGCCCCGTATTTCCGAACCGACTGGATCTGCTTTTGCAAAAAATCAATCAGCGCTCCTCGCCATAAACGCGAATCGAAATGTCTTTTGAATTAATCAAATCGGATGTCCCGTTCCAGCAAAAACTGAATTTCTGAGTGGACGTGCCATAGTCAAAAACTAATCAGCACGTTTCCCCGTCAATACGAATCGAATGTTCTTTTTAGTTGTTCAAATCGGTCAAACCATGTTCACGAAATCATGGACAAAATATTGTATCCAATCATACATACATATACACATTTATACAAATACACACACATCCATTTTTTCTGAGATATGCCAAAATGTTCAGAAACCTCTGAAACGTAAAGATATGCAAAAATTTTCTGGCCCATTACTATAACTTCCCTTGCGGGAAGTTAATAAAATCTAGTTAAATAAAATTTTCAATTTTTATCATCAAAATGTATATTGAATACTTATACACAACATTTTTATTTGAATCTTGATGCAACTTCAAATATTAATTTATTCAATTACATTGACCCTGGAACTTTTTGGCATTTCTCAGAAAAAATGGATAAAAACTATTATAGGCGTCATATAGACGCAATATTATGCTAAAATATATCTCAATTTTTGTAATTGAACCCAATTCTCAATTAATGATCTGTTATAGCTTATACTTTTAAAACACAATTTTCACGATAGAAATAAATTTCTTAAAATATCATTTATCCAACTTATCCCAGATTTTAAATAGTGTTATCATACCGGAACAAACTCGAATAAGCCTGTTCACAAAACTCAGAACTTATTATAAATAATTTTCTCGAACAACAAGTAATTTTCTCTTGTTCCGTACATATATTTTATCGTATCTATAGAGTAATCTATATATCTCCTTTCTATGTTGAGTTGTGTTGTCAGATGAACAGAAAGTTGACGCGTTAACCCCGGCAGTTAAAACAAAACAAACTGCGTCAGATTGATGGCGGAATTTGCTGCCTAGGTATGCAGAAATTGCGGTCGGGTCGGTAGAAAATGCAACATACTGTGTGTTGTATTCTGACATGGAAAAATCAGATTTAGAAAATTATATGGGTTTATAGAGGTCTTAGGTATGAGTCAGCTTGGCGTATTCGTTGACCTTAAGGTAATTAGACGAAAAAATATAATTCTATGCCAACTATGCATAGTTTTCTTCTAACCAATCTGATATATTAGTTTGTTAAAAAAATATATCGTACATTTTCGCAGAAGATTTAGTTGGTTTCAATAAGTTGGTTGTTGATACCAGAAGGCTTTTTGTTTTGATGCATTAGATAATACCAATGCATTGTCGAAAAAGTCAATCAGTTTTACTTAGCAGGTAATTTAGTTAGCAATTGTTGGATGTCCTTACAAAATAGAGAGCTGCAAGTAGCAACTTTTGTTTTTTACTAGAGATAGGTTATTTACTTCAGAAAGAAATTATCGATGTGTGTAAGACTGTAGATAGCAAAATATAGATCTGTCAATTTTTTACCACAATTGGTAGATCTAAATTTGGTTAAAGTTGCTTCACATTATATGGATTGCCGGTGATGATTGGAGATCGGTTAAGGGTTAAATTTATCAAATTTAATTGTTTGTGACTGTTCTATCAGGTTTGCTAATTCCAGGTTGAAAAACTGATTCAAAAATTCCAAACTGTTTCCAAACAAACAGCCCCATATATCATTTAAAAATAAAAACAATCTAAAAGTATATACGAAATAATAAGCATCTAAGAATTAATACTACCCTGTAAACACTGTGTAATCTGAGCGGCTTTAGTAATCTGAAATCCACAAGCTTGCCTTCAGCACTGTGACATCTATGTGGAATCTATGGCCTTATATTCTATTTTTGATACATTTTTAATTAGAAGGCAGTTGCCGTCCATCTCTAATTGTGTTAATGTTTTATCTTCTTGCATTGGTGGCCTAAGGCTATTCTTACTTGGAAACATATTTTTGATCTGAATTTTAAATAAAAATGGATATCATCACACGATTCGAATACTGAAGTGCTCTTGTTGTGAAAGGTAAACTCGATAAAAAGAAAAACACCATCTAAATTGAGTTAAATCATTTTCTTATTCCGTTCTGGTATTAATTATTAAATCATCTGATTCTAATGCCTCTGAATATAAGATCAAAATATTTATTATTATTGCACCTGTAAAATTTGGATCAAAAACTCAATTTACCTCTTCGAAAATCGTTTATTTTCCACGGAATCTTGACAGATCGTTTTTATATAATACCTCATTGAAGAATTTATTGCTATTTATTACATCTGGATGTGACAGTTGTAATATCTGGATGTCGCAACGTCTATTGCTCGATGGTGTATTAAGAAATGGCAATAAACACGTAACAGTCTCAAGATCTGATGAGAGAGCTGGATGTCTGGATGTTTATTTGTAGATGGATCAATAGGATCGTTGGTGGAATAAATATGTATATTTTAAAATTATTTTTGATTGAGGTTTATTTTAATACTGGAATTCCACTCTGCGAACTTTTGATCCAATTGGTAATGCCATGTATTAGAAAATGGAGTTTCAAATTATAGGGTAACTCTGGCAAAAAACATAAACTTCTTCTTTGGGATTTTGCAAATTTCTGTGAGGTTTTTAGGGAGAGGAGTGGTTTGGTAATATCACGTAGGAGGAGAGAGGGGTTTAGTAAAATCACGTGATTAATGGACGCCCTCTTGCTTTTTTTGTATAGCCAACTCAAATATTAAAAATTTCATATTGGTCCTGATTAAATAAAAGTTCTAGATCAAACGACTGAAAAAAGATTTATTACCTTTGAAGCACGATATACAGAAAATCCAAAAAAAGTTCTAATAATTTCACATCTATAGAAGTTTACACCTGGGTGGGGCAAAAAGGACCAACTAAACCTTTTACACTGACAAAAGTGGAAATAATGAAAAACAGTAAATAAAGTAAATTAAGTTGAAAATGGCTATTTTATAAGAGATAAATTAAATAAATAGATATTCTAAATCTGCTTATGAATATTTTGACAAAATACCAGATCAAGGTTATTTACAGTATTATCTCTGTAAAAAATGCATACATAAAATTTATATTTTGAATTGCTTGAATAATGTAGCTACACTATTTTGTAAAATTTTCTTTAAATGAAAATAAGACATTGGGTCTGTTTGAAACCTGGCTGTCCCAATTTGCCCCTACATCTGTAGGGTAAAAAAACAGATTACAAATTTTAAAAAATCAGCAGAAAAACTCATTTCTACAATGATGAATTAGTTGGGAGTTTTACTGAGCATAGTCAGATAGTTGTTTGTTTGATATAAATTATTTGTTGTGATATGATTAGTTTAGTTTTCATGATACAATTGCTCAAAGTCAAAGTCAAATATGAATGAAGTTTTCTTCATTCCGAATTATCACAATTATTTTTGAAAACTTTTCGATATTTAATTTGATCAATGTAAACATTAATTGGTTTATGCTAATAAAATACCGCAAAATGTATTTATAATTAGTCTGGCTACTGCACATTTGCAAAACCCAAGCAAAGAATGCAAAATCATATCTCTACCAATATTTTCTCATGCATATTAATAATTACATACATGCATATATAATAAATTTTCATTAATCCGCAATACCATAACGACGTAACACATCATCAACGAAAATGTGTCAGAAATCTCTACGACCGCAGAAAAGTAATAAATTCTATTGCTCAATATTTTGACTGCCTTATAGACTATGTAATTTGCCATATATCTAATAAATCAATCAAACGGATTTTTATACCACAGGTAAAGTTTTTAGCTTTCTCCAAACAGGAGGAAGTGAATCACACGCCATCAGAATATTGTCCACCTAATAATATAGAACGTGCCGCGCATATTAAATAACGAGTTCTATGAAAATTATCTATAGCAAACAATAACAGAAGCGAGAAAGGAATGTTTACAGTAATCATATTAGCTCATAATAGAATAATAATTATTTACAGATTAAAGTTAATCTGCGTATGGACGTCCGTGAGGTGAATAAGTGAGGGCAATTTACTCTTTCATGGTGCAAACATTTTTATTAAGATACCCGGAAGTTGAATACGAAAAATAGTTAAAATTAAAGGCCTAGATGTCCGTTGTGCATAACCTGATATCAAGCAGTCGTGATATTTATTCTCACATAGAAATATAGACCATGATATATGACCAATAAAGTCTATTACTTATTTGATCTTTTCTGACTCGAGCACTGATCAGGATAATCAACCACCTTACTGGTGTTGATGAGAATTGAAAAACTTTAAAAACCTAATGAATATAGATATCAAGTAGTCGTGATATTTATTTTCATATGAAAATATAGATCATGACCAGTAAGGTCTATTACTGGTCTTATCCTATAATTTGATCTTTTCTGACTCAGACAACCACCTCACTGGTGTTGATAAGAATTGAAAAACTTTAAAATCTAACACATATAGATACATCTACATAACCTGATATCACGCAGTCGTGATATTTATTTTCACATGAAAATATAGATCATGACCAGGAAGGTCTATTACTGGCAACAATCGGTCGAGTTTCTTTATTATTAGCAGATATTTGAAAAAATTTCAAATTTTTTGAGAAAAATCCTGCATTGATTTGTCCGAAAGTTGGGAACCCTGCAAAATTTCCAAATTTTTGGACAAAAATTCTGCATCGATTTGTTTGAAAGTTGGAATCCCTGCAAAATTTTCAAATTTTTAGACAAAAATTCTGCATCGATTTGTTCGGAAGTTGGAAACCCTGTAAAATTTTCAAATTTTTGGACAAAAATCCTGCATCGATTTGTTCGGAAGTTGGGAACCCTGCAAAATTTTCAAATTATTGGACCAAAATTCTGCATCGATTTGTTCGAAAGTTGGGAACCCTGCAAAATTTTCAAATTTTTGGACAAAAATTATGCATCGATTTGTTCGGAAATTGGGAACCCTGCAAAATTTTCAAATTTTTGGACAAAAATTCTGCATCGATTTGTTTGAAAGTTGAGAACCCTGTAAAAATTTCAAATTTTTGGACAAAAATCCTGCATCGATTAGTTCGGAAGTTGGGAACCCTGCTGATTAGTTGTTAGTAAGTTCCTACATAAAAACAATTGAATGGATAAAAATTGTATGTAGGTACCTAACCGTTCGCATAAATCTTACATCTATATCAACTATCCACTATCTAAAATCTTCTACACGATCGAGCAACTATTTCTCCACAATTAATCAGATTAATCTCTTCTGTGCTACTGACAGTGGCAATCGCATGAAATAATCAATCCCAGGAGTAATGTAAATACTTTTATTGCTCAATGCTAACAAAAAAGCAATCGCCTCAACACGCTAACATACTGAACTTTTAATAAAAACCTTAACATTACGGCCGAGCCCAATAGTAAAATGAATCGAAAGAATTTATGACATTGTTATGACACAACGCCAGTTGTCATAACACTGACACGCACCTTCGAATTCTGATTACGAATCTGCATGGATCGTTACGACATTCGGATGATTGAGGATATTTTAGAATTGGATTTGATATATATTGCTTTTTATGATTAGATGAAGGATGAATTGAACATGTTTTATGAAGATATTGTTTGTAATATGATGGGATAACAAGTGCAACTAGTTGAAAGTGGCATTTAGTCGTAAGAATAGACTTAATCAATCGAAATTGAAATTTAGATACTTAGATAAAATTTTCAACTGTTTATTCCAAGAATGAAGTTATCGCTTTTAATTAAATCTAAATATTGCGATTTCGAATAGATATTTTCAAATACATTTAAATTAACTGTAATTATATTAACCCTTTCCACTCGGATGCCAATTCATGTAAATCTCGGAATTAGCGATTGGAAAGGGTTAATTATCTTGTACAGACACGTGCTTGTCTGTTCTAAAGGTGTAGCTTATTATTTTAAATTTTAATAGATCGATAATGTTTGATTCATCACATCACAAAAGCACACAAATTTTGACTACAATATTTTCTCAAACTTTGATAAATTTTTAACATTAAACTATTTGTTGTAGGGCCGTAACATTTTAGTATGTTTTATAAGACCATGATATCTATTGCCAAAAAAGGTTCATAAATTTTTTTCAACAGTTATTTTCAAGAAAACGTAGATTTTTACCTAAAACTAATCAGTATGATTTCCAGCTAATATATTTCGAACAATTTTTGTATTTTTAAGATCGATTCAGAACTGAGAGCTAAAACGTAGACGACAATTTTTAACTTTTCTGCTATTTACAAAAAAACAGCTCAGCCGATAGTCGCAAAAAAACTGAAAAAAAAATAGTCAACATCGGAATACTTCGATTGGCTTCTAAATTTCTGAAATCGGTTTAGTCGTTTTTGAGCAAACGTCGATGAAAGTTCTAATTTTAACAAACGCCAAAAAAACAATACTAATTTTTGCAAACTTTGACGAATTTTTAAAGTTAAGCGAGTTGTCGTAGGACCGTAATATTTTAGTATGATCTAAAAATCAAAGAAATAGTCGAAAATTTTTTTAACACTTTATTACAAGAAAATGACCCGGCCGATTTTTGCCAAAATCTAATCAGCACGATTTCCAACCATTATCTTTCGAACAGTTTTTGAAATTTCAAAATCGATTCAGAATCAGGCTAAAACGCGGACGACAAATTTATCATTTTTCTGCTATTTACAAAGAAATGGTTCGGCCGATCATAGCGCAAAACTGACAAACGATAGTCTTCATCGAGATACATCGATTGGCCTTTAAATTTTTGAAATCGGTCCAGCCGTTTTTGGGAAAACGTCGATTTACGTCGATATCTGTTCACAAACACACACACAAAGACACACACACTTTTTCCAAATTAGGTCTCATTTGATTCAAAACGGCTTGTAACGTCGAGAGAACATAAACTAGCGAATCGGATTTTTTGATGAAAACATAAACTTTTCTTTCGGGAGGTTAATAATACTGCGAGTCAAATAGTAAAGTGTCGTTAAATGGCGTTACTGTTATGATGCAACGTACGTTTGTTTTGAAGTGAGCGTTAAATTCAAGTGACATAAAAACCACGCCCTTTCCACTCGGATGCCGCCGCTCCGGCGGCAAAATACATACAAAATCCGGAAAGGGTTAAAAACACAAATACCATAAAATGATGTTTTTTTGCCAATTCTTCTTATCCTATTTAATTATATAATCTATTATCTATATAATATAAATATGATAAAAAAACTTGTTGTAAGTGGCATTTTGCATTTGAAAAATTGCATCAACTTTATGACGTATGTATAAGTAATCGACTTAAATATTAATATTTTGTTTATTGAAACTTTTTAACGTGAAGATATGCAAAAATATTCATTTTAATTTTTTTGAGATTACTTTAACCAACCTTATGGGAAGTTAAAAATGTTGAAAATAAATTTTGGGATTATATTGTTGGCACCTTCAAGATGGCGGCCTTAAGTGCTTCACCTTTATTTTGACACTTCTGCAATAATGGTGACATTTGGCATAGTTTTAATAATGTGATTAGAAATAAATTTTGAAGTCTATTTATTTTTTAAATAAAGAATATTCGTATAATTTAATATAGTGTAAGTTAAGAGTTATTTATCAGTGTTCTGTAACAAACATAAATAATACGAAATATTTTAATGATGCTACTATATTTGTGCAACCAAAATGCCGATAGATTCGCCATTGACTTGAAATATTTTTATGATGCGTCCACAATTTACGGTTTGTAAAATTTATTATTGTATGAGTTAAAGTCTTTAAAATTTAATCATGCATGACTTAAACTTGTTGGCTATTTTTTTGCAACAAATCAAAATCTGTGTGTGATGTATCCTATATACAGCAAACCCTCGCTTTACGCGGCAAGTGCGTACCGTGCAGTATGGGGACCGTGCTATAAAAAACTCGTATTTAACATACAATTCAGGCTAATTCGTAGTGCGTTCTATGTAAACCTACATAGTGCAGTATGGGAACCGCGCTATGAGAGCCTCAGAATTAGTACAAATCGCACCATTTTTATCGTGCTGTAGGGAGACCAAAAAATACAACTTGAAGTAGGAGTAATACGGACGAAATGACATTTATGACATTGACACCTTATTCAAAAATTGGCGCGACGCAGTAGTCAGCTCAAACGTGTTCTTAGGCAGCTATTATACAATCAGGCATGTCTAAAAGATAAAAGTCGATAACAAAACTTACATTAATACCCTTTTGATATCAATTTCTATAATCACTCATAGGTTGCGCAAACTACTTATGGGCTGTTGAACAAAAACCGTGTAATAGGAAGTCCGTGTAGTCGGAGGGATGTTGGACTTTTAGCTTTGCGTAGTATGGGAACCGTGTACCCAGAGTGCCGTGTAAACCGAGGGTTGACTGTATCATATAATTCCTCATGGATTTTACTGGAAATAACTATAGTTTAAATTCTTGGTTTACAACAAATCTAACCAGTTTATAACTTACAGATCTATAGTATCATACGTTACCACTTCTTTTTCTTCCATAACTTTTGCAATTGCCAGATGATTAATATTTAAATTTATCATTTCATAAACTAATAATCTTGTTAGGTAAAAGTACGTACTTAATTATTACTAAGATGATTACATAAATATAGGTAAAACCAGCTAATTAAAATCAAACATTCGCTATTTATAAGACCGTTGCCGTAATATACGCCGTTTCTCGCCTCGTAGCCTTACTTGGCAATTATAAATATTATTTTACTTTTTATGACGCCTGATAAGTGAACGAGCAGACGTACGGACGGACAGACGGACAGCTGAGAATGGGGTTATACAGTAGGCATAAGAGTAGAAGCAGTGATATCCATTAAAAAAAATATTAATTCAAAATACTAATAATGATAAGTGTTTAAATGCTGGCGATTTTGTTTTTTTTTTAACTTTTTAACTTTCAATTAAAATTGAAAGCCACAATCTTTAAATTATCTTCTATCTCAAAAAAAAAAAAAAATCATGTCTGAGATGATAAATACTCCGGTCACTACTCCGGATAATTTTGGCAATTATACTGTGAAAACTAAACCAACTACAGTCAGCCCTCGGTTAACACGGCACTATTGGTGTACGGTTCCCATACTACGCGGAGCTAAGAATCCGACTTCCCTCCGACTACACGGACTTCCTATTACACGATTTTTGTTCAACTGCCCATAAGTTCCTTGCGCAACCTATGAGTGATCATTGGAACTTAATATCAAAAGGGTATTAATGTAAGTTTTGTTATCGACTTTTAACTTTTAAACATGCCTGATTATATAATAGCTGTCTAAGAACACGTTTGAACTGACTACTGCGTCGCGCCAATATTTGAATAAGGTGTCAATGTCATACATGTCATTTCGTCCGTATTACTCCTACTTCAAGTTGTATTTCTTGGTCTCCATACACCACGATAAAAATGGTGCGATTTGTACTAACAGTGAGTCTCTTATAGCGCGGTCCCCATACAGAACTATATAAGTTTCCATAGAACCTACTGCGAATTAGCCTGAATTGTATGTTAAATACGAGTTTTTATAGCACGGTCCCCATACTGCACGGACTTGCCGCGTTAACCGAGGGTTGTCAGACTGTACACCAAAACCAATAACACATATCAAACAAACAACTATCTAACTATGTTCAGTAATACACCTAGCTAATTCATCATGGTTTCACTATATATTTTTTTTGCTATTTTTTAAAAAAATTATCTGATCCTTCTTACCATATAGGGAAAATTTAACCAGGGGTCAAACAGATCTAATATCTTAATTTCAATTTTAAGGGGATTTAACGCAAAAATAGCTATATTATTCATTAGCTCGAAATCAATGCAAAATTTAAATTTTATATAGGCATAATTTTTACACTATTTATAACCGAGATCTGGTAGATTCTCAGAAATATTCATCAGCAGAGCTGGAACTATGTATGTCCAATGATGCAGTCCTTTACAGTGATGATAGTACGAAAAAAATGGATTTTTACTTTTAAGTGGACTGAAAATTGGTCATTAGAACTTTTTAAACCTTTTGTTGCAAATTCGAACTAAGGAACTTTCTAGTTAGATCAGATTATTATCTTACTACTGCTTACTCAGTATTTTTATATACAACCAATGATGTATGCAAGTGCATACCAATTTTTTTTTGTCAAATAAATAAATCAGCCATATATCTATTTAACACATTATACTTATCCATGATAATTTCTCTGGAAAACACTGCCTTTAAAAGTGTTGCTGGTAAAACAGGACAACTTTAGTTAGGATGGTCATACTTTTGGTTATATCTGGGTACCTCATTTTTTATGGAAGGCTCTCAAACAATTGATCAGAAAGTTGTAATATTGTATTACCTTTCAAAGTAAGATTGTTCCAGTCAACCAATAATGTGTACAAGTGCCTTATGCCTAATTTTATTTTGTCAAATAAATAAATCAGCCATCTACCTATCCATTACATTAGTCATCTAGAATAATTTCTCTAGCAATGCCTTCAAAAGTATTGCAAGTAAAACAGGACAACATTAGTTATGATGGTCAGCTTGTATTTATACTTGTGGTTATATCTGGGTAACTCATTTTTTGTGGAAGGATCTCAAACAAATAATCAGAAAGTTGTAATTTTCTATTATCCTCCAAAGAGAGATTGTTCCTAATACTGATCGCTCAGTATTTTGAAGTCAACCAATGATGTACATAAGAACATTCCTAATTTTCCTTTGTCAATTAAATAAATCAGCCATCTACTAGAATAATTTCTCTGGCAACCACTGCCTTTAAAAGTGTTGTAAGTAAAACAGATTCTGCACAAGCACGTGGATTTTTTCCGATTACTTTGGTAGCTTACAGTTTGATCTACAAGAACGATTGCAATCATTTACCCATTGCGATATCTGTTTAGAATGCAAATACTAGAGTTAAATCGTATCATTATGACTCATGTATATACTGAATTATTGATCGAACACATAAATTTTAAAACTTAATGTTTTATTATAATATCTGTAGAAATCTAGAGGTATTTACGCCCACGAGAACATTGAGAACGATGGAGGAGTTTTGTAATAATATAATAGATCTAGATTTTTTAAATTGCATTGTTTTAGTATAAAAATTTAGTGGAACTGTTCCAATCATAAGTTTGCTTGTATCAAAACATACTAATAATTGCTTACTAAATCTTTAATTTTTGTCAGACTTTGTATTATCATTTTTAGAAATAATGTACAAATTCTGTTAATTGGGAAAAGATCTGTTGATAGTAGGTGTTCTAGTTTCAGAACTGGTTTGCAAAATTTCCAACAGCCAATTTTAATGACGCACGTTGATGCAAATCTTCTTCTTAAATTGGATTTTTGTACTATTACTGGTACTAAAGAACAAAATTACATTTAGAACAACCTAGTGCCTATATATTTTGTTTAATATTTTATTCTCAAAAATAAAAAAAATAAAATGGCAGCAGTAGATACACCTGTTGCTTGATTCTGCTTTCAACGTTTATTTACATTTATAAAAATATACTTTTAAAATTTTACATTTTTTAATATTATGTTTTATACAAAAACAGCATATGATAATTGCATATTGCATAACAGAATGTACATAAACAAATATTCTAAAACTGAACGTCGTGTCCTCAAAAATTCATGTCAATGAAAATTAAAAACAAAAATGCTAAAAGCGAAATCTACTGTTCTAATTCCTTCTAACGAGATTATCTCAAAATTATCTCCAATTAACATGCTTCTACTAATCATTTTTATTTGTTAATGTTTTATTTGTATTTGAAACATATGGCGATTACAAGAATTGTAATCGCAAACATTTACAGTTCTAAAAATATATATATATAAGTGTTGTTACAAGATTTTATGAATGGAAAAACTGGATAGTTTTAGTAGATTTGGAGAATAAAATACAAAATTATATATGCATTTTCATTCATGTACCTTAATTGCTAAACTGGTAAATCACCAAACACTATTTGACTCTTAGGTATAAAAAATGTAGATTTCTTGTAATTTTTTTTTCTAAATTTGTATTCCTAAAATAAATTTTCCAGTTTCTCCATTTATTAAGGTATTGTGTAAAATTAGTATCTTTATGTTTTAAATTGAAAAGAGGTCCCATCTTTACCATAAACTAATCTTTGCGATTCCCAACTCATCCTTAGAACACTTTTTGAATTTTTAATATAAGTTTAAGATTTTTGGCAAAAACGTACATTGACGAACATTTTTTCGCTTTTCTGCTGACTGTGAAGAAACGACTTGACCGATTATCTCGAAAAACTAAATAACAAACATTCTTGTTAAGTTTCATCAACAAGCTCTTAAATTCTTGAAAACAATGAAGTTGGTTTTTGAGGAAACGTCGACGAAATTTCCAATTTTGATGTCAAACGATCCAGGATGTCTTGAAACTTCTGTTGAAAAATGTGTATAATTATTACATCTTAATTTAATAACTGTAAATAATAATAAAGTGAATTGTGTGTTACATATGTGCTCTCTTGTCCCTCGTCAGTTGTTCCATCAGGCGCGGCTCGAGTTGGCACTGAAGATGAACTTGAAGATAAGAAATGTTCGCGTGGTAATTGCTTTGTGTGCCAACGACCGCGTTGGATTTCATTCAAATCTCAAATGTACGATCACTCATTATTATTAATAATAATCAACATATGACACATTTGCTGAACGAACTCTATGGGCTTGGACAGGGCTGAATTCATCCAGAAGGTGAAAATGTCACCATCGATCAAATAAGGCGGCGAGAACTTGGGAATTGGAAAATGTACTCCAATATTCAATCAATATAGCTTGCGAACAATTTGAGATGCACATTATTATTATTATTATGAATAATAAATATAACACATTTACTGATTGAAATCTATGGGCTTGAAAAGTGGCTGAATTCATCCAGGACAACTACAATGCCACCTTCGATAAAGGGATCGATTCTGCCGCATTACAGACAAATGTTATGGCAAGGCCATGTTACGCTCCTACTTTTATACAATATGCTACTGAACCATACTGAATACTGTCAAAATGTCATGTATTTGCTGTGCATTCAGGCGTTTTATACATAAACTGCAGCGTCACTCATATGTTATGAACCTGAGTCAGAAAGACCCTGTTATCTAACATTTTTTTGACATTTGTGGGGTTTTTAGGTTATGTTTTCTATCTGTCAACCTGCGATATACGTCTGACTGCACAGCAATCACATGGCTTTTGCCAATATTTAGAACGAATTTGTATGGAAAGTCCTTCATAACATAGCCTTGCTATAACATTGGTCTGTTATGCGGCAGAATCGGTCCCAAAGGATGGCAGTGAGAATTTGGAAAATTCAAAATGTGCACCAATATTCACTCAATATGGTTAGTGAACTATTTGAGAAGCTCATTATTAATATTTCTATTAATTAACTTTCTGGACTAGCACTGAACTGAATTTATCCAGAACAATTGGATTAGTAATTATTGAGAAGACTAGGCATTGAGAAGTTGGTAGATAAAAAATGTTACTCAATTTTTAATCAATATGGTGTGTATATAAACAGCAATATGACTCCAAGAGAAAAAAGTCTATTTTTGGTATTGCTGCATCCAATAAAAAGGTAAAAGAAAAGAAATTTCAATACTAAATTTATAAAATAGAGAGAGGACAACAGTTGAATTGCCTTCTAAAAACCCACGTTATTAAGGAGTCATTACAACGAACTTATGAGACTATAAGTTCTGATTGCTATTAGTAATGATTATTATAATAAAAGAAATATTGTTAGTGATCATTTTTTGGGACAGATCAATGGCTTTGATGTGATGTCAATAATATTGACAAATTATGGGTTATGAAAATTGGAAAAGTATACTGCTTTTATCAGCTTTATTTATTTGTTCGGTCATCTATCTACATGGTTACAAAAAGATAAATTTAACAACTTTATCAAGTGATGCTGCTCTTTAACTGATGATAGAACATAAAACACTGAAAAATTGGATTGGATAGATATTTATTTTCTAGTAGACATAAAATAGATCGTCAGAGTTTTTTAATTTTTCTGTTGTTTGCTTGGATATAAGGATAATCAGTGAATCTGATTATGAGTTAGCACATCAATTTAGTTAAATTAGTTAAAGTTCGAAAATTTGGATTTATAACCTGGGAGAAAGCCTTAAAAGAGTGAAAAAATATTTTGTGTCATCCGAATCAATTTGATTGACAAAAATGTGATAAATAAATTACGACATTTTGGAGATAATAAATACGAAGAAGAGCTTTAATATTACATGACACTGTTGGATAACTCATTAATATATAAAAAAAGAATAATTACTGAAAAAATATAGATTTCCTGTGGTTTAAACAACGAAGGCTCTTATGTAAACTTATACATGATTGGGAAATATATCCATTAGTTTTTACCTCACCAGCATCTCTAGAAAGTTGAGCTGATAAATTAACTATGAGATGATTTTGCAGGAAAATGTATATAGGATAACAATTAATCAGGACTTATCTGGTCAATTTGATTGAAAAATATTTTTAAGAATTAGGAATACTTTATAAATGATAATAATCTTCTTATTTGATACCAAATCAAACAAGTAGATTATCATCCACTTGATTATATGATGATGACAAAGTCGTCATAACAATATAAAAAGTTTGTAACTATTAATTATGTATATATTATAGGGTTTAGAAATGTTATGGTGTTAAATTCACAGTTTTGTGAATTCAACTAACCCATTGTTGTAAAATAACTTATCATTTACAATCTTCATCATCAATCTATTTTCTTTAACGACATGTGTCGAAAATGTTACTTGATTCATCATAAAGGCATACAAGTGTTGTTTTTCTATTAAATGATGATTTATGATAAAACAAAAAGACATGTAAAGTTTAAAATTGGAAAGTTTTAAATATGATGATAAAAATCTGAATGAGAATCACACACAATGATAATTGTATAATTGGACAGTTTTGAAGACAAGAATTTGTATAGCGTAATTGAAGATCAACTTAACTGTTTGTGGTAATTGTTCTATTACTGAAATGAAACAATATAAAAGATAAAAATATAATTATATATATACAATATATATATATATATATATATATATATATATATATATATTTGTATGTATAAATTGAATAAAAAAATCTTCAAGGCAGTTGAAATATAGATAGCAATGTGTTTCCAAGTAAAAATATCCCTCATCCGGCATTGCTGTATCAATGAAATATTCACCCTATTACAAAAATTGTAGTTATAAAATTTATCACACGAAGATGAGACAACAGTTTGGGTTGCCATCTGTGAAACCGACGTAGTATTAAGTCAAATTAGTCCATCACCTTATAGGACTCAGCTCTGATTGCTGTTCGAAACAATAACGAAAAAAAATGGTTTAATGTTATTTTTTCCTGAATGACGAGACGCACTTTGTTCACAAAAGTGCACACTTTTATACATTAAAATTTTAATTACCATAACAGAACAATGTTATGGCAAGGCTATGTTATGAAGAGCATTCTATACAAAATTGTTCTAAATATTGACAAAAGCCATGTGGTTGCTGTGCAGTCAGGCATTTTCCTCAGGTTGGCAGATAGAAGACCTAACCTGAAACCGAACAAATGTGAAAAATGCGATCTTAGGTAACAGGGTCTTTCTGACCCAGCTTCATAACATACGATTGACGTCGCAGTTTATATGAACGCCTGAATGCACAAAAAATATATGAGATTTTGACAGTATTCAGTATGATTTAGTAGAATAATGTATGGAAGTTGGAGCGTAACATGGCCTTGCCATAACATTTGTCGTGTGGCAAAATTGGCCCATTGTATCTATTAAAATTCGCTTTTTTTAATGATGTTAACAAATACAATATCTATCGAACACTCTAGTTGACATAGACTTGAGTTGTTTTACTGTAAAATTAAATTTTACTAAAAATATTGTCTAGCTCGAATAGGAGTTTTACAGTTTACGCGTTTAAGTTTTTTTTGTTCATTTTGTACTTCATAATTTATAACATTTAAAGTAAAAAAACTGTATGAGAATATCGCGAATAAAATATATAATTTAAAACCTTTCCTGTAAAAACCTCACTATTTTAAATCTTAAACAAGTTGTTACATTCCAGATGACATAATAATTGTGTTCACATTAATTGCCAAGTGCGGTCGCGTCGTAAAATGATAAATGTCTTAAGAGACAAATTAGAAATCTCACAAGCACAAAAACCGAGAACAATTATTATAAAGAAACACATTGATGTTTGTGAAATTTTACTGGATGAAAATATTAACAAGATCTTTAAAAACATATCGAAGGTTTAGCGTAAAATATGCAATTTGTCATTCAAACATTTTTTGTTGCCGATTTTGATCATTTTCACAACGTTGTTTCCTTATGACCTTAGAAAAATGTTATTGAAGAATTTCGATCGCACTTCAAATTGTTTGAAATTATATATACCTTGAATTAGTAAAAATGTATGCTAGTGCGTGTGTATTTATGTTTGTGTACTACCTACATATGTGACACAAATCTCTTAAAATACCAGACTGGCAAATATTATTGGTAATCTTGTAAACTACTAGATTGACAATTTTATAATTAAACCACTTCTCGTAGACATATAATATTTTAAACTAAATATATTTGAGGTCTACGAAAATCTTCAGAATCTAGCTTCTTTTCAATACCATTATCTATAAACTTCATCTTACACAGTTAGTCTTTATCATATATAATACTTCTAAAAATTATACTATTTACCATACCAATCAAAGTTTCTCAGATACAATTTTTTAAATGCGTTAATAACAATTATTGCAGGTTGCAAAATTGAAGAAAACATAATTTCTGCAATATCTATTTGTCAATAAAAATATTTAGCAACACTCTAACTGTTCTGCAAGAAATAATTGCCAATACCTTGTTGTAACCATGATTCTGTGTGGGTGCTTGGTAGAAGTCATAACAAATCATGCGTAAAGATTCTGAGGATTCGATAAGGTTGATTTAAATTTCTTGAGAGCTGATGAAAGATTAAAGGACATAAAATGGTACATTGACAATTAAGGCAGTTCTGCAAAAATTGGAAGAAGAGCAAATATTGCTAGGTAGTATTATCAATTGAGATGGAAACTGAATTGGATTCATATCAGGTTAAGATTACTCGTTGTACGATGCCATCAATTAAAAAAATGATATTTTGAGAAACCAAGGCTGAAGCAGATATGGAAAAGTAGAGTATAGAAAACAAAACTATAGGGGGAAGTCTACAAGTGGCGGGCACCTAAGGTTATTTATAAATAAATAAAAAAATATTTTACGAAATGTTTATTAAGTTATGATTCATGTTAGATAACAAAGTTAGAAATCAAATTAAATTAACAAAACCCCAATCTTTGCTAAAAAATAATTAATACTATCAATAAAATTTGCTATAAAAAAATATGATTTTAACAGTGGCACCTAGTACCGGACATTTCAAAATAACCTGCATTGATCACATATGTAGCCATCTCCACGCTCTGCAATATCTGCACATGTGTCTTTGACCAATTTGCTTAGATATTGCAAAAAAGTCACTATTAATCCACCCTTTTGGCTGGGCCACACCGATGCTCTCAGCTGGTGCATTCATAAGCTTTTCATTCTTTGACTAGGCAATATGAAAAATGTGGGTATGTAGTGACCGTTAGCACTCATACAGAATAAAATTAAATAATTGGAATAAATTACGTAAATTCTCACAAGAAATATCAATATGTTTACTGTCCGGTGCTAAGGGACAGACATTTTCGTACATTTCATGGCACCTACTAAAATTGGTTAAAAGATCTAATGATATTCTACCATTTTACGGATAACAATCAAGTACAACTTTTATCCTTGCATACCACTCAAATGTAAATGCATAAATATGCTAGAATTACTTCCATTGATATTTAGGTGACGCCGTGATTTTCCGTCTAAAACAGAAAAGGGTTGCTCCCGCCGTGGCCGTGTGCGTCACAGGCGAGGCTTGGCGCGTGATCCTGTACCTGTGTGCTTCCCGTGCCCCTTTCACTTGTATTTTGAAATGAAAAGAATTATACTCGCTTAAATAATACGTGTTAAATAGAGTGTCCGATGCTTGGTGCCGTCCGGCGTTACGGGACTTTCCCCTAATTCAAGTAAAATACACTACAATACAATAAACTTCAGATATTTTTTTTATCAATTTGAAAGCATTTAAACTCTTGGGAGCAAGGAAATTCGAAATTATCCTTATCAAAGACCATCATAAATACATGTTCCATTAAATTCGATATTTCATAACAAAGGATTTCAGAGACAATTCCTATTCAAGTGATTTTTCAAATACCCACTCCATTCTATTGCTTTGATGACTGCGTTCTCGAAACCAAAAAATCCAAACAACCAATTTTAAGAAAGTCTTCAATTCAAATTCCAAGGTTTTCTTAATCCCCATTGTCGACCAACGTGAGAACGTCTATTAAGATTAATAAACAATCAATTTTTTCCAGTCTAATGAATGAAGACGACCCGATGGGCTGATTGATTGTCTGATGGTCTGACTGAGGAGGAAAGTCACGATCGATTAAGTCTGCGTTTTAATTCCCTGTTCATCTGTTATGGGAATGAGATGTTATTGAAAGACAGATAATTACTGTTTAGTTCTGCTCTGTTCGTTTGCTTATTTAGATTTATTTCTTGCTGAACTCGCGGACTGATCGTCCTTGATGGAGATTCTTCACGAATTATAGTAACACGATTTATTTAAATAAAAAGAAATATAAAAATACTATAATTAGGAGGAAAATATAAAACTAGTGGTTTAACTTCGTAATTTACAAAAGACTACATAGATTAGAAATTGATCTTTTGAGTGTTTGATGTTCGACCAGTTCATAGAACATGTAATTTTTAAAATTTTTGAAGCCTATGTTATTTTATCAACTTCCCGTAAGGTAAATTATACTGATCGCAAAAAATCGAAAATGAACATTTTTATATATCTAACGTTTGAGAGGTTTTTTAACATTTAGAAAAAAGTGATGTATGCGTGAGTGTGTGTATGTGTATGCGTGTGTGTGTGCGGATACAAATTTTTTGACAAGTAACTCAGTTTTTGATAGAACGGATTGCCCGATTTGAATAATTCAAAAAACATTTTATTTGTATTCTAATTTTTCAATTCCTGTGGTAGTAATAAAAATTATTATATTGGGCTAGAGAGAGGCACAAGTTCCAATTTGAACATCAGCAATTTTACTGTCTCAACTATAAATGAACTATATGACACAATAACATATCAAACAAACAAATATCAAACTATGTTCAGTAAAATTCCCACTTAACTCCTAATTATAGAGAAATGTTTTTTTACTATTTGTTTTTAAATTTTTTGTCTGTCCTTATTTGCTCCATGGGCAAGGTAAGAAGGGACAACCCAGGGGCCAAATTGAACTCACGTCGTATTTTTTTTACTTTTAAAAGGATTATACGAAATATTATATTAGCTACATTATTTAACCAATTTGAAATTTAAATTTTATGGAAACTTTTTTTTACAATATTTTTTACATTTTATTGTATATATACTTGATCTGGTATTTTGAAAAAAATATTCATCGGCAGAGGTCAAACTACAAGTAAATTAATTTATCTTGCTGTTTTTTAACGTAATTATCTTTCCAAAGGTGAAGTTTATATTTTCGCCCAAAAATCCAAACTAATTTTTCTCGACGTTTCAAGTGATTCTGAATCAAATGATACCAACATTGCAAGAAGTATCTGTGTGTTTGGGTATACGAGTATGAGTCAAAATTTTAACTTTTGTCGACGTTTTCGCAAAAACGACTTCACCGATTTAAAAAAATCGAAGTCATTTGACACATCTCTATAAAAACTTGCGCTGATTAACTTTGCGAGGCAATTAGCAAAAACGTTTCTTTAGTATTATCAGAAATGTTGCAAAAAAGATTAAATCGATTTTGTCAATTTCTTAAAACTCAATTGGTATTGATTATGTCGATTATTTACACAAATCGAGAAGTCTACAATATTATTCAAAATGCATTTAGTTATTCAAATTGTGAACAAAACTCAAGCAACATGAAGTTATACTCGTATATTTTGAGTACGAAATCCTGACTTTAGATATATTTAATTTGATAATTAATTTATGAATTGAATTGGTTAAACAGACATCTTTTAGATGTTTATTTAGTGTTGAATTTCCATTTTTTATGAACACTTATTTTCTGAAAAATTATTTAAAAATAACTACTGGCAATAAAATTGCCAATATAAATTATGGTTAAAACTATTGCACCTTTGTAAATTTTGTACTTTCCCCAAAAAGAAAATTCTGTAATTCTATTCATAAATCATAGTTGATATATTTTTTGAATGTGCCAAAAAATTTACTTTATTGTTTATTTTTCAGCAATCCATAACCATTCAATAATAAAGGGAAAAGAAATTTTAGGAGAAAACCTTTCTATGCAAGGTAAGATTTTTTTATATTGTAGTTTATTCTTTGTTGCTAAGTATAATTGTTTTCTCATAATTATTCTACCATTTAGTAGTTTTTGAAGCTGACGACTTTAGTACAGCTATAAACTAATCGTATTATTTTATATGCCTGTGTAGCATATGCATTTTATAAAATGAAATCGTTATAAAGCGATTTGAGCAAGTAATGTTATACTAAACCATCGTTTAAACCCCATGTGCGTGTTGCTTGCAATATTTTGCTCATTAGACCAGATAATTCGTCTCGTCCGCAATTTGTTTCCACTAGATTCATGTCATGGTAATGCATTAAATATAAAACCATTATTGTACGATGAACTAGAAAGGATTAAAAAACGATTTATTAATATAGATATAAAGAGGTTTCAGGTAAATTGATTCCTAAATGTGGTAAAACCTCGTTAAGACGATTTTTTAGAAACTAGAAAAACCTGTTTTATGCCAAAAATCATATATAGGAAAATTTGTTTCATTATGCATGCGGCTTGAAGTAGCGTATTATCCCAAATCTATAATCTTTTTGAAGGGTTTCTACTGTACTGTATATGTAAAAAACCCTAGCATGGATTGTTTGTGACAGGCCATATATTTATTTTCATTTACAAGAGTTAGGTGAGTTCAAGAATATGCAGTCAAAAAGAGTTTTGTAGTTTTTACAATCAAAATAAGAATTGGAGCAATATAGCGCAAACATATATGCGAACACCTCATATTCTTTAAAATATATCAATATGAATTCAATTTGATATTAATCGATCTTAAAAATTTAACGTTGCTCATTCATTGCAAATCAGTATTGAGTAATACTTATGTTTTAGATAATCAGTTACTCTAAATGACAATTTTTAGATATTTAAAGACGCTCTAACAAATCTTTCAATTCTTTACGAATACAGTTGAAATCTGATAATTGGTCTGTTAACAAAGTTTATTCGGCAAAAGTACATTAATTTGATACATCATTTGTATTATGTACATCTTTATCCTCTATGGAGCATTTATTTTTGGAATGTAGATTCTGTATTTTTCTGCCAAATAACAAAGTTTATTGGCAGAAGTACATTAATTTAGTACTTAATTTAATTCTATTGAAATCTATTGAAGTCACAGATTTCAACTGCCTTGTTAAAATTTCGGGGATACTGCAAAAAGAGCAAAATATATCAGTTATGATACTAAATTGAGTAGGTGTACTAGCTGTACATATGCATAATTGATTTTTGAAGTAAAACGCGATTTTAGCGCGACTAGGATGTAAATCCGTATAAATGCAACGGAAGTGCGTTACGGCAGATAAGATAAGATAAGAGTCGAGTGCCAATGGTTCGTCATTCGCTCTCGATGATATCATTTCTATACGGGTCGATTGTGATTAGTCGTCGCGTATGTGAATGAAGATCTGTCGTTGTATGCATGTTGATATATATATCTTCACGATTCAACGATTTTGAACATTTTGGCAAAGCTTAGAAAAAATAAATGTATGTATGTGTGTATGTTTGGATTTATGTGCACGATTTGAAGAGCACGGATCAACCGATTTGAATAATTCCAAAACCATTCGATTCGTATTGATGAGGAAACGTGCTGATTAGTTTTTCCCAAAAGCAGGTCTAGCCGTTTCAGAGATACGGAGCAAATAGTTAAAAAAATAGAAGTTTTTTGAGAGAATGGAGAATCCGATATTCTGCTTGGGTTGACGGTGTGAAGAAATGATTAGTTTTTCGGAAAGGCAGGTACGGAAAGTTCCAGCAAATTGTTTTAAGGCACAATGTCAAGCACCATTGGTTTTACATGCTATTCAAAAATATTTTCATCATCACTCTATAGTATAGAGATGTATAGAGTCAGTATCAGAGTCAGTATCAGAGTCAGTATCAGAGTCAGTATCAGAGTCAGTATCAGAGTCAGTATCAGAGTCAATATCAGAGTCAATATCAGAGTCAGCATCAGAGTCATTATAGAGATAGTATAGAGATGATCCATATAGAGTTATACGGATCAGCGATATGCATCGCAAAAAAGAATGTAATTTGCTCGCCACCAATAAGTTTTGCTTCTTAATATTCCAGTTCGTTATTTAATTGGCTCGATTTATTTATTAACTTCCCGTAGTATAAATTATAGTAATCGCAAAAAAATCGAAAATGAAAATTTTTATAAATCTTTATGTTTCAAAGGTTTCTGAATATTGTGGCATACCTTAGAAAAAATGGATGTATCTGTATATGTGTGTGCATGTGTGTGTATATATATGTGTGTGTGCGGATACAATTTTTTTCAGATTGCTATTTGATTTACTCGTCGTAAGAGTCCTTTCTCTATTTCAAAATTTTCAAATAAAATCTAATGGTAATCCAGCTCTGCGATTACCGTTTTCCGTCTGTCGTCTCTTAAAGCAATTTGCAACATCGCAAGTCAATCACCTAATATGCGCATGCAAATACTCGTACGAATACAAAACGCAGAACGTAAAATGCAGAATGCAAAATGCAAAATGCAAAATGCAGAATGCAGAATGCGAAATGCAGCCACGAGCACGTATATTGCCATTATCAGCCATCCGTGAATATGTTTAAAACAACATTATCGAACGTAGAAAATATTACTCACAATCAGATATTTACTCCTATATGCGCTACTGTTTGTGCATTTTGCATTTAACTGCAACCGATTTCTGTAATAGACGACGGTTACATCATTAGCTGGAAGGATTATCATCGGCGCTGATGTAATGAGAAATTGTGGATGACGATGTCTATCAATTATGATTAAATCGGGTAATTAAATACTTATTTATCCAATGATTTCGCAATAGATATATTTTTTGTCAGAATTCAATTTCAATTTCAAAAGCATATATTTTGATAAATATATATGTGTACATAGTATTTTTGGATCTTCGTTTGGATATTTAGCACTAGGTGTAGTATCCATCTTATTTGTTTTTTGAAATCAATAATAAGTATTTAGAATATAAAAATTATGACATAATTGTGACGAAAAAGGAGTAAAGATTTTTCCAAAAAAATTACACAGCAATATTCTTTTCTTTTTTTTCTGGATTACGAAAACCATTGGAGAAAGGAGATGCCTTGCTCTCTCGAGAACTGAATTGCATTTTTTGCAATTTTTGTCCTGTATCTTCATAAGGGCTGGACCTGTTTTTGCCAAAAAGCTATTCAGCACGTCTCCCCATCAGTAGCAATCAAATGAATCATTCCAATCGGTTGATCCGTGCTCTTGAAACCGTTGATAGGAATTTGTTTCCGCACATACATACGCACGCACACAAACATAATACATCCATTTATTTTGAAGTATACCAAAATGTTCAAAAAAATTTGAAAAAAAAAAATTTTTGATTTTTTTTGCTATCACTATAACTAAAATATCAAAAACAACAATAACACTTTTTACTCATTTTTTGATTATAATTGTCTTTTTTGTGGTATTTAATTAGATGCTCAAAGCACATGATTATATACCAAGTTTTTACTTTTCAATTTAAGTTTAATTTTCAATTTATTCTAGAAAATGATATATACAATCTGACTAACGAGAAGCTCGATCTTACTGTTTTTTTTGCAAATACTATCTATATAATTCAGTATTCGATCGTAATGAGAATTTGATTAGAAACCAAGTCAATTTGAACCACGCGATGTCGTCTTTTTCTTTATCAAGTGATTTTCTCCATCAACATATTATTCAACGTAATATCATGTTATTATTAATGTGATATCAAAATTAATTTTCTTCCTCTATCATAATATGAAAACAGAGTTTTTGTTTTGTCCCAGTATAGCTTTCTAGGAAAATTTGTTTATTGCAATTGGAAAGTAATAAGCAAGCAAGTGTGATTGCGTGGAAAAGTTCAATAACTTTTGTGATTTTTTGTAGTAAATAAGTATTGAAATGACAATCAGAATGAGATATATGTTCTATATGTTGTCTATGATATTGATTTTCTCATTAAATTTTCTGTTGATAAAGATACGGTAACCCTAAATAATGTGCTTAGGTATGAGTATCATTATAAATAAACATTTTAATCAACAAGAGTTGAGATTTAGCTACCTTCAAAATTGTGACAATAAAATTTTAAAATGTAGACGTTTTGCTGACGTTTTGTAAAAACCACTTTTTGTAGGCTTATAATATTTTAGGATTCCGAAAGTGAACTTGCTGATTAGTCAGGTTCACCCGTTTGGAAGATACAGAGCAAAAAGTGCTAAATATTACAGTTTTTGAGAGAACGGGACAACGGATTTGAATGATTCAAAATGATTTTTTTAGCATTATCGGAATGAGGAATTGATGATTACATTTATGTGAAGCAGGTCTAGTGATTTTTGAAATGCAAAAAAAAATTGCAAGCATTGACATTTGTTGATCAAATATGATCTTTAAAAATAATTATCATTGATTTATGTTCGAATATAGTCATTGGTAAACAGGTAGACAGTTAAGCAAGTAGACAATTATACAGGTGCACAGGTAAACAAGTAAAAAAGTAGACAGGTAAATAGGTAAACACTTAGACAAGTAAACAATTACACAGGTAAGCAGGTAAACAAGTAGAAAAGTGCACAGGTAAATAGGTAGACAGTTAGACAAGTACACAATTATACAGGTGGACAGGTAAACAAGTAGAAAAGTAGATGGATAAATAGGTAGACAGTTAGACAAGTAGACAATTATGCAGGTAGGCAGGTAAACAAGTAGAAAAGTGGACAGTTGAATAGGTAGGCATTTAGACAAGTAGACAATTATACAGGTAGACAGGTAAACAAATAGAAAAGTAGACTGGTAAGAAGGTTGGCAGCTAGACAGACATCACGTAATTAGGTAAAAATGTAGAAAAAAGACAAGTAGACAGATAAATTTTTAAAATTCTAGGCAGGTAGACAGGTAAACAGGTAAATAGGTAGGATATGATTCTACAGACTGGCTGACAGGTAGTTAAGTAAACAACTGACACACATAGGGAAATAGGTAGACAACAGGTAGACAGGTGGATCATATGAAAATATTATGAGTTCAATTGATTATTTGCACTTATTGTGAAGTTCATGCAACTTGTAGAAGGCAAAATGCTGCTCACAGCTAGTTGTTGATAGTAATTAAATAAACTAGTGGTGCATGGCATCGTGCCTTAAGGCAAATTACTGGAACTTCCCGTACCAAAAACTAAATTATTTTATTATTAGATTTTTGAGAAATTTTGAAATTTTTGGAAAAAACTGGCTTTTTTGAAAAATTAGACTTTTTTTATAATATCATTTTTTTTGTATTTTGATTTATTTATGACAATAGGAATCGAATGATTTTTGAATTATTCAAATCGGTTGATCCGTCTTTACCCGTGCAAAATCGTCGACGAAAGTTTGTATCCGTATATGTATCCGTATATGTTTGTATCCACACATACATCAATTTTTTCTAAGGTATGTCAAAATGTTCTGAAACCTTTGAAACGTAAATATATATAGAAATTTTCATTTTCGATTTTTTGTGATTACTATAACTTACCCTACGGGAAGTTAATTAAATATATGTTTTCTTGCTTGATGTCAAGAAGAGAAAATAAATCATAGGCATGTAAGATAAAACACTTCTATAGATATGAATAACAAGTGACTTGCCATCTTACCATTTATATTGCATATTTATTTACTTAATATTGCATATTACCTTTACAATTTATCAAATCCATGTTAAACACCTATCTATTTATGCAACGATTCACATAAAAGCGAAAAAGAAATTAATCTCGCAAGTTTATCCATATATTCGAGTGATGAATAGAATTTCCCATGCATGTTTGTTGCGATTTTGCAAGTTTTTCTGCAAATTGTGAATACTATGCAATAATGCAGTCGTTTTATTCTGACAACGTGTAATCATTCGTACACAATAATCTCGTATATGAAATATGAAATATGTATGAAATCTGACAAATGGGAGGAAATTAAGGAAACATACACCGGTCTGCCGAACAAAAAACGAATTATCTTCTGAGAATACGTAATAGTATTATGGTCGGCGAGCTGGAAACGATTTACTCAATAGTAATAAAATTATTTGGTTATAAACATTCGGAAAATGTACTCTTTGTGTAAGATGAATGCGGTTTTCCACAAATCCATGTTTTGATTAATGTGACATAAATATAATTTTTACTCTTTACTATTATCTATTTATTTGGAAGCACATTAAAAAACTGCTTATTTTTTATTCAGAAATGATAAAAAATATTGTATAATTATGTAGTTATTAGTTTAATTGCAATATTTTGGAATTACAAGCGTTGTTCTAAAAGATACTAAAGACACACAAAGTATTTCAAAGCTTTACAAATAAGCTTTTGCTTGAGCTCTCGGAGGTTAAGTTATAGTAAACGCAAAAAAATCGAAAAATTTTATATATATTTACATTTTAAAATCTTCTGAACATTTTGGCATACCTTAGAAAAAATAAATTTTCGTCGACGATTTCGGGAAACCAATCAACCGATTTAAATAATTTAAAAAACATTCGATTTGTATTGATAAGGAGACGTGCTGATTAGTTTTTGACATAGCTAGGTTTAGCCGTTTCGAAGATACGGGGCAAAAAAATCCAAAAATAGTAATTAAGTTTTTGAGAGAACGGATCATCCGATTAAATTAATTCAAAAAACACTATGCTTTAGTAGGCGGTGTCAAAAAATGCTTTTATAGAAAATTTCGTAATTTTGAAAAACTTAAAAAAAAATCAATGTTTCCAAAAACTTTAATTTTCAAAATTTTTCATTATTTTCAAAAAAACTAAAATCGAAAAATATCAAAATTTAACAAAAGCAATTTCTTACAAAAATTTGAAAATATTTAAAAATTTTCAAAAAAATCGAATATTTTCAAAAATTTCAAAATACTCAAAAAAACTCAAAAACACGCTTTTTGAGAAAAAAAACAAAACATTTCAAACTTCTAAAAAAATTCAAAATTTTGAAAGAAATTTTAATTATCAAATAAAAAAATAAATTTAAAAAAAAAATTAACAAGTTTCTTATGAACATACACAAAGTTGTTTGTAGAATTCGCTCGTCGCCTAATTTAAAAAGCACTTATAAGTTTACATTATGTATTTATAATAAATAATCTATTTGAAATTATTCAAAACAATTATTGATTATTTTCATTTCTCGGATGATCAATTACGGTACGGGAAGTTCTAGCAATTTGCCTTAAGGCACGATGCCATGCGCCCCGATTTAAATTATAGTTAGTGTAGAATCAATTGTAAATATATTTGTAAATATAATAATAATAAATATAATAAAATAATATAATTGTAAATTATAGTTAGTGTAGAATCAATTTAAGACCATCAGGATAAACGTTTTTACTATTCATTTTTCAAAACTTTTTTTCTCTTGCTAAAATGTTAAAACATTTTTTATTTTCAAGCCCTTCGTCTACAAAATAATATGAATTCATATCATTTATTTTAGTTTTGATTTGAAAGCAAATGTGAAAGTCTTGTGCTCTCTTCCTATGATGATCTACTCTTAAATGTACAAGTACATATAGGCAATGAGCATCGTTACGCAACTACAATAGTATTATCATAATGACTATATGAATTGGAAATATTGATGATTATTGATGATACAACAACATTCAATTTAGAAAAACTCTTAGAATAAATTATTTCGTAATAGTGAATAAATGGTTAAGGCGAAATTTGGTACAAATGACTTAAGTGGGGGTGGTAACTTTTTCTCTGATAGTAGTTGTTGCATAGAATAATTAGTGGTGGAAAATAATTAATAATAGCGCACTTTATGTAAAATTTAAATGTATGACTTTCTGGTATTAAATATAAAATTACTGTTTTAATTGATTATTAAAACAGTAATTTTATATTCAATACCACAAAGTTTGGTTCACAACCACTGGAGTAACAATCTTCTGAATGATGGTTGTGATGCAGATCAAAACGTATGGGTTAATGAAGGTTTATATATATATATATATATATATATATATATATATATATATATGTATATATTTATGTATGTATACATGTAAATTATAATTAAGACTTACAAATTCCGTGAACACAATGGCACACCAAACACAATGCATAGAAATGCAAGGCGGTGTAATGCGCCCAAGAAGTGACTGACTCTTTGAAATGCACAATGAAATTATTTGTAATTATGAACAAACTCTCTGTTAGATATATGTCATTGATATTTATATCTCGTAAACAAAAGTGAGAAAATGCAATCGAGATCTTATAAAATTGTTCTACTGTACATTGGGTACAGTTAAAGCCACTCTGGACGAACGACTAAGAGATATTCATAGTTACAAGTTTACTGGTAAAAGGGAATTTTACTACTGCGGGGTAAAAAGAAACAACCAGAGGTCATCAAAGATCCACGAAGTTTAACAAGATTTTACAGAATAATAGATAAATAAACAGACAATCAATGCGTTGCATTAGGTTTTACCCGCGGACCTTTACAGAGCTGATATATATATATATATATATATATATATATATATGTATATACACCTAAGTCTGTTTTTACACGGAGATTGGTTCCAGAAGAAGGCGTGTAAAAAAAAAACGTGTAAAAAAAGACATTGATCCTATACAAAAATGGGTGGTTTGTTCCTAATCTCTAAAACCTTTAAAATTGGTGAAAAACAAGAATTTTTAGGAACAAGAATTAAATTAGTGCTGTTCACATTTGCTTTGACCAGTAAAAATTGTTTGTACGCGCTAAAGGGGAATTTACTTAAATCTTTAAGCTAGTTCGCAAATTATCGATACTATCGATGGTTTCAGACTTTTTTTTTCATAAATACTTTTTTGTGATATGAACATACTTCGCAAAAATTAAATTTGACAAAAAAATTTAAGTACATAAAATTTCAAATCGTGCTAAATGGAATAAATTCGTGTAAAAAAATTAAAAATATTCAATTTTCAAACCGTGTTATATCAAAACCGTGTATGTATATATATGCAGAATATAAATATATTATCTCAAGTGATTTTTGTATATTCGAAGTCCGTAGAAAATGTCAGATCGATTGTGCAAAGTCTCCATCTCCAGAACCGTTACATTGTCTGTCCCTCACTTCTTAAGAGATCTTTTCTATAGTTCGTGGATTACACAGTCGCCCACACACACACTCCACCAATGTTTATAACACATAATATAACAATAACAATAAATAACATTTGATATAAAATCTAACATAACTGTTCGTACGGCTGTGGATTGATATATTGTAAATTAAAACCAACATTTCTTGTTTTATTGCATCGTGTGGACACATTTGTCTATACGTGTAATTCAAGAGTTTTCTGTAAATGTCGGCAGGCGTATGATTTGAGTGATAACTGAGCAATTTTATTTTAAATTATAATTAAGTATTCATTGGACCTTTGTGCCCCGCCCTGCCCTACATCTTAAAAGTATGATAAGATTTCCAACAAGCTAAGTAGACAAATTAGAATCCTTCTGGATCTACTAAATTTGATCAGCCTAGATTAGTTTGTACTTTGAGAAAAATATCAAATTCTTAAATTAGAACCATTGCCATAGCACACGGACCTTAAATTCTCATTCAGTCTCTCGAGTATAATTAAAAATATTGTTAATCATGTTAAAACAACCTGATAACAAGCAGAGTGATATTTATTTCCTTTTGACAATATAAACCAAAAATATATGCCTAATATAAACTATATCCGAGCAATACTGAAAAATGTTATCACAATTGAAATAGAATTCTAAAGATGTAACATACTAACTTCTGAAACTAAGATATTTTAAACAATTTTGTTTGTATTAGGATAATTCTCATAGGCCTATAATTTTTTAACCCTTTACACCCATTGTCGACTTATTTGCGACATTTAATATGATCTTTTTGATAAATGGAGTGCAAAGGGTTATCAGCTAGAGACTATAAACTCTATAACTATGCAAAGTTTTATTAAATACCTAGACGAGTATAGCAGATTTTTTGTGAATTGATATTTAGATACAAACTTTATTCAATATTTTGCTGGCTCGAAATTCACTACCGAGCTATTGTTTCTTCGGCAAAGTTTCTTGAAATTATCATTACAACCATGAAAACTCATAGTCACTTTTGTGCTCTCTACTTTCAAAGCTTTTGAAATAATCTCTGTAGTTTTTATTCTTCCAAGTCGTTAAGGGAGTGTTTATTAATCACGTGATCAATTTTCAGACTCTCCCTCCCCTTTAGTGATATTGGTGATATTCAAAATTACTCTCCTTCTTCCACCAAACATCACGTGTATTTTAGTTACGAGAAAAAATTGTAAAATTTTAAATTTTTTTTTGAAAATGTTTGGATTTATTAAAAAAAATACAGGTAAACAATAAATGTACCTGATATCTTACTATACTTTTGTCAAACTCCCCCTTCCCCTAAAAACCTCATGTGATTAATGGACGCCTCCTAATCATCTACACTTTTTCTTTTTCTTAGTGCTTAAAAATTTTATATTTATCCGTCGATGATGCCAAGAAGTAGGCATACCATCCTTAATATGTCTCCAATCCAGTTTCCTTTTTCCCAAATCGTTCCCTTCTCCCTTCAAGTGTAACTTTCACGGTTAATTTTATCTTCTAGATTTTTATCCAAACTGAATCTCTATTATATATCTTGCGTGTCTCTTAGACGGCCCTTTAGTCAAAATTATATATCCCCGAGCAATATATATTTAACTTATTATTAGAAGTATGAACATAAAATCATATAAAAACATACAACACGCGTGGCACATATGAACGGAATCAATGTCAAGATTATTATGGGAAAATATGAATAATGAAATCTTATTATACTTATAGTGAAGACGACAAAACGATTGAAGATGAGATTATTTTCTCAGATCGTTAGAGAAAATCATTTTCTACAATTTTGTGCAGCGATAAGAGTAATTGATAAAAATTTCTTTAATAGACAAAACATATTCTGCTTTAAAACTAAGGGACTTTCTTAGAATTTGAAGAAAATATTTTTATACAAAATATATAATAAATATTTTGGTGATCATCGTTTCGTATAATCTATTTTGACACGGTTTCACGAAAATTATGATTGTCCAAAAAGTCACTAGATTATTCTAATTCTGATAATACTAATTTTTTTGCCATTTATATGTTTATCAATATTGTAAAGAGATCTTTTCCTTGATATATAAATAAATGTGGTAAATATTACCGAAATTTCAAAATTTTTTCGTAATGTTATTACTCGTTTCTAAAGCTCTTTTCTACAATTTAAAGTAAATATGTGGAACATGTTATTATTCAATTTCTTAGAACATTCTTTGGATCAAACAAATTGGCCAACCTAAAGAACATTGAAATTACTTTTAAGAAAACAATTGTTTTTTTTTGTGAAATTAGCTTTTTATATCTAATCGTAAGACAAAGGTATATGATAATTACCAGATATTTGCTTCTTAGAATAGTGTGTAGTCATGCTATTCATATTAATAATATATTTGATTATTATCTACACTATTTTTGCAGCTAATGCAAAAATTAGAAATATTTAAGTTTCGTGTTCAAAACATCTTAAAAATAAGAAAAATTTATCTAACTCTTTGAAAACAAATGATTGGATACATTTTCTGGTTCAAATGCATTGCACATTGATATAAAAATATTGTTTTATATTTTTTGGCTGCCTAGAAGTCTATTTTTATTACAGTTTTTTTTATACCTATAAGTAAAATTGGAATGCCTATTTGTTGATATTGAAATAACCGTTTTTTACTGCGTGCATATGAACCAATATGATACTTACACCAAAATATATTTTTCCACCATTTTTGTCTGTCTGTCTGGTTGTTCTAACTAATCCCTCTAACAGCTAGACCGATTTTGAATTTTAATAGCCCTTTTAATATTTATATATTTGTAAAATGAGAGCTAAATAATTTTTCACATTTGATTTGTTTTTATGCTATACTGTATGAAAGAAATGATAAATTTAAGGTTGTATGAGAAATTCATATCAGATATATTCTTTTGGCATCGAGTCAATGATGATGGCCTAAAGTAAATGGATGTGATTTATAATCGTTATTGTTTGTTGTAACTAAAAGTCGTAACTTGAAAACCAAGAGTAACCAGGAACAAGATTATTTTTCGAAAAAAAAACATTTTCAAAAATTTGTTAAACCAATAAGAGCAAATCAAGAGCAATTAAGAAATGGAGCATATGATAACTGCTAATTGGTTTTAACTGAAAACCATAACTCGAAAACCAAGTGTAACCAGGAACAAGATAATTTTTTAGAAAAAAAAACATTGCCCAATTTTTTTTAAATCAACAAGAGCAAACCAAGAGCAATTTCAGAAATGGAGCATATGTTGATTTGTTTTAACTCAAAACCATAACTCGAAAACCAAGAGTAACTAGGAACAAGATTATTCTTGAAAAAAAAACATTTTCAATTTTTTTTTAAACCAACAAGAGCAAACCAAGGGCAACAAATGAATGGATTATGTGATAACTGCTAATCATAACTCCAAAACTAGCCAGATCAGCCAGAAACAAGTAATTTTCGACAATCAAAGTGCAGTCCTGCCTTTTTCAATCCTTTCCTCCATCTACTAAACCTACAAACCTAGTTGTGCCACCTCCATCAACATATTGATCGATCATCACGATCGTCGTCAAAGTTACCAGTTACCACGTAATGATTTTCAATGAGGCAATGCAAAATGCAGAACCCAGGAGAGAGATCGATGATGGTTTGGAACGATGTTTGTAATGCATAATGATTTCGGTTAAGGTCATAAGTGCAATAAGGGCCTTTCATCTTAATGTTATGTGTGCATATATCGTAAGTCCATATTTATTCCGGCAAACATGCTAGACTTGAAGATTATGGATTCAGGAAGAAGAGTAAACAGTTTACTTCCTGGAGAAATGGACTTATTGGAATATTTGGATACTTGAATTATCTTTAAACTACTGGCATTTGCGTTTGCAATACCTTATTGCAAGACAATATTGAATTTATAAGTATATTTATAATAATACTAAAGTTAGTAAAAAACTGATCTCTATTAATATGGATTGATCAGAATATAGGAAACCCACCATACGCTGCCGGATCAACTAACATATGTTCTTGTTGATAAATGACAAATTGTTTATTATTTCTTCTCTAATTTATTACAAATTCAAAATACTTGCATCGTATTTTCTATCGAGCCGAAACAACCGTTAAGAAAAGTCTTTTTTTGTTCGACGTTTACGATAACTGAATTTGATTGTAAACATGACTCAATGATTTTTATTTGGTCGAACAAACTGTGTTATTGTAGACTATCAGCTAGTAATAAATCTATAAAAAAATGTTTAGTATTAGAAATTATTTTTATTTTATTTACTACAGTTTATTTGTAATAATGTAGGTTTATGATTATTGTATTTGAAAATTGAAGACTAATTTTTTTAATGTTATGAAGAAACTGAAATTTTTTATGTTTTTGGCGTAGATGTGAAACTACAAAGTAATCGTTCTAATAATAAGTCTGATGTCAATTTTTATTTTAAAACATATGTAGGTAGAAAAATATATTTTCAATTTGAATACCCTGTTTCTATACGGGTTTCTGTAAATAAAACTTCTTCCCTTAAAATGCCAAAGCAATTAAATTTCTTTTGTAGGCTATACGTATCATTTTAGTATTGATGATTTTAATATTAAAATTGGTAATTGTTCAATTTTCATTTCTAAAAACTGAAAAAAAGTAATCATCAAAAGATAGTAAAGTGCTACCGATGACTATTTTACTATCCATTTTACCTTCAGTTTAAGATCGAGCCCTTGGATTATCTTCAAAATAATGTTGTGATTTTTGATAAATATATCATTAATATTACTTTTTACTTAATTATGACTGCAAATTTATAAATAGCTATAATTTTACTCGTTATTTGATTTTGTAGTACAATTTAGTTAAAATTGTTGCAATAACATCGAATAATAGAGTTAGATTGTCTAGTCCAAATAAAAGGTAGAGCATACTCTATCTTTCGCCTATACTGTTCTCTTAGAAAAATAAAGAAACTGAAAAGTATTATACAAAATATTTTTTTATAAATACTAATAATAATAGAGTTAGATTGTCTAGTTGAAATAAAATGTAGAGCATACTCTATTCTTTGCCTATTGTGCCCTCTTAGAAAAATAAAGAAACTGAAAAGTAAAATACAAAAATATTCTTTTTTATAAATACTTATAGTAAGAGATAAATAAATAATAATAAAATACGTAAATCACAGAAATAAAAAAAATATACAAAAATTTAAAAAAATATTGTGAAAGTATAATGATGATGAATGCAGTAAAAGGATATCAAAAATCATTATGATGCAAAGAAATGAATATATTGATTTGTATCATTTAAATATTCTATTTTGTTAAAAATAATCGATTGCATAAAAATTCTTTGTTCAAAAATGCATAAAACGATTCCCGACTCTTTCTCTACCGTGATAAGTTAAAAAACTCCATCGAAGTAATGAATCGGCTACATAATTGAAGTAAAAAAATACTTGATTTACAGTTAAGAGACCGGACGACGCGCTCGATTAGATACAGATTTTGGTAAACTGCTTTAAGAGACAGGATATTTTTTCTTAATCCATAATCAGGTGATTAACTCTTCATGTTTTTCTTCAATTTCGTGGTCAGAATAATGGATTATATTTATGCAATCGAAGGAGAATAGAGTCTAAAAATTTGATGGGCAATGGATGGATCATATTTGTGCATTTGAAGGAAAATAGAGTCTTGATCTCTAATGGATAAAGGATTAATTTGTGCATTTGAAGGAAAATAAAGTCTTGATCTTTAATGGATAATTGATAATGGATCATATTTGTGCATTTGAAGGAAAATAGGGGTTTGATCTCTAATGAAGTACGAAAACTTAATCATGGTGACAGTTTTATGTTCCTGAACTTTTATCACGTCGGGGTCACCAATGCTGGAACAGTATTTATCAAAAATAAATTTTGTCGAAGCCAACTCGAAATTCATGGCACACTCGTGTTGCCAGACAGGGAAATTGTCTTAACGAGGTTTTACTGGAATATGTTTCCAATTGCTTACTCAATAAAATTTTCTTAAGAATTATCCGAAAGCTGTAGATGTCTAACTTATTATTTTCACTTATTCTGAGCAGGGCCGTGCCTGACAGGCGTTCATTGCGTGCACCGCACGCAGGCGGCCGAAATTAAGAGGCGGCCAAATCGTTACAAGTTGTTTACTGGGCAAAAATACAATCGGTTTGTTTTCGAAGTAAAAACAGTTTCTCTAATCTAATCTATCTAAAAAGAGTTTCTCAGAAATAAGAATGTATAAAAACTGATTAGGTTGTTGTAGTATTTATATACCTAGTCATCAGGGCCGTGCCTGGCCAGCGTGCAGTGCGGGTCGAGAGGCGGCCAAATCAAAAAAAGAACAAATTTAAAGGCGGCCATAACAAAAACCGGTAGAATTAAAAGTCTGATGAATTAAATGGCCGACAAATTGAAAGACTGCTAGATTAAGGGCGGCCAACTAAAAGTCCGCTGAATTCATTCGCAGCCGTATTGAAAATCCGCCGAGTTAAAGGGCCACAGTATACCGTGTGATTAAAAACATGGTTCATATTATAATCAGCCGAAGGCGGCCGTATTAAAACCGAAATCGTATCAAAAGCGGCTTTTTTTATCTATCATATAGCCCACAGAGTAGCTCCAGGAGGACTTAAAAATTTTAATATTACATATTATAATAATACAAGTATACTAATATATGATACAACAATACATAACAATATAATTCATAACAATACATAACACAAAATAAAAGAAACTATCAAATACTTAACGGTAAAACTAAATTATTTATGATGGAAATAACATATTCGCGACAAAATATCAAGATTAACTTGTACAGATGGCAATTAATTGTTTTGCTGAAGTATTGTGAATATCGATATCTTTATTAATTGAGTTGAAATTAGAGAACATTAGCACTATAGGTGAGTTTAATAGAGCATTAGTCTTAGGAGTAGGATATTTGAAAAACATTTGAGTTCGTGATGAGAGTCTAGGAACGTTAAAGGATAGTTGGTCTAGAATTTGAGGACAATCTATGGCATTATTACATAGTGGAATATTATTACATTATTACATATGCAGGAACAAAATACTATCAGTGAAACGACGTGTAGCAAGAGATGTTATGCAAAATGCATTAAGTAAAATATTGTGGTCGAAACCTCGTTCAGGGTAAATTTTGTGCGTTTTAAAATATAGATATTTTAGAAATTTTCTTTGAACCTTCTCTATCGCATCTGAATTATTGCTATGGTTAGGATACCAAATAATCGATCCATACTCCAGCTTTGAACGTACAATTGCGTAGTATATGCTAATTAGTGACAAATTAGATTCAAATTGTTTGCAGTTTCTTAATATTATTCCTAGTGATTTTTGCGCCTTGCTACATATGTTAGATATGTGATCTGTAAAAGTCAAACTAGAATCAAATACAATGCCTAAGTCAGATATTTTATCACACCTTTCTATGCAGGTGTCAGAAATTTTATAATCAAAATGCGTCGGAACGCGCTTGTTTGTAAAGCTAATAATTTTGCATTTAGAAATATTCAGATCCAGTTTATTTTGAACACACCAGGAGTGAAATGAATTTAGTTGAGACTGCAATACTAGGCAGTCACCTATTGAGTTTATTTTAAGATATAACTTGAGATCATCTTCAAACAATAGATGAGGACAATTAATTACTTCCGATATATCGTTAATAAAAATATTAAATAAAAGAGGACCAAGGGTGGACTCCTGGGGCACACCCGAGCTGACGGTTGCAAAGTTACTTAAAAATCCGTTAAGAAAAACAAACTGTTTACGATTTTGAAGATAGCTTTTACAAAAAATAAGTAAGTGAAGTATTAAAACCAATTTTAGATAATTTAGTAAGAAGAATATTATGATCTATTTTATCAAAAGCTTTACTAAAATCAGTTTAAATAACATCGACTTGTCCGTTAATGTCAAGATTCTCAGCTAGAAATTGTTTAATACATATTAGATTAGTGCAGGCATGGAACCAGGTTTTATCGATGGAATTAGTTTATTAAATACAATTTTTTCAAAAACTTTAGCAAAATTTGATAATAAAGATATGGGTCTATAATTAGTAATATTAGATGGGTCGCCATGTTTAAAAATTGGTACTATACGCGCGATCTTCCAAGAACTCGAAAAAGTGTTTATACTTAAGGACAGATTAAATAAAAATGTAAGTGGATTACAAAGAGTAGTTGAACAATCACTCAAAAGAGCTTTGTTTCCAAATTATTAATAAGTGTATAAACTTGGTGTAAAGCGTAACTCCGCCTTAAAACAAGATGCATGAATTTTTGAACACGTGTAAATAATCTACTTAACTATAAATAAAATATTAATTCATGAGTGCATTGCAATGTGAAAAACTATCGCTTATTATTCAATTTTGTACAAAGTTTCTAAACATGTTAGTTATTTTTTATAAATGGTTTCAAAATTAAATATTATTGAACAAGAAACAAACGTATGTTCATTAAAAACATGATCTAAAATCGCACAAAAAAATTGTTAAAATAACTGAGAAAATTGTTAAAATAACTGAAACAACTCAACCGATCATTGACAAAAACTAATCAGCACGATTTTCAAATAGTACCTTTGAAATGGTTTTGGAAATTTCAAAATCGATTCACGAATTTAGACTATGGACGAAAATTTTTTACACTTTTGACAATCCTAAAGAAACGGCTCGGTCGATCGTGAAGCAAAAGTAACCAGCACGAGTGCTTATCGAATGTCATCGATTTTTCAAATAGGATTGCGCATTTTTATAAAAAACGTAGACTAAAGATGAAATGCCTCACGTAAAAAAGTGCAGCTCATTTTTTCAAACTGAGCTAATATTTTAAAAATTAAAACGACTTGTAAGGTGGAAATATTTAGTTATATTTAAGATCATGATCTCTATCGGCAAAAAAGTTTTATAAATATCATCGTCAAAATATATTAATATGAATATTTTACAATTAAATAAATAAGCGATTCGTCCGATCTCTTAAAACTAATCAGCACGATTCTCAAATGATATCTTTCAAACAGTTTCCGAATGTTTGAAAACGATGCAGGATTTTGGGCTAAAACATGCACGAAAATTTGTAAACTTTTCTGTTGATTAGAAACGGCTTGGCCGATTGTTGCACTAAACTGACAGACGGTAGTCGTTATCTAGTTACATCAAATGACTTAAATTTTTGAAATCGATTTACCCGGTTTTCAGAGAAAACGTTGACAAAAAATTAAAAATTGGCTCGTATACACACTTTTTTTTAACTTCCCGTAGGGTAAGTTGTTTTTACATTTCTCGACGTTTGGAAGGTTTCTGAACATTTTGGCATACTTCAGAAAAAATGGATGTGTGTGTGTGTGTGTATGTATGTATGGATACAAATTTCTAGTCACGTTTTAGGGCGCACGGATCAACCGATTTGAATGGTTCAAAAAACATTCGATTCTTATTGATAGGGAAAAGAGCTGATTAGTTTTTGGCAAAGGCAGGTTCAGCCGTTTCGGAGATACGGAGCAAAGAGTGCAGAAAATAGAAATCGAATTTTTGAGAGAACGGAGTATCCGATTTGAATGATCTAAAAAACATTCAATTAGTAATGATTGGGAGAAGTGTTTATTAGTTTTTGGCAAAGGCAGGCCCAGCCATTTTGAAGATACGGAGCTAAATATGTAAAAAATGGTAGTTTTTGAGAGAACTAAGCGTCCGATTTAAATGAAAGAACTTTCTGCTTGTCTCAACAAAATAATTGATTTTGGAAAAAAAATGTTGTTCGATTTTTTTTTTTAGTTTTAGTTTTTCTTGTATATCGAAAATAATTCAGATTTTTATTCTGACTAAAGTTCTAATATAACTTAAACAAAAAATTTTAAATTAGCAATTCAGTTTATATACTTCTTATAAATATTAGACAATGTTACAATATTTTTAAAAATCTATTTGAAAACATTCAGTATTTCTCGAACATTTCGTTACGGTACGGGAAGTTCCAGCAATTTGCCTTAAGGCACGATGCCATAACTGCCTCAAGACAGAATTCCACTTACAGCTAGTTACAAATTTGGTCTCGAACGATTCAAAATGACTAGGAACATAGAGAAAATATAAAAATTACAAGTCGAGAACATATTTGATATTTTCCTATTATGTTATTTTCAAGGGCGGCCAAAAAATTCTCGCACGCAGGCGGCCACATACCCAGGCACGGCCCTGATTCTGAGTCCTAATTCTAGTTGCAGTGCAGTACCGTAAATCTTGCTTGCCGTACTTTACATATGTTTATAAAATAATGAGGTAAATGTAATGTGGGAACTGTCTCGTCTCTCGTCTTGTGTGCGATACATATTATATTCAGAATTGAAATAAAAACATTCCATGCATATGTATGGCGTGCGAGCAATTCGCACTGAATTACATTCCAGTAATTCACAGGGAGGCAACGATATATGAAAACTAGAATATATATATATATATATATATATATATATATTAGGGTGGTCCTTAATATGGATGTTTTGGAATTTCTTTGTTTCCAGTGGCTCAAATGCTTTCACATTGATGAATTCTCTGAAAGTTGTAGCTCTTAATATCAACTTCAAGATAGTCCGCGCTCCAACCAAAGTTTCTTGGTTCTTCTATTTCAACAATTTTGCAAAATTCTATCTTTTTATAAATATTTCGATTTTTGCATAATTCCCATACCCAATAAACTTCTTAACACTGACCCTTCCATAACTCTTAAATATACGCTTAAAGATTTAACCATTCCATAAACGTCAAAATTATTACTTAAACATGATTTACTATCAACTAATGATTACTTCAACTATAATTGACCATCTTCATAAAACCTATTTCATCGATTCTCATCAGTTGGATGCAATTTTACGACGGCACCTACGATCTATGTGCCATTTCTTATCGAGGTTACTCTTGTAATCCTTAGGTAGAATGGAAGGTACTTTTATTGGATAACACTCGACCCGACGTGCCAAAAAATTAACCATTGCAAATGTGGGTAATTTACTGGCACGAGATCCATTTAATTATGGTGAATAATAAGTGCGATGCGTATCTGGAATAGTGGGATAATGGAATCACGAACTACGAGGAATATTTTCTGTCTTGTTATTATTATTTAACCTGCAGATGAAGGTAGTTGGATAGGAGAACTTTTTATAATGCAGTTTATTTGTACCTATTTTAACTAAGGTTGAGTAGTGGTCAATTGTCAGGTCAGAGTAGTGGACACTGCTCATCAGGCAATATGTATCAAGTAGTAGCCATAGTATATTTTACTCATAAAAATATATTTCTAGTTGAAAGAAGTATTTTCAAGCACTGTGGTGTGGAATGACCATAAAAAAATCGTACTACATTTTTTTTATTCGAACTTAGCTCTCACCTGCTTTTATATTATGTATTAACTATTATTGCCGATGCTTACTTAAATTTTTAAAATTGAGAATTTTTAAGAATAGAGTGGAAAGCCCTATAATACATCAAATAATTAAACATATGTTATTGTATTATTTATCAATATTGGCGCAATATTGATGAACAATATAGGACTCACATTTTAGACAATATTGCGCCACGATTCATTCCTACTGGGGATGTTATTGTTACTTTAATTCAATTATTATATTATATTTTTATATATTTAAATGTTGAATACGTTTCTTTATGAATAAATTACTAGAGAGCAATTAATTTTGATATTTTACTCTAATATAATTTGTTACTTCCTTATTTTATACTATAATTTCCTGATAGCTTACAGACCTGCCTTCATGGTAACTATCTTTAATTTGGCCTTTCTTAGAGCAAGAATTACCTAAGTTTTTAAAATTAAGTGCTTTTTATAATATAGTAGAAAGCCCTATAAGACATCAAATAATTGAACGTATATTATTGTATTATTTATCAATTATGGCGCAATATTGATGAACAATATAGGACTCGCATTTTAGACAATATTGCGCCACGATTCATTTCTACTAAGTTATTATTGTTATTTTAAGTGAATTATGTTATTTGATATTTTTATACATTTAAATGTTGAAAACTTTTCTTTAATAATGAATTACTAGAAAGCAATTTATTTCCATATTTTACTTTAACTTTTAATATTAACTAGTGGTTATTGAAGAGAGTTCTCAATTTTTTCATCAGAATCGGAAGTGATATCAAATAATATCCATATATTGATATAACAACGAAATATTTTACTACATTTAGATATTGTTTAAATATCTAAATAATATCGACTACTATATTATTTTAAAATATCAAAGAGTTACTCACCATTTTAAACAAAACTGAAGGCCGTTGTCATCCTGAAATTAAAAAAAAAATTTAATTTTATTGATTATATAAAACACTTAACAAATATGTTGTTATGAATAATATGAATTTATGTTAGTATTTCGAGAGTGATGAATTAAATTAGAATTTTAATAAACATTTTGTAATTTAATTGTTATAACATTTCAAACTAAAAATTTAAAGTTTGTTCTGTCCGATGAAAAATTGTATCTAGACATACATACACACATGCACACACGCACACATCCGTTTTTTCTGAGGCATGCCAAAATGTTCAGGAACCTCTAAAACGTGAAGATATGCAAAAAAAAATCTTTTTAATTTTGGCCCATTACTATAACTTACCCTACGGGAAGTTAAAAATAATCATGAATTTGTTAACATAAAACTAGTATTTTAAACACAATAATTTTGAAACAAAAATTAGTAGACAAAATTACAAAAATTAGTAGACAAATTGGTACATTTATATAAAGACATATCAGTAATTTTCCAACATACATAAAACATATTATTATTATGATTTTAAATATACATGATAAAGTATTTCCAATTAACCAACACGTGAATTCGTGTCGTAAATTATTAGTTCTGAATACTCTTCATTAATTTTTGTCTGCTGTTGTAATTATTAAAAATGAATTACGAGATGAAATGTTAATGCATCGTTTATTTTTTATATCAATCAAAAAGGATATGTTAATTACGACTAGTCATCCAGATGATTTATTATCTTAAAATTAATTCTTTGCAATAAATCAAACAATAAGAGTAGTCGTTAGCAGCTTCGAAGGGCATTGTTACTAGATTTCTTATGGACAGTTTTGCTGATCGGGATAAATAAAATTATTTGTTTTTATTTTTTATGATGGAAATAATGACAATGTTATGATTCAATGTTGTAATTTTTTATTTGCATAGGTTATCCCTAGCTACAATTCCTTTATTGGCAAATTTTGTCAAATCATTACTTCATTCTATTAATCAATGCAATGCTACCTGTTGTGAATGCAATTTATAACTATAGTACTTTCAAAAATTTTCCAATCATTCGTTTTACAACAATGGGCAAAATATCCATTTTTTATGGTTACTAATGCACATATTCTGCAGCCGAGAATATCTTGAAACAATATAAAAGTTTATAAAACAAAGTAATTGTACGGTCATAAACGCGTTTTACAAATAATATGACAAAACACAATAGGCTCATTAATTATTGCACTTGACGTTCTTATCCACAATTCATATAAAGCAGGTGTCACATGGATTGAGGAAAATATACCTATGTGTGATAGATTTGTTTTGCAAATATTTTTTAAATTTTTTGTAGTTAATTATTTGAATATTTGTTGCATTATTTAGATATTTTTTATATTTAATTTATATAAGAATTGTCGTCCATTAATTTCTATCAATTATTTTGTGACATAGGCCTTAGTTTCACTTTCACTCACCACAGGACAAATAAATACTAATAAATCAAACATATCCGTCCGCAACTTAAGATATGTTATTATGAGACTTGTAATTAATTACAAATCATAATTATATTACATATTGTAGAAACCGACTGGTACGTTTGTTGTTTTTCTTAAGGTTCGAAGAACTTGAAACGTTTTGTATTCATTTGTCATTATAATAAATAATTATAATTTTAGATGAAAGTTGTATTGCTGGGATTAGACATGGGATTATCTGTAGAATAAAAAAATATTACTACGCTAGACTTTGAGTTGATCCATAGTCATGACCTTTCTCTTATTTTGAATTCATTTTATCATTTTTATACAATTTATTTTATCAATTTTGCTATAATTCAGTTATTGCAATTTAACGTTTAAATTTATATTATTCCTTTAAAAATCTGCCATCTAGTTAGAAAAAGAAAAAGAAAAAAGCCTAATGCTAATTTAGATCAATAATTTTTCATCTTTTTTGTGTCGTAAACCCTTTGCAATGTTTTTCAATTTTCTAAGGATAGACCCTCTACTTAGCATATATTAACTTTTTTGTAAATTTCTAACTATATTGAGAATTAGTATAATATATTAGTAGAGACTAATGTTGATTGTATTAAGGTGGCCATATTTTGTAAAGTCAAAACCTGGACGACAACTGTTAGCTAAGCTACTCTGGGACGGATTTCATCATTTTCTTAACTTACGTAAAATTTAAAATTAAAGTTCAGAATTAATAATATTGAGATGCTAATTAACCCGTTTTTGTAATTTTTCATTCAGCATTTTTTTCATTTTAAACGTATTGTTTCATATAAGCATACCTGCTGTATATATCATCTTCAGTTATTTGATCTGTAGTTGAAATGTTATTATCAAGTAATTACAAAAATTTAGGAAAATTCGAAACAAAAGATCTAAATCCGGGACAAATATTGTTATTACATAAACTTGTGACAAATGGTGGAAATCCGAGAATGTTGCGGTCAAACCTGGACCTATGGTCACCTTAATTGTATATATTTATTAATGAAATTTGAAGAAACCAAATAAAGTCAGCAATAATTAGTATATATTAATTTTAAGGATCTGATGTTTTAATATTAAATTATCATATTATCGCGGACTTCAAACATTTTTGTTCGCTTTTGTTAGACCTCTTGCAACTTGTCTTCTGGCGAACGATATAGACTACTTTGGAAACACTGATTCAATTAGATTTTTATAAAAATTTATATTTGTAAGTATTAGAGGACTATGAAAAATTAATTAATTTGTTAGAGAAAATTAATTAACATATGACAAAGAGCAATTATTTAATTCTCAACAAATTTCTTAAAATTTTCATTCAGATTATGCTCACCAAGATACCTATATGATTACCAAATGATTGATAAATTATATGTATTATAGACAGATCAAACTTTTAAGTGTTAGAAGACTATAAAAATGATTTGATTGAAAATATTAGCTAACATTTCGTATGCTCATAAATATTTTAGAATAAAAATGTAAATTATTTAATTCTCAACATATTCTAAAATAATTCATTCAGATTAGATTTACTGTCTAAAAGTTTCTGAAATACAATAAGTATGCGCAGCAAGTTGCAAATCAATTTAGTTTTGAAAGCAATATGAAAAATTATCTATGCCAAAAATTTAAAATGTCATTCATTTATTAACTATTTTATAAATTTAAGCCATTTATAAATACATTTTCTATTTTATTACGTTTATGAAATATTTGGACAGTATCAACATTTTATCAAACAATCCCTTAAAAATCCTTTTTTGCAAAATCTTGTACGTTGATTATTTACCATTTACCAACTACATCGAAATTAAATTACCTCCAACCACTCGTTGACAGAATCGCTAATGTAAAAACTACTCAGAATGGTTTTAGATAAAATTGTTTTCATTTTAAATTGCACATTAAGTTGACAACGAACCTTATTCTTACATTAGAAGGCGGTAATGAACTCACGAACGAGTGCGGTAATCTCAATTATACAATAATTGTGAACAACACTTTAAATAGATTTTAGACGAAGAGCTAATGAATAATTTACTTTTAAGGCCGTATAAATATAGTATAATAGATTTACAAAAAAAATAATTTTGTTGAAAATATTTTATGTAATCAATGCTCCCAAATATATATAGGAGTGAACTGTAAAAATATCGAAAAAACACATTCAGCCTAAAAATTATTTAATTCATTTATTTGAGTATTTCTACTAATATTTTCATTGTTTTTGAACAGTAATCAGAAATAGGAGCCATGAGCTATTGTGGTGATACTTTGATTCAAATTCGTAGATTTTAGGAAGACTCAACGGTTGTTCTATCTATTTCATCTATTTTATATTAGAAAGCAACTCTGTAGTTGTTCTTCTAATAGTAATAAATTTCTTGAGCTTATTGCAATTATTTCTGAAAGGAAAGGCTATTTGCACTTAGAAACAAATGTTCATCAATATTTTCGTGTACACTCGTCTGTTGTTACTGTTTGAATTCAGATTCGAATAGTGGATCTGAATCTAAGACTATGTGATTGTGTCAACTTATTATATCTACCAATTGGAAACTAATGCTCAAAATTTTCCTCAAGCTCTCCTTTACAAGCTTTGGCATATGTCTCATAATGTACATTTCCTCTGGCAAGACATTACTGTAATAATTGTATCACGAAAAACAATCAAGTACGTGCAATTACCGTCTCCAGAGTGAGCCTTCTCTAACTGTATTCGGTTTAGATATATTAACCCACATTTTAAAATTACTCGACTTTGTACACCGACGACGATTCCGAATCAAAATTATACCGTTTTCAAATTAAGATAGATGAAGATCATCATCGTAACATAAGATGTCCATAATTAGTACTTGCTCGGGTCCTTAGGCGACGAATGGCCAAAATTGTAATAGATGGTGAAGTTGATGGTAACGAGGATTTTGCATGTTTTTTTGAAAGATTTGTTTTTTAAAGCAACGTTGGATCATCTATTTGCTCCAGTTGTTTAAATTCTAAAGTGTCTTTGATTGATTGCTTTTGGTTTTTGCTCAAGTTATAATTGTTGTGCATAATCTACATATCTCTAAAGTTATAGTTTGTGGACAAAAATTTCAAATTAAATATATAAAGAAAAGAATGCGTTATGTTTACAAGATAGATTAAAAAGATGATAGATATGTAGAAGCTTGTGATCTACTGAGATGCTGCCAAACTCTATTAAATTAGTACACTTTGTTTATATTGTCGAACGACTAGATATAATTAGATAATGGCTAAATCAGACTGATTAGATTAGAAAGATAAAAAATCCTTCTAATTATTGTATATTTAGATAAAATAATACGTAGATATAAAGTTGAGTTAATGTTACTTGTTTGAACGTTGATTTTAGACTGATTACTTAGATAAAGTTTTGAGATATTACTGATGCTCTATATTTTTATACTATTTTTCTGATTGGTTCGTTTTCTGGATTTAAGCGAAATTCCATTACATTTTTGTCCAATCAATTATTGACCTGCGGTTTGTTTAAATCGAGTTCAAGGATAAATGATTTTTTGGAAAGAATAATTAATATTTGAGGATCTGCAAGAGACAGTATACATTACAATGAAGGATTAGGTTTTATAATTCACATTCTATTAGACAACCTAACTTTGAAATGCCGAGAAAACGTACGATAAGCAAGTCGTTTTTTGGCAAAAACAACATTTTTCTGGAAAGCTAAAAACCAAAAATTATGTGTGGAAAGCAAAAAATCAAATCTTGTGTTAACATTAACAACATTTTATTAAAATTAAGAAAAATCATACATCTTGTGGCATTATTAATTTCTTCGGTACTGAAAAAATATGTGTGTTAACTCACGCTTCATTGTACAGCTTGATAATTTTATATATGAAACGAATTCTCGGGTTCGGTACCTCACTTCTTCACTCACAAATATGAGTAGAATAATTTTTGGATAGCCTCTCCAATAGGAGAGGCTTAAAACAGTTATATTATATACACACACACATATATATACATATATATATATATATATATATATATATATATATATATATTTATGAAACACATACACACATATACTTTTTAACTTGATAATTAACGGATATTGTGTGTGTGTGTGTTTGTGTGTGTGTATGTATGTATGATAAGTGTGAAAGTGTGTAAGTGTGTGTGTGTGCGGATACAAAATTTCGTCGACGATTTCAGGAAGAAGGATCTAATAAAGGAGGTATTAAAATATATTTGAATGATTTAGAACAGGGTTGAGCCTTAGGCGTGAAAAGTGAAAAAAAGAAATTCATGTGTAATAGAAATTTAAAGTTTTTACTCAATTTTTTTCATCATGATACTAAAACGTATATTACAGTCCTGATTAATTGCGCCCACTTTTGATGAAATTTGCCAGCCCATTTCAGAGCATTTTTTTAAAGTAATGTTTCCCAAAGTCGACCAATTTTGAAAATTTTAAATTCATAGTTCAGCAAAAAGTCTCAATTCTTCGAAAGTTAGGGCAATTAAGTCATTAGTTTTTATTGTGGTCCTATAGATGTTATTTGCGAAATCGGATCCAAAACTTAAATAAACAAAATTAATAAAAAACAGCCACAATAACAGAAATATTATCACCTTTAAAGCCTTAGGTTGCACTTAGAAGCTCATAATTTTCAAACTTGGAGAAATAGTTTTTTTTTTCAAATTTTCAACACGATATTTCTGATCAATACTAGTACCCCGTTTCGTCTTGAGGTTGAGTTTTATATATATATATATATATATATATATATATATATATATTAAAATATTAATTTATATATATATATATATAATTTATTATATATATATATATTAAAATATTAATTTCTATATTTAAAGTATTAGTAAAATAATACTCTACATTTGTTCGAACGTATTTTCAATTTATTATATCGGTCATGAAGGCGGCAATCTTCATGGCATTGAGCTTTTACACCGGATTTTTGCGGAGGGGGTGGCAGAGATTTTGAACAAAGTTTAAAGAATTTTTATTTAAAAAAAATAATGATTTAATTTCATTTCTGAATTATGTACGTTTTCTTCTCAGGACATGAACTCGTGTTTCCTTCTCAGGACAAGAATGTTATAAACTAATGTGGAACTTATGTAGAAAATATAGAGATTTTTTTAGCGTACATGCTACTATCTTTCATTTTTTGCTTATTATCAATTCTATAAGAATATGTTTCTAAATTTCCTTGTTGTCCTTAAAAATATCTTTCCTTTCCATTTGTTCCCTGCCCACTACACGATATATGTATCCTTTATCTTCGAGATGATGATAAATTAATACAATTAGTACAACAACGTACACAACGTAATTGTAAACGATAATAAATGTTTTGGCAATCAATTTAACTTTTAAATATCTATTCCTTCACCTTTCTCTCTTGACATGGGACACCTAATAAACTACATGCCTTGAACAAATCGACCGACAAATCTAAAAGCGATAAATTTTCTCCAAGGACACATCGTCCTAATTGCCGACAAATGCGGTAAATGCCGATGCGTAATAAATAATAATGATAATATATTTATAATAATCGTTCCCAGATCGATTAGATACACCGGAGGCGTTCTCGAATCAACTTTCAAACGATTCAATCATAGGCCAGGCCATGCCATGCCATGTGGTCCTTCTACGACGGCAACGGTTTCATGGACGAATCTCCTGAGATCATTACAGGTATGTCGTCAATAACTGTTATTAATGTTTTTGATATTATTGCGAAGTCAGAGGTAATTAGTTCTTAGTAAATGTGACGAAGTCTAATGAAACATGTAGTGTATAGGTCCAATTGCAAATGTACTTTGTTGGTCCAAACAACGAATCTCTTAACAGCATTCGAGATGAATTATTGAAAACTGTTTTCAATGCTTTTTATATTATTGCGAAGTAAGGGGTAATTAGCTTGTAGTAAAAATCGTATTGTGACGATGTCTGGTACATTTTGTGGTGTCCGATGAAATATGAACCTATTCATTCAGACAATTACAAAAGTCGCGTCCAGAATCATCCAAACGCATTTGCCAGTAGAAATTTATGTTACTCTGACAATGGTCAGAAGATTTTGTATTTTTAAAGTTATTTTTTTCCTACAGTTTTACTTGTCCATTTCGGGTCAGATGTAAAATTCACTATCTAATTAGAAAACGGTACAATTTAAAAATTACAAATGTACTTTGTTGGTTCAAACCATAGACATACGAAATTGGAATATGTGATAAGAGGGTGAAAATTTAGGGTTACTTGCATTTTTATATACGTATTACATAAAAATGAAAAAAATAAAAGTTGACCAGAAAAAAATATTTTTTTGCGTAGTCAACCCTTGTCACTTGGTGTCAATGAAAATGTACGAAAAGCTTTTCTGGATTTGCATCTAAGAGTTTCCTAAGTTTTGAAGGCGATTGGGTGTATAGCTTTTGAATGCATAGGACACAGACAGATTTACATTCTATTTTTATATGTACAAAGTATCCCAGAACTTAACGTCAAACCGAAAATGGGTAATAGTATTGACCTTAACTACCCTAAAAAAATTAGAAGAAAAACCATCTCACATTGTTATGGGAAATATTTGAAATAAAAAAGTACAACCTGGAGCTTTGGAAAAATTATGATCATTTTTTGCTTATTGTGGTTAATTTAAACAATTTTTATTGATTTTGTTTATTTAAACTTTGGAACTCTAACCGTGAATAACATTTTCAGAATCACAGTAAAAAAATTTAAAAATATTAACACACACAATTGCGTCGAGTTTCCAAGAATTAAGACTTTTTATTGAACTATTAATTTAAAATCTCTGAAACTGGTCGATTTGAAAATTTCTCCTTTAAAAAATGTTATAAATTGTGTTAGCAAGTTTCATCAAAAGTTGGCGCATTTAATCAGAATTGTGAAATGGTGAAATAGTTGATATTGAGTAAAAAAATGATTTAAAATAAAAATTAAATCAATCACAATAACTAAAAAATTGTCATTATTTCACCAAAACTCTAGGATGTACTTAAAAGCTCATAATTTCTAAGAAACGTGAAATTGTTTTTCTTTTTTTTCAGAATAGTTAAGGTCAACACTATCATCTTGTTTCGGCTTGAAGTTAAGTTCTGGAACACCCTGTATAAACCGATAATTTTTATATTATTGATCATATAATTAAAAGTTTTTTAAAGATAAATAGTATGTATTTATTCTCAATTTTTTGTTAATAAATGTGCCATCGTTATAGTAAACAAGAGGTATTCAAAACGATATTTTTTTTAAAAAAAATGATATATTAGAAACACCGCGAAAAAATCCGATTATTTAGGCAGCTCCATTTCCAAAAAAATCACTATTTAAGCATTTTACGTACAACATGAACTGCATTCTTGCATAAATTGTGCAAAAGCAATATCTCATTTATTATATTCATACATTCCACATATAATTTTTCATTTCTTTAAATTCTATTACAACTTGTGTGATTCACAGTTACTGGCAAATTTAGTGTCATGGTGCCATAAAATTATATGTTAAAACCTTTAGAAAAATGAAGATTCTCTAAAATCTTTTTCTTTTTTATTTGATGTACGCCGTCCAAGATTTTTTACATATATTTTTATATATTCATATGTACACATTTATATAATTGACTAATTTATATATTATTATCGCATAATACTCATATCTACAAATAACCATTACCAAACTATATCCTTGTTAACATCATCCATCAAATCACCAATAACTTCTAGATCCATAATCAAAATTTTCTCATTTTTTTCATATCACGTCTGTTATTATTACTAGTACAAATTAAAAGTCATTCAATCTATTCGCAATTATATTTTTTATGGTGTGTAATTATTTTATTTCATTATCACAACTAAAGTATTTCTTTTATTTGTGTTGGCCTTGATTTCACAAATTCGTAATCAGATCGAATAGAACCGACGGCGGTCAGATAAAAACTTTAGCGAATAGCTTTATCCATTGATAGAGGTTTTTTGCGGATAATAAAGCAGTGATGGACAAGAGACAGGGTAGGAAATGGTAGAAAATTATTTATTATACTACTGATACTGTTATAATTTATATAGACTTTAATAATAATCCAAATAGTTGCATCAATATTGTAAAAAAATAAACGTAACTGAAAGTACTTCTTGTTTAGTTTGCTATGTAAAATAAAAAAAAACTAGTGGTTATTGGCATCGTGCCTTAAAGCAAATTGCTGGAACTTTTTGTACCAAAAACTAGATTATTAAAAAAAACCTTGCAAAACTTTTGAAAAATGAAATTTTTGAGAAATTTTGAGAATTTTGGAACAAATTTATTTTTTTTAAAAATAGTTTTTTTTGTATTTTAATTTTTTTTGAAAATTTTATACGTTTTATTTAAGCGATCGCGCTGCATAGCTGATTTGGAGTCGAAATATCACAGCGCGTAAGCGCCGCGAATTTGTTTAACGTGTAAACATTGGTACGGTACTCATATAAATGTACACAAAGTTTGTACTCATTATTATAATCTGTATAAAATATTTCATAATACGATGTACATATGTCTAATGTTTATTTTTGACCCCCAATTGGCATAATTTTTTACTTTTTTTATTGGATCTCCAAAGATGCTGGACCTGCCTTTATAAAAATTTTACCATTTGTTCATTTCGTCAATACAAGTAAATTTTTCTTTGATTTATTTAAATCGTACTCTCCGTTATCTCAAAAAGTGAAATACCATTTTTGGCACTCGTGCCCCGTATCTTCACAACGGCTAGACCTGCCTTTGCCAAAAAACTAATCAGCGTGTCTCCTTATCAGTAGGAATCGAATGTTTTCTGAATTATTCAAATCGGTTGATCCGTGTTCGCAAAATCGTCGACGAAAATTTGTTTCCGCACACACACACGTACATACACATATACACACACACGCATACACACACGTACATCCATTTTTTCTAAAGTATGCCAAAATGTTTAGAAACCTCTGAAACGTAAAGATATATAAAAAAAAAAATATTTTCGATTTTTTTGCGATTACTATAACTTACTTCTATATCAAAATTTATATAGACGTTTGCGATAATCTAAATGTTCACATGGATACTCTTAAAGTTTACCACCGCAGATTTTTTTAGTTTTATACATTTAATTCTTGTATGTTACAACTAACCCCAAGGTTTTATTACCACTAACCCCACCTGTGATTTTTGTACATTATTCAAGGTAACTATTTAGACAATTTAGCAATCACAAAAATGCTTACACATTATCAAAGAGTGATAAATTTTAAACGAAATAAGATACATAAAATTTGTACTAAATCGATAATATTAACGGAAACCAAGATTTTATAATCGTTTTATTTTATATTTCCTGTCAAATATGACGGACCTGCACAATTCTGTTTGCTGCGTCGGCTTGAAGGTTAGTAGCCACGACAATATTATGCAGGACGGTTTATATGTCCAAACGAGACAACAAAATATTTTAATTTTATTTAAGATCTTATTGAAAAGCTCTTGTTGCTCTTTACCCTTGTTACAATAAGTCTAACAGGTGAAAAGAGTGGTGGATATTGGCCAGCAAGTGTTTGAAGTATAGATTTGACAGATGCTTGAGGAATAACATGAAGAAGTATAGAATAATGATATTTTCATAAACTAGAACTATTATTATCTTTTCCATATTTGTGTCTATAATGCAGATCATTTTCTCAGAGACGTTGACCACCCTGGCTCAGTACCATCTTCTGTTCTCGGCGTCCAGCATAAGTAGCTCATACCGCAACAGAGCACAACACTTCTTAACTTCTTGTTCTTGTGCGTTTTAATAATGGCGAATTGAGTTTGTAATTATAACTTCTTACTATACATTATTATGAGTCCACTCTTTGGAGATGACGATGACGTGGGCATCAGCAGAAGACTGACAATCTATGACTTATAATAGTCTGTTGTGTGGAGAATATAATGGCAAAGGCCTAGTTATGGTATAGGAAGGGAATTTGAAATTGTGTGCATATTGTGGAATTTCTTTGTGCGGATTTGTTTGCGTTCAATGTTTTGTTTAGTATATGATGTTTAGATTTTTGTTTGATGTTCGAGGTCTGGTCTTTATCACATCCACCATGCAGTCCAGCAGTACAATCTTTTCTATAATTCTAAGATTCTACTCATTATTTTTTAATAATCTAAGCTACAACTAGGACCAATATTTCTTGTGTCCTATGTCAATATTTTATTCTAACTCTATTATAATTCGAATTCTCCAATCCGATGTGAGTGAGTTTCATCATGGTAGTGTATTTGCTTCGGCGACCTTTCTCCTTGCACGCAGAGACCTTCGCTCGTCTCTTTTATTCGTACATATCGCTAAAGGACTGGTTTTGACTCAACAAGGGGCACAGACTTTTGTTTTTCGTTTTACTGATACACTACGAGGAGATATACACATAGGCGTAGGCACAAAAATAAATTTGAACTGATATATCCACCGAGAAAGGATTTTTACATTATTTGTCCAGATGATCACAGTAACATGTTATAAAAATTATGATTGTTTATTGAAACCGAGTCATTTTGGTCAGATCCTTAGATATCAACTTACCTTTTGAACAGAAATTGAAAATGCAGGAAGAGCTATTCCAAGCAGTACCAAGTGATCCTGGTAATGAAATTAACACAGATCTTTACATGCCAAGTAAGAAAACAAGAACAATTATAACATTGTACCATGCTTTTTTAAATCAAGATCTCAGTATAATGTTATAGTTGTTCTGTTTTTTAGTAGATCTAGATCAATTTCTTAGCCAAGATGATTTGATACAACTTGGAGCAGCTGCTCCTGTAATTTGTTCAATAGGTAAGACGATATATAAGGATCTGTATCAATTTCTTTACCAGAATCTATGATTTCTGGAGAAAACTATACTTTATCAGGGTATTTTATCTATATTCGTCTTATATTGTGAAGTCTAAAATATGTAATGACAAATTGAGATGCTTTATAATCAAAATATCAGAAATTTGGAAGTCATTAAAGCTATGGAGTTGAAGACATATGGAATAAATTTTGGAAATAAGGAGAACTATGGTGGTCTGGAGAAAACTATAGTTTATCAGGGTACTTTATTTATACTTGTCTTATATTATGAAGTCTAAAATATGAATTGACAAATTGAGATCCTTTATAATCAAAATATCAGTAATTTGGTAGTTATTAAATCTATGGAGTTGAAGACATATGGAATAAATTTTGTGAAAGGAATGACAGAGTTGCTAATAATTACAAATGCAGAGTGACAAACAACCTTGATTTCAATAAAGTAGACTAGAGTTTTATATTTTTTTATTGAATTTTTTTGAATATCTAATATCTCAACCAAATTTGATGTTCTACCTGAAAATATGCAAGTGCAGCTAATGTTTCTACAGAGTTGGCATAGAGTAGGTACGCAGAGAATTAATAATATCTAATATTAAATAACGATTCATATTTTTCTCAAGTAATCTTATTTTGATATCCTCCAAATCTTAATCTAAATTCTGTTTAAATTATGCTTCGAAAACTTAGGGACAGATTCTGCCGCATAACTAACCAATGTTATGGTAAGGTCATGATACGCTCCAACTTCCATACATTATGCTACTGATTATACTGAATACTGTCAAAATGTCATGTATTTGCTTTGCATTCAGGTGTTTTTACATAAACTGCAACGTCACTTTATGTTATGAAGCTGGGTCAGAAAGACCCTGTTATCTAAGATCATTTTTTTGACATTTGTGCTGTTTCTAGGTTAGGTTTTCTATCTGATAACTTAAGAAAAACTTATGGAAAGTTGTTCATAACATAACCTTGCCATAACATTGGTCTGTTATGCAGCAGAATCGGTCCAATAATCTAAATTTACTTTCATTAAAGCATTTTATAGGCATCTCTCATAACACTACTGGCGAGTAAACTAAATTTTCATTTTTGGAATAAATTCATAAAATATTACTCTTATTTTATATGGATAAGAGAAATTGATTTGGAGGAAGGCTGGAACAGTTTTTTTAGAGGGTTCCGAAATGTGGTGTTGAAAATAAGTGAAAGTGATACGAAAAGTAAGATAACATAGAACTTGACTAGAAACAGTTATAAAACGAAAAGTAAACTGCATTGGACTCATACAGAAAAATGAGTGCCTACTGTGTCAAGCTTTTGAAGAAAAAATAAATGGTCAAAAAGAGTGAAAGAGCAAAAATGGTGTGGTGCACTCTCACCATATACCATCCTTCGGCCAGATATCTACTACAAATAATAATAGTAATAATAATGATGATAATATATAGAGAGAGTAAATGACGCTTCTTCAAATCTTTAATAGGGTCGGATATAAATTATTATTATTATATAATAAAGATTATTATTAGTTCGTAAGCCACTGCCTTTGGGCGCTGAAGCGATGTAAAACTTAGAAACCCTCGGGCTTATAGATCCAAGCGGAATATACGCTTCGAGAAATGATCGTTCCTCTGTATAACTCGAACTCAAACCAGAAATATTCATCAGATATGTTATTTTATCTAAAACAAGCTTTTTATATTATTGTTGATAAAAAACGTGTTTTGAGAAAAGTTCACAGAGAAGTCCTGATTCAATAAAAGTCTAAATCGTCGACTTAATTGGCACTAGTGAATTTTATCTTAACTGACTAATTTGTTATATTGATTAAAATCCATATATTAGTCACTTATATAAACAATTTACGGTTTATTAATTTAAAAAATCTTTAATTAATTAAACTGATAACTACTAAATATTGTAATTGTTTTACAAAATTTCAAAACATTTCCACCGTGTCGCAAGTAACACTTCAAATTATCTGAAAAGACCGATGAAGGAAAACAATAAATTTGTTTCAAATAAGATATTGAAGAATGTTTAATTAATATGTTTAATTTTTTTTCAAAATAGATGCGTAGAAAATCATATTTCACACAGAGTGCATTTTATAATAAGTATCTGATTGTGAGTAGGAGCAATGAGTATTAGTATCAATCAAACCAAAAATATATTTTGATTTTGTCTTTCTTATAATTTATTATTGACAGTCATGAAAAGTTTTCAAGTTACAACTGTTATTTCTTTAAAATGAACTACAAAGTGCAACCTGATATCAAGCAGTAGTGATATCAGTTTCCGCTTGAACATATAGATCATAATATGGCTCCAAATGAAAGTAATAGCCTTTTGCTATTGTTGCATAAAAATTGATCTAGTCAAAAAATAATAATTTGGAAATTTTAAAAATATAATCACGACTGGATAGGAGAACCATCGAGTGGCCTTTTAATAGGCGCCAGTAAGAAAACTAACAAAACACTTTCTAAGTGTTTTCATGAAGTAGACAAAATGAAATTTATATAGAAATAATAATTAAAAAAAAATGATATAAATTATTTTTTGCAAATTAGTGAACATTTTTTATTGACCTTGTTCTTGGTTTTATTGTTTTTGTTATATTATTTTTTTTATTTTGCATTTATAAGTTGAGACCAAAGGTTCCCAAACTTTTTTGTGTCTCGACCTCTTGGGCTTTGCCTAGAGAAGGTCCACTTTATTAACTCGATATCAATTTTTTTTATAAATTTCTAACTCTACTAAATTTTGAGTAAAAATACATTCTTCTTGTATACATTTACTAATAATAATGAAAAAAAATAAAGTAAGCGAAATGAAATTGTTTATCAACATTTAGTAGGAAATTTGTAAGGTTTATCTTACATCTCCCGACTAATGATGTACAGTTTACATCTTTAGGAGATGTAAACGATTTGTTTTTATTTTTGTTAGGAGATTAATAATAAGGCTGAATCCATTTTTATGGTTTATTTTATTAACCTTTTGCTATCCAAAAATACTATGATAGTTTAAAAAGTGCAACGAATATTGCCAATCATTTTATTAGTCACAAATAGGGTCTTTGCAAGCTCAATAATATTGCGACCACAAATCGAATTTCTACTTATGCTACAACTCAACATTTTTATAAAAATGAACAATATGTTTATTCACTTTTTAGTTCTATTTATAAATATTGTATATGACTATTTATTATTAATGGTATAATATAAGTAAATAGCCGTGGAGTATTTTGATCCACTACCATAGGCCCCATTTTCATGTCGTGGACTCCGAAATTTATTTTTTGCTGGACCCCCTGAATATTCTCACGGACCCCTAACCTGTAGGGCTATGTGGATTACTTTGGTAATCAATGACTTATAGTATATTATAAAACTAGTTCCGTGCAACAAATTAATAGAGATTACTTTGATTAATTAATTGTTCAGAGGACTGTGAGTAAGAATTATCCTGTGTAAAAAAGTGACAGAATTTGAAAGAACTATTTTTCGCAATATTTTATTTTATAGAATTTCCAAAATATATTTATATGCGCAGCCCCTACCACGAAGAATCTTGGGTAAAATACAAAAAGCTCTGGTCAAACCTTAATCACTGCATTATATCGCATTATAGACCAATGCATTATATTGTTCAGTCTTAACAATTTAATCTGAATTAAATTGTTCCAATCTGATGTGAAAATATGAAAAATATGAAAAAAAAACATAATTTACAAAAAGTATATTAATTCTTTTTTAAATAAATAATGATGATGAAAATTCATTCCGTATAATAAGGAATCTCCATCAACATCATCGGTCATTAATTTAAGTAATATCGTGGTTGAATGCATTTTGAATGGATGTTTTCTCAATTATACGATTATATTCACTAACGAAGCCACATTATCGTCATTCCAGGCAGAATCGTGTCGCAAACAAGTGAAAATCACACGATCTGTTGTTCTTGTCACGCAGCCGCGCTAATTAGGGGCTGCTCCGAGCGAAGAGCAAAGGCTCCGTCTCGTTCAAGGCTGCGACAGCACTGGAAGATCGTAGACATATCTTACCTGGAATGCGTTTATTGGACAAAAATTTTTGTGATCAATGCCAGATACAATAGAATATCTGAAAACGACTTCTATTTTGCACTTTCTATGTGACTAGTAGGATTTGCGATACGTTTCCATGCTAACACTCCTGGTTTATCAAATTTGGTAACCATATAATTCAAAGAAGATTGTAATTGTTGCAAATAATATAGATTTATTATAAAAACTCGTGTACTAATATATCATATCTGTAGACATGTTTTACCTGGAACAGGTTTCTTGATTAAAAATTCCATTTTTTTTCGTCAATGCTAGAAGTAATTCAATATGTAGAAGCAACTTCCATTTTCTTCTTTCTGACTAGTGCATATTTTGCGACATATTTTTATACTAGCTTTAATGGTTTATTAACTTCCCGTAGGGTAAGTTATAGTAATGAGCTGAAAATCCAAAATGAAAATTTTTGAATTTCTTCATATTTTGAAGGTCTCTGAACATTTTCGCATACCTCAGAAGAAATGAATGTGTGTGTGTGTGTATTTTATGTGTCCGCATTTTTTTCTTCACATTTTCGGGCGCACGGAATGGTTCAAAAAACATTCGATTCCTATTGATAGGGAGATGTCCTGATTGGTTTTTGGCAAAGGCAGGTCCAGCCTTTACGGAGATATGTAGCAAAGAGTGCAGAAAATAGAAATCGAGTTTTTGAAAGAACAGAGCATCCGATTTGAATGGTCTAAAAAACATTGAATTCGTAATGATGGGGAAAAGTGGTGATTAGATTTTGGCAAAGGCAGGTTCAATCGCAAAATCGTTACGAAAATTTGTATCCGCATACACACGCACACATACACACACATACATCTATTTTTTCTAAGGTACGCCAAAATTTTCAGAAACCTCTAAAACGTAAAGATGTAAAAAACATTTCATTTTCGATTACTATAATCTACAGAAAGTTAAAAAATCATTGAAATTTAAAATAATGATAAGGATTGTAATATTAATTAGGGGCGCCAGGCTGTTCTGAGGGGGGCGCGTACATCTGTTTCCAGAATACTATTTCCAAAAATAACCCAAAATTTTTGAATTGATGTTAGATAATAAACAAAAAATAATTAGTTTTTATGCATATTGCATACTAATTTATAGTCTGATAATATCAGTTGAGTAATTCTAAAATTAAATTGTTGCAAAAATTAAAGGGGGCGCAACAATTTTTTTTATTAAAGCAAGCGGGCGCCGTGCAAAAAAGGTTGGAAACCACTGGGTTAAATGATAAATTCCGTATATTATATGTCAAAAATTTAACGCAACCTTTTGCAAATCAAATTAGAATTACAACTATAAAAGTAATTCATTTATCAATTTAATCAAACTTTGTTGGAAGTGGCATTATACTCGTAAGTTTTACGTCAATAAACAATACTCTCGGTCTTGGTTCAAATGACCGTTTTAAACGACGGTTATATTTCGAACGATTATATTTCGGACATTTATCAATTTAGAATTTTGAAAGCATTTGTTTTTTTTATTAAAAAAATGCTAGTCTAGTAGTGCTGGTTTTTTCGTCAAACAAAATAAAATCAAATCAACAATTCTCGTCGAGTTGTGTTTATAAACGCGTTCGAATTTTCGCGATAGTATTTCTTGATTGAAATTTGACGCTTATTAGTATGGACAAAGCTAGAATGGATTTTACAGAGGAAACAAAGGAAGCTGAAGCTGGGGTGACGAAGCAAGTAATCCGTAGAGGTGTCTGGAAATACTTGGATGAGAATCGACTTTCACTGTTTCCACGTCCAGTTTTTAATAGGATCCCAAACTTCAAGGGAGCCTTTGATGCCGCGCAGAGATTAAGTGAACTCGATGTTTTCAAACAAGCAAAGACCGTTTTAGTAAATCCAGATAAGCCACTGGAATGTGTTAGAATACTGGCGTTGGAGGAAGGTAAGCAATTAGTAGTCCCTGTCCCTCGACTACAATCTGGGTTACTAACCAAAATTGTAATGCCTGAAAACAACTCCAAGTACCATGTCCGCCGTGCAATTACTCGTAAAGGATTAAATGAAGCTCCAACTGTTGATTTAAACTCTGATATCAACATTGACTTACTGATCATTGGATCGGTGGCAGTGTCTCGCAATGGCTTGCGAATTGGTAAGGGTCGCGGTTACACTGATCTTGAATTTGCCATTATGCAGCATGCCAAAGCCCTAAACCAGGATAGTCTTATTATCACGTTGGTGCATGACTGCCAGGTGAAGGACGATATGCCCAGCGCATTATTTGGTGCTCACGATGTGCCCGTTGACATTATAATAACACCTACTGAGACAATCATGGTCTCGGGACGACCACCACGGCCAACTCACATAATGTGGAATTTGATCTCCGAAAGGCGTTTAAACACTGTAAATGCCTTGAAAAAAATCAAAGAAGAGGAAGAAAAGTAAGTATTTAATAGTGTATTTAAAATTAATGTATGAATGCTTGCTAGAATACATGTGTTTATATATAATTAGTTTACATCATTATGTAAAGTATATTATTTTTTATCTTAGCGCTGGAAAGAAGATCGTACTAAAAGAGGTAGACACTGACAATGAAAGCGTGGAGAAAGTGAGAGTCCCTAATAAATTTCAACAGAGAAGGAGGTCCCGTAAGTCAGCAAAGAATATCGAATCCGAGCCAAATGAGGGCGATGGTGATGCATCTGAGCATAGACGAAATGGCCGTAGATTGAGACGACGACGTGTCTCTGAGAAGGAGGAGAACGACGTATTGGACGTATTGGACGTATCTAATGAGAATGGCCAATCCAGACGCAATCATTTGCGAAAGAGGCGCACGCGTAGAACAAAGCCGCAGATCGAATTTAGCGTCAAGGTGGGCAACATCGCGAAGACGGATAGAGTGCGTGACATTAAGTCTGCTTTGGCAGAAAGGGGTGTCAAGCCTTTTGACATCACCTGGAGGGGAGTGAAAGGTTTTTGCTACCTGCACTTCGCGATGAAGCCTGCAGGTGTCAACACCCTTGGAGTGGACGCCATTATTGAATCCCTTTCTGGTATGAAAGTTGGAGGTGGTGAAGAAGGAACCACCTCATGTCAACCGCATATTTTGACTGTGAAGCCTGCTAGGCCAATCACTAGGATTGAAACGACAGATGTGAATGCCGTATAAATTAATTTATTTAACATTAGAACAACGTCAAAATTCTTGTGTTCAGAATCTGACAGCAAATTTTAGAATCCTCTTATATTAATAATGAAATGTTATTTATCTTTATAGTATTTTCAATACTGATAATAAGCATAATTACTTTGCTTAATAAAAATTTCGAGTTATATAGTTAATCTAATTGTGTTGTTTTGATTACTGAAAAAAATGTTTATTATTAGTTAAATATTAATTTTAAAATATAAAGTACACAATTTTGTTTATTTATAATCTCTATTAAACATTTAATTGTTCTAGCTTTCATACATAAGTATCATAAATACGTGCTAATAGTTTTTTTATGAACGAAAATTTATAAAACTTTATAAAATATTTTTTATATAATTTGAGCTTAAATTATGTAAGAATCTTGGAATTCGAGATACCCAGCTGTAAGTCTGTAAATACTTGTATATTCACAAAACCTACCATATGTTTGAGACAACTTGCAGTTTTTTGAAAGAACTAAGCATCCGATTTGAATGATGCAAAAAACTTTCTGTTTGTGTTGACGAAACAATTGCTATAGTAAAAATTTTTTTTCAATTTTTTTTTTCGTATATCAAAGACAATTCAGATTTTAATTTTAATTATGGCTAAAGTTCTAAAGCTCACTTATATACTCTAAATAAATAATTTTAACTTTGCAATTCAGTTTATATAATTTTCATAAATATTAGACAATTACTGTATTTATAATAATCTATTTGAAAACATTTAATATTCCTCGAACATTTCGTTACGGTACTGAAAGTTCCAGCAATACACCACTAGTTGTGGATGATATCAGAGATTTTACTTCACAGAAGTTTGATTTGGGGTCTCCTGTTCAATACAAGTCAATATTTCTAAAGTCTATTTCAATCATGTTGTCGCATAGAAATGGACAGAAAATAAAAATAAGGAAAAGAGTATTTTATTCTGATTTTTAGGATCAGTCATATAAAATCGTGACCATCATACCACGAAGAAGCCAGTAAACTAATATTACTAATAAATAAAAAATAGTCAGTAGTACTTCAAATCAACAGTTGAGTTTATTTTTTACTACACTTTCTCATGTATATTATCATACATTTTAATTTAAGCGTTGCTACACATATGGAGCCTTAAGAAACCTTTTTTTTGTCAACATTTTCTTAAAAACAAGCTCCCCGTTGAAACACATATTTTGACTGTTTTTAAAAAAAAATTTATTATATAATAATTTTTACACCTGTCCTGAAATGATCAACAAGAAAAACTTTTGGAAATTGGCATATGTTAAAGTAACATGAATTTCTTTCTTGCCCTGGTCGTGTTGTGGCGGAGTTGTCTGACAAGCGGGTTTGGATGATCCTTGAGGCGGCTTTTGTAATTGTCTGAATGTGTTTGCATATTATTGTTTATTTGTTTATTTTGACTACGGCCTACAAAATTATTATTAAAGATACAGAAACTAATTATTTATTTATATGTACATTGTAGTTTTTTCAATTTTTAATTGTTATAGTTGTCTTCCTATGCTATTGCATCATTGACATTTAATATCCAAAAATTTTATTAAATTTAGATTATTTCAATTTTTTTATCGAATTTCTTATTTATTGTTACTAGCAACGCATTATAAATAACATAAGACGAAGATCTTCATCACCGAGAGTCTCTTACTCTCATTTGTCGTGTAAGCGCGGCCTAAGAAATTCATTCATTTTTCTGTTTTCTTTTAAAACTGACAAGGAGTTATTATCATAGAGTCTAATGATTGGACATTTGCATGAAATTATACGTGTCAGTTTATTATATAGCCGTTTGCATGTGATGTTAGTTAAAGAAAATGTTTAGCTCATGAACATGTCGTGTCCGACATCTCGTCTGTCCTGTTATTAAATACTTTCGATTAGGATGTTTGTCGTGAGCTGGACGCGCACAACTTTTATTTTTACTATTTTTGTTATTATATGAAACAAGATATATTTACGAGTATATAATATATGGAATATGTACAAATGTCGATAAACTCACGGTGAAAATAGAGGCTGGATATATAATAACTATGATACAATTTGAATGTCGTTTTTTTTAATTTCCTGGAAACTGATGTATAAAACGTTTTTATCGCGCCGTTAAAAAGAAATTACAGATAATTTGCACATTAGACGTAAATATAATATCTTTGATGTTTTTTTTTGAATTCATGAACAAGTTTTAAACCTTGAAAAGTGCATTCCTTTATATCTAATAAAACTTTTATTTTTATAGTTTTTTTTTTCAAAGAATTTACTAATAGCTCTTAAAAACTACTATAAATTCAAAAATAGCTGTTACATAGGTTGTTTTGAAAATAATTTTATTTCAATTATGATGATGCATAATTATAATAAGGTAGGGCTGAGTATAAAGGTCCAATTTGATTTTTAGTACTTAACCAAGCAAATATCGAACTAAGTTCAGTACAATTCTCAGATAACTCCTAATTATAGAAATGTTTTTTTTTTTACTATTTTTGTAAATTTTGTCATCTTTTGTCATCCTTTTTTGCCCATGGGCGGGGTAAGCCAGGGGGAAAACGAATCCAATGTTTTTTGTATTTCAAACTTCACCAACATTTAACCAATGTGAAATACTAAATAATTATATGGGTACGTTTTTTATAAAGATTTGATTGTATATAACCTTGATCTGGTATTCCTAATGAAATATTTATCAGCAAAATTGGCAGTTATTTCCTAATTATAGAAGTGTGTCTTTTTACTATTTTTATGAAATTTATCATCTGTCCCTTTTTGTTCCTTGGGCGTGGTAAGAAGGGACAACTAGAGGGCAAACAGATCCAATGTCTTTTTTACAATTTTAAATGGATTTGATGAAATAATAGCTGCATAACAGGTACATTTCTTACAAAGATTTGATTGTATATAACCATGCCAGATCATGAATCAATTCGAATCAATTTCGAAAGAAATATTTATCAGCAGATTTGGAACTTGTATTAATTTATTTCTAGTTAAATTGCTCTTTTTACTTTTTATTCCTTATTTCTGATTGTTTACATCTTTGTCAATGCAAAGTTTTTTCTTTTTACCCTACCCACATGTAAGCTTTTATAGAGGTTTTATAAAAAAAACTTCTATAAAAAAACGTTGAATCTAACTTAAAAATAACAATACATCTTAAAAAACAATTAAATAACATATATCTAAAAACTATATTCAGGGATCATAAACTAAATAAAAGTGCTCAAGATAAAAAAAAACTTTCAAGGAAAAAAACTTCTGGTACAAATATTGGTACATTTTCGTTTTTATCTCCTGATAGCGACGTCGCAAGAATTAGGGTTATGACTGGTTACACGTCTTTTGTCCTCTACTTTAAAATAGCATCATTGAGAAATTTTATTCTTTACTAGTTTTTTAGATAATGATGGTGGACCTTTTTACCCGAAGACCTTTAAGCCTCTCTACTCTAAATGAAGACCTTGTGTAATTTTAAATTTCATGAAAACGAATAAGCAGAATTTTTATCAAGCTTTAGATTTTACTACAGAAAATATATAAATATTCTAACAGTCAAAAATATGTTATGTAAAAACAACAAATTAAAATGATTAAAAATATAGAGATTGTTATGTTAGTATAGAGAAGTAATAAATTAAGAGTATAAAAACAGTTTTTTGCAAGTTATAGATCTGGATTTTTTTGTGATTTTTGATTTGAAAATTGTAGATCTGGAAAATGTGCACCACGTTTTAAAATTTTAAATTTAATGATATTAGTTGAACAAAATAAATACGTGAGAATGTTGAAGTTAATTTCATCAATTTGAAATCTCTCTTATTCCTTGAACTGTTGGTTAAACAAATAAAATAATCATTTATTGAATACTGTATACCATTATCCATATAAAACCGTTGTTTAATTATCGCTATAAATATTTAAAATAACATAAAAATATTCTCTCTTTCAACAGAAGTCTTTCTTTCACATGGTTTCATTCGGTAATTATAAATACTATTTTCTCCGAAGCCTTTGGGTATAGAAACTTTACACAAAAAACAAATTATAAATTATTATCAATTTACGATCATCGTTAATGTTTATCTATTATCGTTTTTAACTAATCGTGCATGATTGAAATAAAATTCAAAAGTTTTATTCAAGTGATGTAATTACAAATAACAAAATCTAAATGATATTCCACGTTCTTTATTCAAATTTGTACTTTCACCTTAGATATCAATAAACAATTATTCGTAATAGTAACTGAGCTAGTAATGATTTTTGTTGTTATTATATTTGGATTTAACTAGTGGTGTATGGCATCGTGCCTTAAGGCAAATTGCTGGAACTTTCCGTACCGTAACGAAATGTTCGAGGAATATTAAATGTTTTCAAATAGATTATTATAAATAAATATTGTAACCTTGTCTAATATTTATAAGAATTATATAAAAAATGAATTGTAAAGTTGAAATTATTTGTTCAAAGTATATAAGTGAGCTTTAGACTTCAGGAAGAATTAAAATTAAAATCTAAATTCTTTTCGTATACAAAAAATTTTTTTTTTTGAAAATATTTTTTTTTTCAATCCAATCAATTATTTTATTTATCTAATGTTGTCCTGAATGTCTCTATTGCAAGAATTGATAACATAGAGATTTAAACAGTATATTTGCTAAAATGAGTGATAAATAATGAAAAAGTATAATAGATGGATAGCCAGTTATTGAAAATTATATTATTTCCATCCCCCCAGCTCTGACTTTAATAATAAATGCGCCGAAGCGAATACCATGAATGCAAAATAGAAGCCTACGGGCGATATCCGACACTTGTACGAAATGTTTGAGAAAAAATGTGCAAAAGAAATCTTTTAATTAATTTAATAGTCAAATACATTTTCTGCAAATGCCAGACACGCAAAAAAAAAATTCAACAATAGAGCGATATCTTTTACGTCGGATGTTGAGACCTCTGATCCCTAGAATTTCTTCAATTTCTTAATGGACTTGATATAGATGTCAGTATACATGCAATAAAAATTAGAAAATTGCTAGTTGGACTCGTTCACTGAGAATGTTGGATAAACATTTTCTGTAATTTTTCAGTTGCTTAGATCAAAATAAATTGTAACTAGGTCGATTTTTGTCTTAAGATTTTTATATATTTGATAGATAGGTCTATTCTTAGATTAGCTTTCTTTATAAAAGAGCGAGTACAAAAAGTTTTTTTTATTATTAAAATATATGTTTATGCATAAGCTACTGACTTGTGGAAGAAGCTAATAAAGTTTCATGTCTGGAGCATAGCTCTTTACGGATCAGAGACATGGATTCTAAGAAAGCCGAATGAAACTATCTGAAGGGTATTGATAACTAAGGACAGACAAGATAAGATATGAAAAAGCGCTGAGAAAAGTGGGTGAAGAAAAATGATCCTGAAAAATAAAAGAAACTGGATCGGATCCATTCTGCAAAAAGATTGCAGAAGTCGAAGGACTAAATGGATTGGGAAGAAGAATGCAGATGATTGATGACTTGGGAGAGAAGAGAAAATACAGGAAATTGAAAGCCGAAAGCAAAGCATGAAACTGAAGCATGAAAGCAGAAGTTTGGAAAGGAAAACTCTTAAAAATGGATAAAAAAGTGATTAATTCTAATAAAATAGTAATAGGAATAATCAACAAGGGAAGGAAATGAATCATTTATTTATGTTGCTCTCACATCATGGACCTGCCTGCAGACTATCATTTCTCAGACACATTATTTGGTGAAAAATTACAGTAAACAGTTTTGCAAATAATTTATTGTCTAATCTATATAATAATTTTTATGTATAGATATATGTATACTCTTATAAATATTCATATATAGTAAATTTATCACTTTTACTAAAATTGAATCAAACCAGGATATTCATGATCATTACAGTAAATACTTGAAGCAAAAAAAAATTTTTTTTAATTATTACAGTTAACTATTTTGTTTTGCTTTCTATATATGAATATTTATATGTGCATATATCTGTAAAAATTTTGTTATCTGGTGTGTCTCAATTTTGGTAAAAGTTATAACTTTATCAGGATGCGTTTTTCTGTTGTTATTTTGAAATGCCACTTACACCTTGTTACATATTTTCACCATAAACTAAAACTGATTTATTGATTTTTTCATTATACAATAATTTTCACACTTATATTACAACAAGTGAAATTTTGAGAATAAAAAATCCAACTCAATTCAAAACCTAATCCAGCGGTTTCCAACCTGTGGGGCGCGCCCTCTCATGAAGGCGCGTACCGTACATCTGTTTCCAGAATACTACTTTCGAAAATAACCCAACATTTTTTAAATGACAATAAAAAATACCCAAAAAATAATTGGTTTTTATTCATATTTTTATATAATATTGCATATTAATTTGTATTCTGATAATATAAATGAGTATTAATAAAATTAAATTGCTGAAAAAATTAAGGGTGGCGCAACAATTTTTTTTATTAGAGCACTGCCCTAATCCAAATCTGGCTATTAAAAGTGATTATGAGATTTAAATTTATTGATTAAAATTTCTATTATATTTTTATACTTTTACATATCATTCTTACACATTGAAGTAGGTTTTGTTTACTTTAATTTACAATTGATTTAAATTGTTTGATTGAAAATATTATAAATGGCACCATTTAGAGTGTGAGAACAGAATCTCATAGAATTATTTTCCGCAATAGTAATTTCTAAAATGAATATATGCGCTTGAATACATATAATTTCGTTTGTCGACTATATATTTTAATATATAAACTGAACAATAGAGTCTTACGGCCTGGGGCCACGAGACCTCAACAATAATTAAACTGAAGGGTCACAAGAGAAAGTTCTTAATATCGATTTCTTGCGAATCATCTGCGTAATCAGGTTTGTTCTTGTAGATAACAATCACCGTAATATTATAGAAACAAATATATGTATATATATATATGATATTCAGTTTTCAGGGCAATACATCAATTAAAAAATTTGTATGACTTTAAAACATTTTTATTTATTCCATACGTTTCGACACATTGTTTTGTGTCATCTTCAGTGGACTCTAGATTGAAAGAACAGATAGAAATTTTTTAATTGATGTATTGCCCTGAAAACTGAATATCACATATTTCAACATCAAAATTATATAAAAAATTTAATATATATATATATATATATATATATATATATAATAGGTTTTTTGGATGGCATAAAGTTTTTCATAAACGGCCTTCATTGCAATGACTCAATAAGAAAAAAAACTTTTACACAAACAGGCAAAATACCAAATTATGCATATTAAAATAAAATTAAACATCGAACATTACATTTGAAAATAAGCTAAACAATAATATAATGACACAAAAAATAAGGAAATAAAAAAATTAAATAATATACGATGCATAATGTAATAATCATTCACGCAATAATTTTAAAACAAAAACATATTTACCATCAATAATTGAATGGTTTTTATTATTAAATTATTTTTATTTTATTTTATTACTACATTTTGTGATATGATATGATTGTTTGATGATATATTTGTTTTGCATTTTTTAAGTTTATTGTTTACTTTATTATTTTTAAGTAGTATAAACTTTTTGTTTATTATTTAAATTACATATTAATATTCTTTGAGTAATAAATTATTAGTTGGTGCATTTGTGCAATGAATATTGATTAGTATTTTGGAGTATTTTTCTAACTTTGTTTTATAGCTTTCACTTTTAAAATCTTTTTTTTTCATAGTTATATTTGGTTTGAAATTGTTTTAAAACTGTTAAATAATCACACACATTTGTATAAAATAAATATCTATTACCATTTATTTTCGACGAAAAGCAATAGTATTTTTTAGATGTTAAAGACACGTCCATTTTTTTTATTTGTTGGCATTTTGTATTTGGATATTTATATTACGGATACAGGACTAAATTTAGTAATTACAGAAAGAAAATTATCGCAATTGAATTAATTACAGTAAAATACAACTCTAAAACAATATTTAAGCCTAACATTAGTATTATCCAATACAATAACTTGAAGAACAAATGTTATAATATTGAGATAGTTTATTTAAGGCTTGTAGATCTTGAGATCCTTCTCATTCATTATATCTATTATATTATAATTATAATATACTCTACTATTATATTATAAAATTGAACAAAAACGTTTTTATACAAACATGCATCTAATTATTAGAAAGAAAAAAAAAACGTTTTGAGCCCTGATTTAATACTGCTTCAGGGCATAAATACAAATAATTAAAAAAATACATACACATATAACAAGAATGTTGATGTATGTTGATGTAATAAAATTATACTTCAATTTTGAAAATTAGTCTTCAATTTAACTATAACTAATGTTACTTAAATAATGATTAAAATTTACTTCTAATAATAAATATCAAAGTTATTAGATTAGATCATAGTTGTAGTGGCCAAACTCCGTTAAAATAGAAATGTTATGGTAATGCTGTGTTACGGGTCTATCTTCGCATGAATTGGCAGTAGCCAAAATGCTATGCTTAAAAGCTTTTACACATAAAACCGAACTTATAAAACGTGCAAACGTCAAATAACAATTATGTCATAAGTGCATTTTTCTGATGCCTCCTTGATTACACATACGTGAAGTTAGGTTTTTTGTGTAACACGTCTGACCGCACTGCTAATACATGGCTTTTTGACAGTTTTTACTACCAATTCATACGAAGATAGGCCCATATCATAGTGTTACCATAACATTTCTATTTTATCGGAGAATTGGCCCTAAATATAGTTGCAAATTATATTTATGCAGTTAATATAGTTTTAATATTAAGTAAACAAATCGTAATTGAAGTTTAAATTTAGCATTTATTAAAAACAATACATGTGGCAACTCGAAATAAGATGAGTAATATATAATACAAGTGGTACTGCCCATGCATTTAATGGGCCTCATCGAGATATAATTTAATAATTATATATAAAAATATTTAACTTGCATTATTTCTTATTGTGATTGAGTCAATCATTGCTCAGTATTTAGGCCATAGGTTTTCTTTTTTATTGTGCTATATTTTATTCTGAATATTAAAACTTATTGTCGGTTCGTTCACGGACAACGCAGAAAGTTACGAAATTCGTTGCCGCGACTGAATAATCTATTTATTTTTATCGTTCTATCATTTATTCATTGGCGGGCGTTGTTTGCAATTAATTTTATCAGAAAACAAGTTATAAGATCCTTATTTTATCTATGTCTAAGGCTTTATTGCTAAATACTGATCATGTTCTACTTATTCGTTTTAAGGATATTCAATAACTCAGTACGTCTCATAATGATACTGATAGAGCAGCGAGGGTCTTAGGGGGGAGGGTCTATTAATCACGTGATCGATTTTTTTTACCCTTCTTCCCTCTTTTTGAAATGAGTAGTTTTTTATGTTTGTCAAAATTAAAATAAGACCATTTACTTGGTATGTAGAGTACTTGGTCTTAATGAACATACTAAACCATTAGAGTCCTACGGAAACTGGTTCAATTATAAAAATTATTAATTTTTGAAAATACTCCGAGTTAACGTGTTCATTCGTTTTCAATAATAGATGCACTCGTAATACTTTTAATCACTCATAAACTTATTATTTATTGATTAAGTCGAATATTTACACATACCGGGAAGTCCATGTAACCTGCCTCAAGGCAAAATACCAATACCAACTAGTTTATATCTTTTGTCGTCCTCAAAACACTAAATGTTTTTATATCAAAATATGCATGTTCAATATCTTTATCTTCTAAATTGCGCAAAATTGAATATCCATATTTCTTTTACCATGTCAAAATTTCTTCTCATTACATCTGCCTCATATAAATTTGTTATTCAAATTAAAACAATAATTCTCCATAACTAAGCATATTTAACACAAAAATCATGTAATTCCGTCTAATAGTGTGTGAGAATCAGATTAATTTAAACATATGCAAACGTCATATACCAATTTTAGTTCAAAGAAATTGAAACCATGCAATTCTTATTTATTTATTAATGTTGTTTTTGAGGCTAGAAATGTGGCACAATCATTACATTAACCTCGAATTTCAATTGGTACAAATTTTTATGACACATTTCGCCTCTTGTGATATTGGCGGCCATATATTAATTTTTACTTTCCATTCATAATTTGTATATACAGAAATAAACAATTTAATAATGTGCAAAACAAAATCGTTCATGGGGAACATATCGTTAATTGTGAATTGTGCAATTATGAACACACTACTACTCTATACAAACTTCAGAAATAATATACAAGGTGTCCCAGAACTCAATGTCAAGCCGAAACTGAGTGATAGTATTGATCATAACTATCATGCAACTGTGATCATTTTTCGGTTTTCGTGGGAAATTTGTATTAATTTTGATCATTTTAGCTTTCCGTAATCGTAAATAACATTTCTAGGACCACAATAAAAAATAAAGACACAATTTCCTTAAGTTGGGGGCATAGTACGTATATGCATACAATCAAAGCAATCATACTCACGCGACACGACGACCAATCACAATCGACCCGTATAGAAATGATATCATCGATAGCGAATGACGAATCATTGGCTCGAGCGTAACGCTCTTCCGTTGCATTTTCACAGATTTACATCCTATTCGCGCCTAAAGAGGTTTTACTTAAAAAATGTAATAAAAGATGTAATGATAAAAAATGACATTCATCACATGGAGATAGAATAACCGTTTTGGTTGCCATCTATAAAGTCACTAAAAGAAGTCAGCACAACAGCTCATAGGACTCGATAAGTACTGATTTCTGTTAAAAAAATATATAATAAAATATTTTATTTTAAGTAATTATCAAAAATTATTAACATTTTAATAAAACTGAAGCACTATGTATTTTTCTTACTATGGCAGACATTAATTTACAACTGTTGTTCTACATTATCCAGCAACTCGATCCTGTCGATTCGTTTAGAATTTTATTATTGTGTTTTATAATAGCACGAGGATACAGAGTTGTGTAATAAAATGAAAAGTACTTACGTTTTTACAGATTATAAATTCAAAACTGACAATTAGTGCCGAAGCTGAAGAAGGTAAATTATCTCCGAGTGTTGAATATACAATCTCATACGTGTTGTTATTATTTTATATTGTGTGGTTACTCCATGCATAACATCATGCACGGATGCCATGGGGAATAAACCTTTTTAACTTCCCGAAGGAGAAGTTTATGTTTTCTTAAAAAAATCCGATTCGCTAATTTTATGTTTTCTCGGCGTTTCAAGCCAGTCTGAATCGAATGAGACCAAATTTGGAAATAGTATGTGAACAGATTTTTTGCCGTAAATCGACGTTTTCTCAAAAACGGCTGGATCTATTTCAAAAATTCAAAAGTCATTCGATGTATCTCGATAAGGACTAACGTTTATCAATTTTGCGCGAGGATCAGCCAAACCGTTTTTTTTTTGTAATTAGCAGAAAAGTGAAAAATGTTTCGTCCACGTTTTAGCCAGCAATTCTGAATCGAGTTTTGAAAATTGAAAATCCGTTCGAAAGATATTGGTTGGGAATCGACTTGATTAGTTTTTGGTAAAGATCGGCCGGGTCGTTTTCCTGTAATAAAGTGTTAAAAAAAATTTTTCGACGATTTTTATGAATTTTTTATTGGCGGTATATACCATAGTCTTGTAGATCACACTAAAATATTATGGCCCTACGATAACTCGTTTAATTTTAAAAATTAGTCAAAGTTTGCAAAAATTAGTATCGATTTTTTGACTTTTATCAAAATTAGACCTTTCATCGACGTTTGCTCAAAAACGCCTGTTTTTGAAGCGATTTCAAAAATTTAAAAGCCATTTGATGTATCTCAATGAGGACTATGGATTGTCAGTTTTGTGCGACGATCTGCTGAGCCGCTTCTTTGTAATGTGGAAAAAAGTGTTAAACTTTTCATCCACATTTAAGCTCATACTACGGAATAGATTTTAAAAAATCCAAAACTGTTCGAATGATACTGATTAGTTTTAAGTAAAATCTACCGAGCCGTTTTGTTGTATAATTAACTGTTGAAAAAAAAAAATTAAACCGATTTTTATGGAACTTTTTTTAGCGATATATATCATGGTTTTATAGAACCTACTTAAATATTGCGGCCTTACGACAAGTAGTTTAATTTTAAAAATTCATCAAAGTTTGAGAAAATGAGTAGTTTTTTTGACGTTTGTTAAAATTAAAATTAGACGATTTACTTGGTATAACGATAGAGTACTTGGTCTTAATGAACATACTAAACCATTAAAGTCCTACAAAACTGGTTCAATTATAAAAATTATTGATTTTTTAAAGTTTGCTTTTAAAAAATACTTCGAGTTAACGTGTTCGTTCGTTTTCCAATATGTGTAATAAATCCACTCGGAATACTTTTAATCACTTATAAATTAATTTATTTTTTATTGATTAAGTCGATTAGTTACACATATGGGGAAGATCGTGTAACTTGCCTCAAGGCAAAATACCAGTACCAACTAGTATAATATATAGTTATTATATATTAATTTAAATAAAATATTATTAGATTAATAAATAAAATGAGATATCCTTTGGGTAAACTCTATTTTGTTTGGTTTTAACTTTGCATATTGTAAATCATAATTACTAAATATTTTGGTATTATAAGAACAGATTGTAATTGCATCTTGAGAAATTTAAATTAGTAAATAATTGATGAACAAATCATCATAACTACATAAATCATATAATTACATAAATATATAATAGAAACATTTGATAACGACTGTATGTTTGTAACATTTAACTCGGAGGATGTGCAATTGATTTATGTTCATAATATTTTCCATTCACAATCAAAAATGAAGAGTATTCTCATCTCCTACGCAATGTTTATCAATGAGAAAAAAAAAGTTGGCCGCACCTGATTCCTATCTATTCGACTAATAGAAACCATTAGAGCGTACCATGACATTTAAATTATTCTATCTACATACAACCATTTTATCGTATTGTACGAAGTTATTAATATAATGAAATACGCTTTATTTTCCCATACACACCCTCAATTTGGATTTTGAGAAACCGAAATTGGAAAAAGTATGGGTGAGTGTATGTTTGTGTGGGTCAAAATCTGACCTTGAAAATTATTTTGTTCCGTAAAAAAATGTCTTTGATTTCGTAACAAAAATCCGCACTTACTTAGTTACCAACCTAATACTATAGAAATTGTTTAATAGTAATATATCATAATAGTGGAGTGACTAGGGCGGATGCTGAGCATGCCATTATGGAGTGCAAAAATGGGAAAAGGGTACCATGAAACAAAACTAAAACAAAAATATTTTATTATAAGAAAATATTCTGATTAATGTGTTCTTTTCCTCCCTCAGTGTTCGATCTATTCTCACATGACCGCACTTTCAAAAAAAATATCTCGCAAATTTACATTCAACATTATTGTAAGATAATAATCTTGCACAAATAGCCCTGAACTTTTATTACAACGATGAATAATGGAAAATGTTTCATTGTTTGCGCATCATCGATTTTTTTTATTGTCAAAAATAAGCTCTTAAATCAAATATTCTATTAATGGATATTACGTAATTACCTGTCATGTAATAAAATGTTAATTTTATAAATTAAAAGTGGTTATCATTGAACTAAAACGCATCTTAATTTCTTGTTAAATTATAATCGGTCTCTCCTTGGCATGATGTGATGAGTAAATGTCTATACGGATTATTTATTATTATATGTCTAATAGATTGTAAAGGAAAATGCCCATTTTATTATTTCATTTTCCTTAAAATTAGCTAAAAAATATGAGCATCAAATTTAAACATTAAAAAAATAGGAGTTTTTAACGAGCTCTGCAGGGTCAATCGTTTGTGTTACGATGGCAAAATAAAATTAAAACATGAGATATTAACAATTTTCTGATAATTATAAGTAAAATATTGTCTTTCTACTTAAAAAATTGTTTTTCAATTTATCTATTTCAACAACAAGCATTTAAGATACATAATATATTTTTAACACGTTAATTGCCATGTCAGTCATATGTGTCTGACGCTAAGAAGTTTTACATAAATTATGACAGACATATGCAATTTTATACAGGGGCATGTCTGTCATATATGTGTGACATAAAAATTATGTTTTTCCAAAAATTTTGGCAAAAAAATTTATTGATACATTAAGTTTCCTTGATACATTTTTAACTAAATTATCTAATAAAGTTATCATGCCCAATGTAATTTTTTTATATTCTAGATTCTACTGTATATTAGATTGATACAAGATATTTAAATCTTAACCATATTTACCGGATGAAGTAGTACGGTGATAAAATTTATGTTTTAATTAACGAGTTCCTCAGGACGTATTATTTGTATTGATAATAATAATAATTAGTGCTTTTAATCTAAGTGCCTTCACTTTCTTGTTCTTCTAGTTTAATTTGAAAAACAACAAATACTAAAATTCATAATTTTTTATAACAATAACGATAAAATTGGTTAAATAAATTATATTATTTACAATAAATTTTATTAGTTAAGTTAGATCAGATAGAGGAGAAAAATTTGCTATAGAATTGCATAAAATCTCAGTAGAAAAGATAAGAAATGATCAATTATTTTTTTTAAAAAGTATATAAAAAAATTCATAATTGAAGAATTGAAATAATATAAAGATACCTTTACACATTATAAATAATTACATCAGAAATTACATGTTCTAAAGTTACTAATTTACAACACATTTGTAAATTTTATTGTATTCGTGTAGTAATAAATTTTTACTTATTCATATATATTGATATAAAATTATAACTTTATAAGAGTCTACATTGATTCAATGTGTAATATCAATACATGAGAATAAAATATAAATTCCTTAATATAACGTTAATTGATAAATATTAATAATAATATATAAATAAGTTAATCGTAATGAGTAATATAAGTAAAACCTCATGCATGTCTTTTTCAATAATTTATTAAAGAAAAATTAGCCCTAAATTATATGTTATGCAGTTTTATATAAAAAAATTGTTGTTTACCAATTTTTCCCAATAAATATATATACATCAAATAAAAAATATGAGATATTTTATATTATCTCTATTTTTCCAAACGTTTTGGCATGTAATCTTATGCCATTCGTTGGTTATATAAACTGAAATATTAATCCAAATCAAATTTCAAATTTAACGCTTTCCACTCGAATGCCGTCGCTCCGGCGGCATAGTTCATATAAATCTCGGAATTTTCGAGTGGAAAGGGTTAAACTAAACAAAGCTAAACAAATTTTTGTCAAATCAATAATCAATTTTTGAATCAATATAATGATACGAAGTACTATGTTTCGAAAATAACCATCTGAGGCAAAGTATTCCCTCTAGAATTTGGCAAAAATAAAGATGCTATAAAATATATTATTTTAGTGAATGTTTAATATAAAATATTATAGTTTTATAGGTAAATTATTTCAACTTACAGGCTATTATAAAATATATATGAATTTAAAAAATTGCTGTTTTTAATAGTCTTGAGAAGGGGATATAATATGGGATATATTGCTCTGAAGCGTTTGGTATATATATGTGTGAGTATGTATATAATATATATATATATATATATATATAAACTATTTTCCCATAAGATTTTCAAGTCCCATATGTCTAATTATTTATAAAAGCCAAATGACATTGAAACGATTAAAACGAAACATCGTATCTTCACATAAGACGTTGTGACAGACAATTATCAGAATCTTGTATAATCAATCATACATCACATGAGAATACTTTCTTTTTCATATATAAAATTGATAAAACATCATTTCTAAAGGGCCTATCTATACTTATGAACATTTTAAAGTCTTATCATATCAACAATAAATATTATATAGGTTTTTTAAAAGCGAACACATAAATCGCATTATGCCAATATAGCCTCCGGACCAACGTGAATAAATATATACATATATATATATATATATATATATATATATATATATATATATTGGTGAAAGCAGAAAATACTTGATATGTTGAGTTTGATAAATATTCTTACCGAGTACATTTTTTTATTTTGTAAAAATATATATCAATACTTTAAGGCCGAACAGAAAGCGCGGTCGCGACTTTTACTTTGCGGTGATATAGCACCTGAACGAAAAAAACACGGATAATGTTACAGAAACTTATTCCGTGTTCAATTTATTTGTTTTCGTACTTTTTTAATTAATATGGCTATAAAAATATTATTGAAAATGCAAAAGAAAAAGAGATTTTACATTATAGTCTTGAATTGTTCGTGCGCCTCAAACTTCATCTACAATCTAATAAAAATTGATTTATAAAAATATTTTATTCACCTATATAAACTACTATACCAAAATTCCTTTACAAAATAATGAAATAGAATAAAAAGTAGCGCAATTACTCAATATCAGAAGTACTGATTAATCTGAACACTTTGTTCATGCATACTCACAAGGAGAACCTCTAAATTTACTATTCTGGGATTTTGTTGAAACTTTGTATGTTGTTAGACTTATCAGTCAAGGGAAACCCCTTAAAATATTATTAGTCTAAGAGAAGTGGTTTAATTATAAAAATTCATTAAAGTTTTGAAAATAATCTATTAAGCTCTAAATAACGTATCGCGCGTTGAGCGTTTTTCAAAAATGTAATTAATTTTTATAATTAAACCATTTCTCCTCGGGCTGTAATATTTTATGGCATTCATTTTGACTATCTACTTCATTACCATGCAAAGTTTGATCAACATTCCATAAGAGTATACGAGGTGTGTTCAAAAAGTACCCGGAATTACTAATAATTAAATTTCGCGGGTCTGGAGTGTCTGATTGTCAAATTTTTTTTTTATTGTGTTGGTATACATGCCCCTAAAGTATGATGAAATTTTCAGCTATATTCACTGTTTACTTTGTCTGTGGTAGTCGCTAAGGTTCGACGTGTTTTTCTGAGCTCGGCGATTTTTACAATGGAAGAATTGAAAAGTCAAAGAATTTGTATTAAATTTTGCGTAAAAAATGAAATAAAGTGTTGCAAAGTGCAAAAATTCACCAGATATGGCTCCGTGTGACTTTTTCCTATTCCCAAAGTTGAAGAGACCCATGAAAGGACGGCGGTTTTCCTCGATTGAAGAAAATCGCTGAGAGTGCTCAAGGACATATCAAAAAGTGAATATCAAGGGTGCTTCGAAAATTGGAAAAAACGCTGGCATAAGTGTATTATATCTGGGGGGGACTACTTTGAAGGGGACCACATTAATGTAGACGAATAAATAAATATTTTTTTGAAAAAACGAAAATTCCGGGTACTTTTTGAACAGACCTCGTATATGGGGTTGTCCTTGTTAGTCGCTTTTTCTAATCGTAAAATATGTAATTTTTATGTAAAACACGTAGTGTTCCGGAAGTTCGGGAAAATCTATATTACTTTTTTGAAATTAAAGTTACATTTTTGTTGCACTAAAACATATATCAACAGTTTACCAACTACTGTAATATTTGAATCCATATCTATTCTATTTACTATGTCACGTTTTTCTTTACCAATTTTTTCATCAAAATTTTCCCAAAATAAATACTTTTATTGCATAGTTCTTTTCCGTTTGGTGTACTTTTATTTTCATATATTATTTTTCATTACTTTTTCAAATAATAATATTAATCTTGCCAAACTTATTGAACAGGTGCAGGATTTGCAAATATTATCAATAAATTAGAAATCAATTGCCCAAACTTTCTTTTCTGACCTGTCTACTTTAAAATGCAGTTTTTATTTATCTTTGTTTCTTTGTTCCTTTAAATTTATTGATGCTGAAGATGCAAAAAAAATATGGATTTGAAACTATATCCATATTTTTGACATCTTTAGTATCTATAATTTTACCAACTCAGCTTTCTGGTCAATAAAATGACTTGTTTTTTAAGGACCCAGTAGAAATCTATTTGTAACCTATAATATTTTGTAATAAATCAAAATTAACAGAAGAAAAAATATCAAAATTTGTAATTAAAATAAATAGAATTAAGAAGTTTGGTTTCTGAGAAAATATGTAATATTAGTAAAATATCCAAAATTTGCACTATTGTTCTGTTGTTGAATACTTCATAATTAGAATATCCAGAATTTGTTTTTGTGAAGTTCTGAAGGGCAGTTTCTTCGTGATTAATTGTTGAATTTTTTTTGGCAATTTTGATGAAACATCGTCATGATAGAGGTCCAACGACTGGACCTATATCAGAGGTCCCGGGTTCGATCCCACTTCGAAGCTTGTTGTCAAGCAGTAGTGACAACTATTTTTACTTGAAAATGAAGATAGCAATATGTTTCCAAGTTCTGATTGCTGCTCAAAACAATAAAAAAATTGACTACCAAAAGTGGTATCAAAAATAATTATGAAGTAAATACTTGGAATATTACCAGGAATAGACATAATTCTGTATTGTACTAATAACGAGAGCATTGCCTAGTTTCTTTGAGAATATCGTTTATCCTGTAACTGCTCAATAAAAAAATCAAAATTAAAATGTCAGAATTAAAATGTCCCAACTGTTTGGGTTGCCATTTGTCAAACAGACTAGTATCAAGTCAAAATCAGCACAACAACTTATAGGACTCTTAAGTTCTGATTGTTGTTCAGAAATAAGGAAAAAAACATTTGGAAAAATGGACAGCCAACCAACGACGTTTTCTCAAAATTGGCAGTTATGATAATTTTAGGCACATTTCAGAACAGCTTGAAAAGTCTCTTGTTAAATACTAATAATAAGTGAATCTATTTTATATTATCTTTTTTATATTTGAACAGTAATTAGAGCTTTGTATGCTTTAAGCAGTTTTTGTTGACCTTTTCTTAACCCAGTGTTTCTAGAAGGCAACCCAGAGGTTGACAATTTTCTTTCTAAAACCCTATTGAACCCCTCTTGCTAAATACAAAGTGAATCTATTATATTTTGTATTTTTATTTTTGAACATTAATTAGTACTTTGTATTCGCAGTTTTTGTTGGCCTTTTTCAACCTAGTGTTTCTAGAAGGAAGCCAGAGGTTGACAATTTTCTTTCTGAAAATCTTATAACTGATCAAAGTGGATATTGAATCTCTCTTGCTTAATATAAAGTGAATCTATTTTATTTTATCTTTTTTTTATATTTGAACATTAATTAGTTCTTTGTATCCTGTAAGCTGTTTTTGTTGTATATTCCTTAACCTAGTACTTCTAGAAGACAACCTAGAGGTTGACCTTTTTTTTCTGAAAATTTTATAACTAACCAAAGTGGGTATGGAACCCGAAACCAATACGTCGTTCTTGCTACTGAGCCAAGGCCAAATCAGAAATTTTATGAGAAGCATCTTCATGGTCAAGATGTCAATTGGGTAAATATTGGATAATAATGGCAGTGCAGTGCCTAAAGACATATCAATGCGTAAAAGTCAATTTCTAAAATATGATAAAACCTTGATCTACTGACTACACGTCTTGGAACAATTATATATTTACCATTATCCATTACCCCGGTCTCCGCTACCTATTTTTACAACCTTTTTCAATCTGTCAGATAAAAGATCCACTCGAATGACCTTCTAAGTCTATATATGAATATTCATGATGTTTTATTGAATTTGCGAACACAAAGAGTTGAAATCGACAATAAATACAGATATCCGTGAAATGAAATAGTAAAAGTGCGGACAGGTCATTTGTAATACACAGATACACATTCAGATAATACAGGCGTCATGATGTATTACCCGAAAAGAAAACATTGCAAATTTCGATTTGATTAATTATAATTGTCTGGGAGATCATAAATTAAATGATATTAATTATAATTGTACGTTGGGAATGCTGGAGTTGACGGGCTTTTGTATTCATCAATGGAACGAAATTTATAGTAAGAGATTTAATAATACTTATTATTCTAAGTATTTATTTTCTAAATATTTTCTAAATCGCTTTTTTGTTCTTACACCTATTTTGTTTATAACAAAGATAATGAAACAGGTATTTTGTTGTGCCTAGTATTTTTTTCTTAGTTAAATAGACTATCAGAATACAAAAGTTTCTATAAGTCTATGTGATGGTGTTCAGTTTTATCATTAACTATATTTTTAGTAACAAGTACTAAAATTGATGTTAACTTGTGCTAAATATGAATTATAAAAGATCATTTTGAGAGACTCGACTTTATACAGGGTGTTCCAGAACTCAACGTCCAACTGAAGCAGGGGCTCGCCCACTTCGAGCAGTTGTTGTCAGGCAGCAGTGACAACAATTTTCGTTTGGAAATATAGATAACAATATGTTTCCAAGTGAAAATAGGCATTGTTGCACCAATAACAAGTCAGCCCTATTAAATAAAATCTAATAATATAATATAATCATCATATTTTGGGTTACTATCTAAAAATACAAAGTAAGGTTCTGATTGCTATTAAGATATGAGAAAAAAATACTGAAACAGAGATATAGTATTGATCGCTAAACAGTTGAACTGATTCTCAGTAAAATATACTACTGAAAATCGTGTAATTTTTAGGTTTTTATTTTTTACTCGATTTTTTAATATTATGAAGTTATCAAGTTTTTCACCATTTTGCAATCCTGATTAAATGCGCAAAATTTTGATGAAACTTGCCTCTCAAAGTCGACCGACTTCGAAAATTTTGAATTCATAGTTCATAAAATTTTCAATTTTCAATTCATAATTCAATAAAATGTCTTAATTCTTGAAAACTTTGAGTAACTGTTCAATTATTTTTGACTGTGGTCCTAGAAGTGTGACCAAATTTACGGTTATGGATTCAGAATTTAAAAAAACTAATATCAATTACACACACACAATAACTGAAAAATTGTCACAGTTTCTGTATTGCACTTAAAAGATCATAATTAACTACATAGAATTTTTTTTAATTTTTTAACCCCATTTCGAAGTTTTGGGACACCCTGTCTTAATGGTTTCACTTCCCTCAACATATTTCAATTATCTGTTTTATTAATAAATGAATTTATAATTAATTACTAAATATTGATTGCATTCACACAAATTGCCATAATATATCCATAAATAAAATTAAAATCAAATGTTTATTGTTAAATAATTTTGTCAGTTACAAAATAATTTTTAACTGTCACCATTGACAGTTAAATTCCACAAAACAACACAGCGCACTCCAGCATATTAAAAATAATGGGATTTATTGCATTTATTTATACAAAAATCACTGTGTAAATGAATTTGAGTCATTTTAGTATGTTTACTATATTTTGAAATTTGTATAGATAACTTCACTAATAGTAGGAAAACTTATAGCAAACTTTGAATTTTTTTATTGGAACAGCGATCATAACTTAATTAAGATTCTTATAAGCTGTCGTAATAAATTACTTACAAAATACGTTTGTTAACTTTGACGAATTTAATGATAAATAATTTAATAAAAGATTAGTAAACAAATCCGCAATATTTATTTATATCAAACCCGTTTTAAAGATTATCTGGCCGAGTGTTTTAAGCTTCGTGTCTTTTGAAATAAAAACTCATGTCGTGATTGTTGAAATAGAAAGTCACATAACGCAAAAACAAAAGTTTTAATACGACAACTCAGAAAGATTGATTCGAGACAATTAACAATCACTCATCACGTGTTTCAAATTTACTCAGAAAACGTAATAATAGATTTATTGGCACGAGCCAGAAAAAATAATAGAATTTTCTTATAATATAGACACAAATCAATACAACATTTAGTACTTGTAGTTAATATAAAATGCGTGGTACAATTAAATGCTAGAATCCAACGCAGGATAAAAGTTTGCAATTTAGTTCAACGAGTTCAACTAATAATTTTTAAAATTTTATTATTTATTACTATATTATTATTCAGGTATGTACTCGTAAATCTCCTCTAGAAGAGATATTAAGAAATAGCCTAAAGCCAAGATTAGATCCAAGTAACGACAACTGAACGGGGAATGTAGGACGGAACGAATTGGTAAACGATCATAAAACTGAATCTGTTTTTTTTTCTAATTCGATCCGAAACCAATCTTTGGTCTTTTATAATCTAAGCAATTAAATAATTGCACTAATCATTTGTTACTTAGAACATTTGAAAGCAAATTGATGAAAATATTCTAATCTATTTCGAGAATTAGTTTCATTTAGGAAGACATATCTGTACTTATGTTACGTAGTAATAGAATTTATTAAAACTTTCCTTCGATAAACTCAGGTTGTTGGGTTATAATTTAACCCTTGTAGCTGTGGACTGTATTAAGCACTGATTTGTTTGTATATTATGCATTTGTTGCAGTTCTAATTACAATCACTGATTTGTTACTAAGTTATAAGTGAAGATATATTTATGTGTTATTTATTACATGTTGTTTTGCGGACTTTACATTTAGAAGTGAACAACTAGTTCAAATAAAACACTCCCCTCTACCAGGGGTAGCAACCAATCCGTGTAAAGCTTAATGCCCTGAAGGTTGTCACCTTCATGGCCAATATAATAAACAAAAATACGTCTGAACATATTTTTTTGAGATTTGTGATTTGAATGCTTTAGGAAAATGCAGAACCAGAACCAGCAAATGTTCGCTGATAGTTTCTTTTTGGACCGAGTGTAAATTTTGTAGATTTATTAATTCTATTCACACCTGCGCTACTAGTTACTAGTACAGTAGTACACTAGTAGTTAAGTTTTAATTTATATAAATAACGAAATACTGCGAAATGCAAAAAAAAGAGTATATTCCAAATGCAATCTGCAAGTGCAAGGTGAATCGACTTAGGCTTTGAGTCTGTGAACTTCTAATTCGTGTTTGCAAGAAAAATTACCTTCTGATAATTTCCGTTTCTTCTCTTTATCTACGCCTAAAATATACTAAATTGATATTTGCTAAATGCAAAGTTGTCAACTAGTGTGACACATTTCTAGTGTCTAGCTATTAAGATAACAACTGAATTTAAATTGCTCGTTTTGCAGTAAAACAAAGTGGCACAAGTCGGACTATGCTAAATTTATGCCAAAACACGGAAATGCTACGGAGCGCGATATGAGTCTGCCCCGGTCAGAGTTATCTTGAGATCTTTCGGATCACGGTCAATATCACAACAGGATACCTGGAACACGGAATCTAATCTATGGTAATGTTTAAATAAATTATCTAACTTTGTGGTGTATTGCATTAAAGCAAATTGCTTAAACATTCCGTTTCATAAACACATGGTACATGATTACCTACTACTGATAATTGCGTAGGATGAAAAATGAAGTATATGATAGGGGATTCAAGAATGAGTAAAATCAATACGGATTTTTAACATCACTATAAGCATAAGGCCTCATTTTCTAGCCTTTTTTTCTAGTTGTGCTAGTGAAAAAGTGCATTTTGCTAGTAAAATTTACTATATCTTTGTACTGATCTATCTTGTAACACATGGTAACATGGTACATGAATATCTACTACTGATAATTGCGTAGGATGAAAAATGAAGTATATGGCGGGGATTCAAGATGGAATAAAAATAGTACGAATTTTTAACTTCACTTTAAGGCCTCATTTTCTAGCCTTTTTTGCTAGTTGTGCTAGTGAAAAAGTGCGTTTTGCTAGTAAAATTTACTATATCCTTGTATTGATCTGACTTATAAGAAAAATACATCATCGTAATGAATTAAATTTTTAAATCATAAACGATACGACCTGAGGAACTGTTACATATCACCTTTTTTTATTTTTAATTCACACATATGTTTATTATAGAGTTAAATATATTATTTTTTATTTTTGTAATATTCCTTATTTTGGTAAATTATTTTGCTCCTAAAGTGAACTATGGAAGGACGGACAGATTAGTTTAGAACTAAACATACTTTTTAGCAAATTTATTTTACTTACCGAAAAATTGGTGTAACAAAGTGGTATCTCCAAATATGAATCCTGAAAAGAAAAAAATATTCATATTAATTCATGAAACTGAGAAGAGATTTTTAAATAATTTTGAACAAAACTAGTGTTGTATAGCATCGTGCTTTAAGGCAAATTGCTGAAACTTTTTTAAAAAAGATTAATTTTTTTTTGAACTTTGAAAAAATTAGATTTTTGAGGAATTTTAAATTTTGTGTGTGTTTGTGTGCGGATACAAATTTTCGTCGACGATTTCAGGAACACGGATCAACCGATTTGAATTATTTAAAAAACCATTTGATTGGTATTGATAAGGAGACCTGCTGATTAGTTTTTGGCAAAGGCAGGTTCAGCCGTTTCAAAGATGCGGGGCAAAAAGTGCCGAAAACGGTAACTCAGTTTTTAAGAGAACGGAGCGTCTGATTTTCATAATTCAAAAAGCATTTTACTTGTATTGACAAGGTGAAAAACTGATTAAATTTTTGTGAAGGCAGGTCTAGCGGTTTCGGAGATCTAGTTAAAAAAGTAAAAAAAGTTAAGAAAAAGTAATAAACTTTTGTTTCTAATAATGGAATACTTATTAGTATATAATTTATTATGACATATAGAAAGGAATAACATTATGATATAGACTATGTGATTTAAACGATAATAATCTTGTCACATGTTTTAAAGAAGGAAAAATGTTTTCTTAGTAAAATGTCCAATAACAATATGATTAACAAATAACAAATCAACAATTAAATTGATGATTTAGATAGAACCAATATCATGGAAATGAAATATAATTTTGGCCTTTGTAACTTTCAGGTCACATTCCAAGTTTTTCTATGTTTCACCAAATTGTTCTAGCTTTTTTCGTAAGATTACGCAAAAATTATAAATTTATAACATTGTCAAGACAACCAGTGTTACTGATAATGATCCTTGCTATGCTTTTCAACCTGAAAAAACATTTTCATATACAGAAGTGAGAACACTATATTGACTTGATGTGACTTGAAAGTCACTTAATTACTTAATACCACAAAATGTTTAAATTGATTTGTTTTTTTATTTGCTTATATTGGCTTATGATTACTGAATTTTTATTTCCTAAGTTTTTTAGATGTAAAACAAATATTGGGCCCATAGAGAGTTAAGTTAAAATAGCTCTTTTTTTAATGATTGTAGATACCTACTTATATCTTCTCATATATTATTATGATATTAACTCGAATCATGGTGCGAGAGTTTTCTCGTTGCCATATCACACCGCAGTTCCTAATGACAATTGAAAACATATATAAACCATAGGTAACACATATAACAAGTATAACGTGGATATCACCAATCGTGTTGACTAAAGTGCGGGTTTATAACTAGTCTGAATATATATTAATATATGGCTATTACATTTATTATATGAAGGATTCTTTTCCGCATTTTTATGACTAATCATTTACCGGAGTGGCTACTTTCAAATAAGTCCTTTTAATCTCGTGCCACTGCGTTTACGTCCGCGGTCTAAAAATAGTCTTTAATTTCCATGATAAATTCGAAACCGGGCAAGACGAGGTAATAAAATAAATCGGGTTTAGCATTCCCTATAAGTCATTTTTCATTACATGATGCATGTTTGCGGTTGCTTAAAAATTGACATATCTGGTATTTCAGCGCGGCCATCGTAAAGGAAACAAGATTGAGACCGCATTCTTATCAGAACAACGATTAATCTGAGAGCTGGTGGAAATAATAGATAACTTTTGGTGCTATAATCATAGATCTTAATATTACATGAACTGCTAGTCAAGCGCTAAATAAGTGCTCAAACATAGATGGGTATGTGACGTCACATGTCTGAGCGAACATTGCCGACGACAATCGCGGACTCTCCCGATTGATTAAATGCCATATGTCATATGTTTTATTTTGATAATATAATGGCAATTGTGATGGGTGATAATTTTGTAAGAATTGATATTAATAATATTGATCACAATAGTTAATTTAATTCAAATATTATCTGTAACATTTTTATTTCAATAATATAATGGCAATTGTGATGGCTGAAAATTTTGTTAAAAATGATATTGATAATATTTCCCCTGCGAAATCGAATCCACCTGTTAAAATCGGTTTATATATTATAAGGCCTATGTTAGGCACGTAACATATGACATATGGCATTTAATCAATCGGGAGAGTCCGCGATTGTCGTCGGCAATGATTGCTCAGACATGTGACGTCACATACCCATCTATGTTTGAGCACTATCTACAACGGAAAACATATGAAAACTAGTCCATGTAATGTAATGTGTCTATGGCTAAAATATACAAATACCACCTGCTGAAACGATTCTCCTTCATTTGTTTGTTAGTGAATTAAATACTGTTTCTACCTACTGACTTCAATCTTTATGGATTGCTTAAATATTTTATATATGCATCAGGAATCTAATCTTTAGCTGTGACAGATTTTTTTTAAAATGTAAAGTAGTATCAATGATGGGCCCATAACCTGTGGAAACTTGCGACTTAATTCGAAGAAGCTTAAATCTAGAGATTTTTCCTCTCCCAACTTTGCCTTTTATTTAATGTCATACTTATATTTTTCATAAAAACATTTTATACACTAATAATCAAGAATATAATCAGATTTCAAGAGAATACTTAATGCCTAACTAAGTGTCCACAAAGATATCATATTGATGATATTTGTGTTAAATTGTACTGATCTAACACATTGAAATATATTACCAAAATAGATTACTAGTGATTGGTTATAAATCCAATAGGCACTTCGTTCCAAGAATAATCCATAAAAATAAGTAATTTTAAGCCAAGACTGCCAACTAAGATTTGGCTTACTTTGTATTAAACTATTGTTATGACAGATTATAGTTTTTTCTATTTCTTTTATCAATAACAATCAGAAAATTACTTACATTCTGAGTTATTTTGATTCATATTAATTATATATAATTATAGATAGTAGTTACCCCAGTTGGTAATTACTATTAAATGCAATTTCACTGGATCAAGTTAATTGGCCATATATTTTTTTAATTTCTCTACTTCTGGTGCATGGTGTAATTTTTGTTTCTATTTTCTATCTTTATTATTATTGTTGTTACTACTTTTTCTATCAATGTTGGCTCTTTGTTTAACGACGCTGGTCTCTGGACGAAGTTGCTCATAACTATAGTTGCTTCCTGGACGACAAACGGACGGACGGAACGGGTTTCAAGTGTACAACAGGAAATACATAGATATACTAGCTCTTATCTTAGGACAGAGATGCATTTTCACACATTGGATACGTGTAAAAAATTTTGGAAATTGAAAATAACAGCAGCATAATAATTGGCAACTTTAATGTTGCTGTGGAAAATGCCCTAAAGTGGACAACTTGCGATTTTTTGAAAAATGTAGGATGATTGTATTATTAAATCTCAAAAAACAGGGGGTAGTTGTAACTGAAAATCTCACTTGAAGTGATATACAAACATCTGTAGAGTAGAGGGGGGCTTGAAGGTCCGCGGGTAAAAAGGTCCAGCACCGATATATCAGAAACAAGTAAAGTTAAGGGGCACAACTAGTGTGAAATTTTCAAACAATCGAATTTTCAATTCTTCCATATTTCGATAAGTTATACCTTTAAAAATAACATACCTGAATTTTAAATCGATATCTTAAATAGTTTTTGAGTTACAGCCATTCAAAGAGTATATATATAGTATATAGTATAACGATCACTTAATCTTTAAACGCGTTTTCCTCGAAACAGCATTTTCCGAATTTGCTGCAGCGATTACTCAAAAACAAATGATCCGATCACTCTCAAATTTTTTTTACATGTTCTATATATAGTTCTCCGTAAAATGAACTATCGATTATTTGATCGGATCAAAAATCGAATTTTGGCAGTCCAAAAACGACCAAAATTTTGGGTAAAATTCGACTTTTTTTTAAAAAACGCTGTCATTTTGTCAATTTTTGATTTTTTTCTTTATCGTAGTTCATTTTACAGACAATATTATCTAGTTTAACATGCTTTTTTTTAAAAAAAATTTCATCCACGTAGAAGGCCGGAATCACTACAGCAGTGAAGCGCCTTTTTTTTGTCGCGCCGTTGGAGATCGATGATAACTTAAAAAATATTTAATTTTTTTCTCCAAAAATTTTACTATGTATTCTTAAAACATTTATAAATATATTTCTAAAATTTTGAAATGATTGATAAAATAGTTTTTTTAATATAAATTCCCAAAAATCACGTTTATTTTAGGCGGTTACACTAGTTGTGCCCCTTAAGAATATTTAACAAAAATATTTGAAAGTGTGATTAATGTAATGGATAATTAGGAAAAATGTATCTATATCAAACCTTAAGTTGTGGTAACATGTTTTGTATTTCCATTCGAATTCTCTCCTGTCTTCTGGTAGTTGTTGAAACGCACGTGCAAAAATTGTCATAGAGCTTTTGCGATAACTTACACGTCGTTTGCCTTATATACCTTATATACCTTATATTCCGTGGCACAGGTAATTCTAATAAGTTAAGAGATAGCATTTTGCAATTATCAACTATCGCTTATCACTGCTGACATTTCTACCGGGGAAATTTATTGCTCGTGACAATCGCAAATCAGTTAAAAAGTTTATTTATGCCACTAAACGACGTTCCAAAAAGATTACACATCTGAGCTTTTTGTCTTCAACTTGGGAAATTTGCATATAGGTCGCGAGTAACAAAGTTTAGGTAAATAATCAGGTGATTGATAGAAAAGCGTTGTTTAGATTATTTTAGGAGTTTAGTACTTCTTTTAAATGAGCCAGTTTGTGACTCATGTGGTAGTAGATCATATTAGGAATATTCCTGATATTATCACAAAGAGAATGCACAACCACTGGGTTGCCTTCTAATAATGCTAGGACAAAAATTGTATTCATACACACGCATTCACCCACACACCCACACACACATACATCAATTTTGCCACACACACATACATCAAGTCTGAAATGTTCAGAAACCTTTAAAACGTAAAGATATATACATATAAAGAAATTCATTTTCGATTTTTTTGCGATTACTATAACTTACCCTATGAGAAGTTTGAAAAATTGTTAAATGTTGTTGGACCTAATTGGACTAAATTCTGAGATATCAAATATTGGTTGGAGACATGTAATAATAAAATAACAAAAATAAATAATTACTGACAAGGTATCACAAAAATGTATATGATGTTTAAAAAAAAACTTTATACAATTTTTAAACTGATTTTATAAGTTCTTTTTTAGAATTTTTCATTTGCTTTAAAGTCAAAGTGCAATGAATGATTTTATATTTTTATTCACATAGACCTTTTTCAATGTTGTTTCTCATTCAAAAAAATGTGACTTCTTCCACACGCTCAGTCATTTGTTTAAATTGTTATCAAAACATATTTGTATTTTTCTTTTGCGATTAAATGGCATTACGTATTTATTTTATTATTGCATAACGTCAATGACTTGTTGCAAAAATTGCGTTTATGTCACGTTCTCAAACAACTCCGGAAAATGTAATTACATCATTAGAGTTATTTTTCTTCCTTTCAATAGTTAAAAAGTGAAAAAAAAATCATTGTCTAAGGTGGAAATTTATATTTACATATACTAGAAGTTTTAAAATATCTGGTTTTTATTATTTGTAATTGTGCGTGTTGTTTTTGTCGAATATTAGCTGAACAATTTCAAAGTATTCCAAGGAGTTTCTATAGGAACTTTAGACAATATGTTTTTTATTCTGTCTGAAGAGGATGTAATACAGTTATAGAGATTTATTAAGCTCAAATGCAATCACCTGGCATATTTGTAACTTGACTTAGTATTGGAACAATTTAAAAGGGTTTAGGGTGGGGTACAAAGGTCCAACTTGACTCTCAGTAATTATACTGTCCAAACAAAATAAACTGCATGACAACACAAAACATGTCTCAAATAAACAACTATTATACTATGTTCAGTAAATTCACAGTTTATTTTTAATTATAGAAATATGGTATTTAGCTTATTTTTTAAATTTGTCACCTGTCTCTTTTTACCCCATAGACAGAGTAAAAAGAAACAGCTAGGGGAGCGAATAAATTTAATGGCTAATTTTTAACTTTTAAGGGATTTTACGAAATAATAGATACATTATTTAACCAAGGCGAAATACAAATTTCATAGGCACATTTTTTAGAAAGATCACACTATATATGACCTTGATCTGATATTCAGTCAGAAATATTCATCAGTAGAATTAGAATAATTATTGATTTAATTCATTTTTTGTAAAATTGTTTTTTTTTTAAACTTATTTTTTTTACACATTTGCGATTATAAGGATTTAGTTGGTTCTTTTCATCCCACCCACATGTAATCTTTTATAAAGGTTATATAAAAAAATCTGTTGTATCTAACTTAAAAAAGATTCTATGAAGCAATCAAAGGACCATATTCGCGCAAAATTAAGTACTATGAAAAATTCTAACCGCTGAACTATACTGGCTTCTGGGACGCAAATCAATTCTATCTATTGACAATAAACTTCTAATTCACATGGTAGTAATAAAACCAATATGGACTTATGGCATAGAATTGTGGGGCTCTGCTAGCAAAAATTGCTCATAGAATTGTACTGTATTCTGATTGCTATTAAAAATGAAATAAAAATTAAATCAAACAACGTATACTTAAAAGTAATATTCAGGTGTCATAAACTGTTGCTCAAAAAGAAGCCAACGAAAAAATACTTTTGTTATGAATATTGGTAAATCCGTTTATCTTCTGATAGCGGCGTCATAGGAATTAAAATGATGGTTGCACATCTTTTAGGAAGTATTCTACTTTAATGTAGTCTATTTAAAAAAAATTATACTTTACTTATTTTTGAGGTAATGGTGGTGAACCTTTTTACCCTCGTAACTTTAAGCTTCACTTTACTCTATATAGTTACCGCACTCCGTTGAACGATATTTAAAGTTCGTAAATCATGTCAGTAGAAGCTCTCAGATAAATCTGAGAATATACAAATATAGTATAAGTCTATGAATGTATAATTGTGATAGTGCCAAAAAGAACAAGGTACGTGTTTACTCATCAAAATAAACATATAATCACCATCGGTTAGTAATTATAATTCTCTTCCACAATCGAATAATCCGTGCGCGATACGCCTTCGGATAATTCTTGCCCGATACATACGTTTAACCTGTCGCTCCATTCCTCCGTCATAATTTTGCAAGTGCAAAGAAGAATGAAAAATAAAACTGTACGAAAACAAAAACGAGCATCGGAATGTTCGCCGATCTTTTGTGTCGAACACTTGACATTGTCGATCGACAGGAGAAAGCTCTCAACACAAGACACCGTTACCGCGAAAAAGAAACAGGCGGCGGGATAGGCATAGGCGCAAGAAAAGACGAGACGAGACAAGACTTCTTGACTGCACTCGAATGGCAGGAGGACGGACGACCAGTGCTGGATTTACAGTAGGGGCAGTCGGGGCTACTGCCCAGGGCGGCAAATTTTCGGGGGCGGCAAAATTTGAATAGCAAGAAAAAAAATCTATACATTTTAGTTAACTGAACTTAACTGTTAATTGAACTTAACTGGTTCAAATAGCCGATTATTAAAATTTATTATTTTGCCTTGCCCTTCTCTCCGAACATAAATTATCAAATTGGTTAATTGGCAATTTGGCTAATATAAAGATTCGTAAACCAGCTGAAAGTTTAAAAAAAATATGTTCTTCAGATCTCGAGCCCTTTTAAGATGAAGAATTCGTGCACTTCCAAGCTTAAAGCGTCCAAAAAAATTAAACTAGTGACGCATGGCATTGTGCCTTTAAGGCAAATTACTGAAACTTTGCGTACTGAAAATTACATTCTATAAAAAGCTTTAAAATTTTTTGAGAAATGTTAAAAATTGACTTTAAAAAACTTTTTCTTTATATTTTGATTATTTGAAAATTATGAACATTTTGCAAAACAATCGCGCCACGTAGCTGTTTCAGAGACGAAATATCGAAACTCAATTACCATTTTTCAAAACGGCTAGACCTGCCTGTGCCAAAAACTAATCAGCACGTCTCCCCATCAATACAAATATTATATTTTTTTAATTATTCAAGTCGATTTCGAGAACACGGATCAACCGATTTGAATGATTCGATTCCTATTGATAAGAAGACGTGTTGATTAGTTGTTGGCCAAGGCAGGTCCGATTGTTTCGAAGATATGGGCCAGAATTCCAAAAATGATATTTCAGTTATGGAGAAACGGAGCGTCCAATATCATTAAAAAATGTACATATATTGACAAAATGAAGAACTGCTCAAATTTGTAGGAGGCACGTCTAGCTGATTCGGTAATCCAGGAAAAAAATGTAAAAGAAGCATTTGGCGGTCAAAAGTGATTATTAGGCATATGCACATCAAATTATCAGATATTTTATAGATATTTTAATGATAAGCATAAATTTTGTATACATTTCTATGGTTGCTGCAACATTTTTTATCGCGGTTACACGCTTCTATATTTTGTGTTTATGCAGCTGAAGCAGAGCGATTGCTTTAAAAAAAGTTCAAAATTTTTAACACATTTCATAATAATAAATATAAAAAAACACAAAATTCTCAAAAAAGTCTTTTTTTTCAAAGTTTTTAAAAATTTTTTTTTTTTTTATTTTAATTTTCGGTACGGGAAGTTGCAGAACTTTTCCATAAGGCACGATGCCAAGCACCACTATTTATAGTATGTAATGCGTAATAAATTTTCTGCAATCAAACAGTTATGTTAATTTTAATAAAATGATATATAAAAACTATTTGAGTAAATTTCAGGGATGAGGCGGCATTTTTGTCAGTGCCCCAGGGCGCAAAATTTCTAAATCCGGCCCTGCGGACGACAGACGGACTCGGACTCTGACTCTGACGGATTGACTTGGCGATGATAGCCAGATAGTGTTGCATTTCAAGATGCTTTGTACGATGACATTTGCGGATATGGATTCTTGATAAAAGTAACAGACGGAGATATTAATGATGCTGCCAGTAATTGACGTAAGGGACGAGGTTGAGCGGTGATGGTAAATATTTGCATTCTTCTTGAATGTGTTTGGCAAATAGAATTTTTTGGAGTAAAACTTCTTTAGGCGCGACTAGGGTGTCAATCCGTACAAATGCAACGGAAATAGCGTTACGCCCGAACTGTACGTCATTCGCTCTCGATGAAATCATTTCAATACGGGTCGATTGTGATTAGTCGTCGTGTATGTGAACAGAGATCTGACGTTGTATGCGTACCGATATCAACGAATAGACATAGATAAATAAACATTTTAATGTTACATCGTAGTACAAGTCTTGATTTAATGAAAAATGCCTGAATCAGAAAAATATTTTACATTGTTCCTTGAAAATAATAAAACAAATTAAATATTTGTGCCGTGCGTAAATTTATTGATTAGAAATTATTTCTATATTAATCGTAGCTTCTATAAATCTTTGAAGTTATTAAAATGGAAAATATTTTTTAGGCAACACAGATATTACAGCTGTTCAAAAAATGAGATTATATCGCCAGCGAAAAAGTAAAAAAATACTGTCAGTCAATGAATGTATGTTAATTTTAATTAAATGAAGTTCTTCAAACACAATTACATGATGAGTGAAGTTGCGAAAATAATATTTGTTTAGGCGTTGTTTAAAATAATACACTGTGTGAACAAATATTATAGAATTTATTAATCAGCAATTACTTCATTTTTTTAATGAAGGTTCATTTCTAAATGCTAATTACAATGACAAATCGATAAAGTCATATTTGAAGTATGACTTTAATTACATTATTGTTTTTTTAACTTCCCGTAGGGTAAGTTATTGTAATGGGCCGAAAATCTAAATTGAAATTTTTTCCATTTCTCAACGTTTTGAAGGTTTCTGAACATTTTGGCATACCTCAGAAAAAATGGATGTGTGTGTGTGTGTATGTATGTATGGATACAAATTTCCAGTCACGTTTTCGGGCGCACGGATCAACCGATTTGAATGGTTCAAAACACATTCGATTCCTATTAATAGGGAGAAGAGCTGATTAGCTTTTGGCAAAGGCAGGTCCAGCCGTTTCGGAGATACGGAGCAAAGAGTGCAGAAAATAGAAATCGAGTTTTTGAGAGAACGGAGTATCCGATTTGAATGATCTAAAAAACATTCAAGTAATGATTGGGAGAAGTGTTTATTAGTTTTTGGCAAAGGCAGGCCCAGCCATTTTGAAGATACGGAGCTAATGATGTAAAAAATGTCAGTTTTTGAGAGAACTAAGCGTCTGGTTTAAATGATTCAAAGAACTTTCTGCTTGCCTTAACAAAATAATTGATTTTGGAAAAAAAAAATTGTTTCAACTTTTTTTTTCAAAAAAAAATTTTTTTGTATATTGAAAACAATTCAGTTTTTTTTTAATTTTGACTATAGTTCTAATATACTTTAAACAAATAATTTCAACTTTGCAATTCAGTTTATATAATTCTTATAAATATTAGACAATGTCACAATATTAATAATAATCTATTTGAAAACATTCAATATCCCTCGATTACGATACCTCGTTACGGTACGGGAAGTTCCAGCAATTTGCCTTAAGGCACGATATATTGAATATTGAATGTCACATGTCACATATCACACTAGTTAAATATTATACATATTTTTAATGCTATTATAAATATATCATTTATAATTTATCATTATATAAATATGTATAATGATTGACATTAATAAATGTGTGCATCACGAGTGTTACCATATTACTAATAAGCATTATTCAAAATTGTTATATGATGTGTTTATTTTTACTCAAATACCATCTTGTACAGTAGCAAATAAGTTTTACTTCAATCGCGTGTGAACCTTACGCGCACTCTTTTTATATATTAATTGTTAATTATACCTTCTTTACTCCAAAAATATGTAACCGAACCATTCCTTATACGTATCCGTTTTGCACTCGATGGCATATATCTTGCGCTTATCTGCAAAATTTCTTTCGTTAGTCTGATACATTTTTCACCTGTATCTGATTTCTTATTTTGTATTTAATAGCTGTCGTCATTGATGTTTATAATCGTCCATAAGAGCAATCTCGATCAGCGAGTCAATAAATGTACATTTTAATTGCCGAGTCAGTGAACTCCGCAAGTTGCCATTGCAACATGCCGAGGCACATTTATGTTTTTTCTTACACTTCATTTCACAAAAAGAAAAAAAAAGAAAAACAGTTGCAAATGTCGCGACTGGAACTAGAAATTTTCTTGTTGCAAAAAATAGATAAATGCAGCAAATTTATTATTATTATAGGTATAGTTTATGGCGGTGCATTTAGACGGACGGTTGGAGGAAAATTTGCGAGGGAAGTAATAATGATAGTGCACTTAAATCAATATTAAACTAGTGGTGCATGGCATCGTGCCTTAAGGCAAATCGCTGAAACTTTCCTTACCGAAAATATTTTTTTTAAAAAAAGCTTCAATTTTTTTTGAAACTTTGATAAAAATAGATTTTTGAGAACTTTGAAATTTTTGAGAAAATTTGAATTTTTTGATTTTTTTTTCATAACTTTTGAAAAATTTTGAACTATTTTTAACTTTTTACGAAATATCTCTATCTTCATTAAAATAGTCGCAGTCTTAGGGATAAAATATGAGAGAAGTGAAAACAAAATTTATACTTATCATAAAATTCTCTATAAAATATCTCATAACTTGATGTGCATATGTCTAATGATCTTTCTTGACCGCCAAATGGCATTTATTTTTACTTGTTTTACTCGATCTTCAAAATCGCTAGACCTGCCTTCTCAAAAATTTAATCAATTTTCCATTTTGTCAATACAAATAAAATGTTTTTTGAATCATTCAAATCTGGCGCTCCGTTCTCTCAAAACATGAATTATTATTTTTGGCACTTCTTGCCTCGTATCTTCGAAACTTCTAGACCTGCCTTTGCCACCAAGTGACCTCGTTCACCAAGTCGCAGTCCTCTTTTATCTTTTGACACTTCATAAAATGGAAACATATGAGGACTAGCAGCCCATGTAATGTAAAGTCTATGCGTTGTATCATTTTTTTCTTTTTTTCATCGATTTTTTCCTCCGGCGCTCAGTCTATATTTCTTGCAAATAGAAGAAAATCTACGCCTATGAATGTCCGTAATAATGGACCTGTTATGCGTCGCCGTGTTGTCGACTTGTATTAGAAATCGCAAAATGTTATTAAATTATAAGATTATTATTTCAGACATAATACGAGCCTGACTCGCGCTTGACTTGTGCTTCCTACACTCTTTTGCACAGTCGGAGAGAATGATTTACAAATCGCTTAAGATCAGATGCAAAAACACGTTCACTGCGAAATGGTCGAGTTTTCTTATCTATTTTCTGCTCTTTATTTGTTATTAGCTAAAGATTACATTTTGAAAAATAGCTCGCGAGGTTGTAACGACTCGATGCATTTGCAACTTTTGTATCAGGATTATAAATTCAAAGCTATTCATCGACAACTTTACAGGAGCAATTCTATTATTGTTGGCCGGAATTTATTTTTTGTCTTGCAACCATGGGTTCCATTTACATGACAGCTTTTGGACAGCTTGATGTAATTTTTTACGTGAAAATCAGATTGATTCAGATGTCCCGGGTTTGATACCCACTTGTTGTCAGGCGGCAGTGACAACGGTTTTCACTTAGAAATATTGATAGCAAAATGTTTCCAAGTGAAAATAACTCTTATCCGGCATTGCTGCACCAATAAAAAATGAGACCTTTTAGATAAATTCTAATAATAAAATCATCAAATATGGATGGATTAATCATTGGGTTACCATCTAAAAATACGAAGTAAGGAGAAGTTTCTTCCCAACAGCTCATAGGACGTAAGGTTCTGATTGCTGTTAAGATATGAGAATAAAAAAAATAGTAAAAAATCTAGTAATGATCTTATCACAAAAAACTTTGACTATTCTTTGTTGTTGCCATCTAATTGTGATAGGTTATCACAACAGTTTCGAGACATAGCAAACATGGCAAAATAGTCGAAAATATATTTCTATGTAGACTGAAAATAAATTTATTATCAATACCCAAAAAACTTCAGATTTGCATTAGTTAAGAAGATGAGATTAAATTTTGTAAAAAAAAATATATCGATAATGAGGAAGAAAATTGATAAGACTGAGCATAACTAGAATAAGCAATTCTTTAAAAATCTATAAGACTTCTAAACAGTTTTCTTATTTCAACTAAAGTGAATGTCTTAATAATATTTAGCCTATAATAACGATTAATATTTTTTATTTATTTTATTTTTACTGATGCTACTGGAAGGCAACCTAATACTTGACTTATTCCTGTTTTGATATATTACACAGGCCTACAAATTTTTGTAAATGTTAGAGCTGATTCTTATAGTATTTTTTGCGCTGATTTCAAATCTGCAAACCATATTTTTGTATCAGCTCTAGTTTGGAACTTGGAAAGAAGTTGCCGAAACCAGGTTCATTGTAGGTAGGTCGTCACGGAAAAGAACTTTTCGCAGAATCAACTAAGGCCAAATGGGTCTTGTAAGTTTGTATGTACGAGTAGGCATATCTCATTAAAATAACATAATAACATAAGTATTTATCATACCTTGAAAACTAAAGCTCATAGAGAAAAACCAATGTCATTTTTGAAATCAGCGCCCCAAGTATACTTAAAAACAGCATTAAAATCGTTTGCACCATTTCCTTTGTTGGCCGGTGTTATTTATTAGAAGACAATCTTTCATATCTGGCCTCAAAAAGTCTATTTTTACTTAATTTTAGAAACATATTTTCGGTCTTTATTTTGAAGCGAAAATAGTTGTCACTACTGTTTGATACAACGCGGAATTTGAACTTGGGACGTTGTGATTACAAGGTCTAAGTTACCACTGCAGCTGACATTGGTAATATTATATTGGCATGTGATGTATGACCCATATTGACAAATAATATCAAGTACACATCGGTAATCAATATATAGCTCATATTGATAATCAATATTTTACTCATACTTGCAACCAATATTTGGGATTTTTTGGAGTGTAATCAGATATTGAAAATTGTTTTGGCTAATTATACCACAAGATGTAAATATAATTTAAAAACTCCAAAAATGAAGGATTGTCAAAAACGTGGTCCAATATGGACTGTCGAATTATTGAGTCATATTATTTATTTCTAAATATGGATTGCGAGTGGCATTTGTACATCTTGAAATTTAAAAGCTTTTGATTATTGAACAAAAATTATGAAAAATATTTGGGAAAATTCTGTTATTCATAATACTTTTGGCAGAAAAGTGAGAGAATACTTTTGAAAGAAAAGTGAATTCACTTATTCACAAAGTGAAAGAAAGGTGGATAAAGTTATGATTTATACCTACTAGTATCCATTTTCTGTTTATGGCTTAACATTCTAAAACCGAAAATAAAATAAAAAACCAGAATGTGATTCAAAAGTGCTGGCTTCTTCACGGAAGGAAAGTGTAGTCAGGCACTACCAGTTAATACCGAGTTATTAGGGAAGTACTTTAAGTGCTAAGACCTCCGGAGCTACCGTCCACCTAACCATAAGAAACATCTAACAACCTGATGATTATTGATTACAAACAGAAGAACCGGCGGAAAAGTGAAATGTTAGCGCTTCGAAGATTCAATTTCCAGTAAAATTACATATATCGGACTTACGGGAAATCGGGGTGATAGGGGTAAAGCTCAATTTTGTAGGAAGGCAGGCTTAGGAAAACTATTGTTGGTAGTCTGATCACAACTCAATACATAAGTAGTGACTTATCATATGATTTATATTAATATTTATCATAATAAGATTTATGGGTTATTTTGTGGTAATGATAACTTGTTTCAAATTAGAGTACATTGGAGATTTGGTATTCTTGGTGCACCAAATTTTTTCACAAATTTCGGTTTTTTGATGTCTTGGTTTTCAATGTTAGTAATATTAACCCTTTCCACTCGTGAATTCCAAGATTTATATGAATTTTGCCCTTGGAGCCGCCGCATCCGAGAGGAAAGGGTTAACTATTATTTCAATAAAACGTTAGTAAAAGAGGTTATGGTATGAGGATATGGGTATTATCTATGGGTGATGATATAATTTATATTAATATTTATGATTATAAGATTTATAGGCCTATTTTCTGACGAACTAGCCATGATATTCTTGCAACTTTTTTATGTTATGTTTTTATTTTCTCATGGTAACATGACATGTTCTAAATAAGAGTCTTTTAAAGATTTGGTATTTTTGGCGCACTAATTTTATTTTAGTGCATCGGTTTTATTTTGGTGCACCAATTTTATTTTAGTGCACTAAATCATGATTATTTTATGATGGATCTCTATATGTCGGTAGTCACGAAACTTGGTCTTAAACAGCTATACTTATGGTGGTTATATGAACTTTTATTATATTTTCGGTACTGTCAACGGCTGAAAACTAACCTCCAAATGGTACAAATGTCAAATTGACATTACTTCGACTTCATGTACCTTGCCTAATGTTATGTCAATGTTGCCATTTTCTATAAAACATGTATCCCAGAATAGCTATTACTCTTGTAGTCACATTTTAAACGAAAAAAGTGCGAAATTTCCGAAAGATATATAGATCCAGAAAATTCCATTAACTGGCTAAATCTTATAAATTAATCTGGCATAGTTGCAAATCTCATAAATTAATCTGGCAAGTCCTGAAACCTTTAGTTGAATTTGAATCTTGTCTCCTATGTTTAATAATTTTTTTATCATGTTTCTATAATTTTTAATCTTATATTTGTCTTGCAAAAAATAATGCAAATACCTTTTGCAAATGAGTGTAATTTTCAAAAATAGAGCAAAGTCACGTCTTAGCCACGAGTTTGTAATTTTCTCTGGCAAATTTATCTCAAAAGTGTGGAACAAATTAACTTAGATGCATTATATTATGCAATCGACATTTTTTTCGAAATGAAGTTAAATAATCAAGTTGATATATCTGTCCACAAACGTTTATAATATTCAGATAATTATCAAACTTAAGATGAGAAAATTTTAGTTATAAAAGTGACTCTATACAAAAATAGAAGACGATATTTAATATATATTTTTTAAGCCTGCTGATTCATTCAATTTTATATTATAAAAAATGGGCTATTATTCAAAAGTGGTAAACTTCTTCTGGTAATATATTCAGGATCTATCCAAAACAAACTTCTTCAGGTATCAGTGTTCCATCTTTTTTCCTTGTGTTTAGACATCTTTGCTCTATTTTGGGTATTGGTAAATTAGTTTTACTTGCCATTAAAAGTTAAAATTTAATAACATAAATATTATTTCCCAAATTTACTACAAGACTTCTTAAAATATGACAAAATTCAATGTCTTATTCCTTAAATAGTAATTACTTTACCTCAAATCCAAAATCCAGTTACATGTGGATATTATCTAATTTTAAATGTATTACTATGCGCTCCGATCTTCTCTATCGACTTAACCTTCTAATATTCTATTGAGCAAAATTATTCGAAAGGATGAAAGTTGCTCGGGAAGTATGGAATAAATTGGATGTGCTATATGATTGATACTTAGTTGTATAAGGTATCATTAAAATGTATCTCTTATGTAACATATAAAAGTTATCTGTCGCAAATATTAATTTAATTTTATAAATTTATTCATCTTATAATTTTTAAAATAGTTGTTAAAATGTTGGTTCTAACTATTGAACAAATTAGTTGGATAAGTGATTATTGAATTTTAGCTATTTGTTCAGTTGGTATAAATATTAGAATTTGACTCTACAAAGTTTGACTTTAGACTCTTGAAATCTTGATATCATGATTTTCCAAATATTTAAATATATTTTGTGTTACTACTTTTTGTTAGTAGAGGCGTCTTTTAGCTCAGACATTTGCATTATTATCATGCTCTTTATTTTATTAATACGTAAATTTTGGTTGCTTAAAAGAAATTTTTCTCTGAATAAAAATGCGACCGTTCAAAGTTGATTCTCCATTTTACTCATTTGCAATGATTGTAAATTGTATGATTACTTACATTCTGTATTTTCCGTATTATTAATCATTGCATTTTTGGGTTTCCTGACTCTTTTGAATATAATTATTTTTTATTTACTTATAACAATATTTGCGCTTCTTATTATTATTGAAAAATGGCATTCGACTTATATTTATGTCAAAAAAGGTCATCAAACGCATGATATAATATTGATATTTTTTTTGACATATTTCTTTGAAATTGTAACTTTCTGTAAATATAACAAATTTTAGAGAAGGCAAAGAAAACGTGGTATAACGAAAATTCTAAAGTCGGGTTCTAAATATAAAATTTTATGCACTTTGTATAAAAAGAAAATTTTGAAAAAGAACTAAACTAAATCTTGAAAATAATGAAAAAAAATCAAGTTTTACATTGTGTCATCATGCGTCATTGTGTAAGAAGTAAAAGTAAAAAAAAATTTACTTAATATCCTAACCTAGTATTTCTCTCGAGAGGGCTACCCAGGGGTCAACATTTCTTAAGAAATATAAAACTACATACATTTTGTGTGAAAAAAAGATAATGAACTAAACTGAGTAAGGGCAAAGAGTAAAAATATTTGATTTAATAGCGTGTGGACATTTGATACCATACTGCTTGATATCGAGCTGCCCGAGGTTGGGTTTGACTTAATTGTGAAAAATTGAGTTACAAATGTTTGCACTTCCGAATTTCCCCAAAAAAGGCATTTGGCTCATTTATCTCGAAAAGATAAACAAATTTAATATAACTTTTTAAATTAATCTAATTTTCTGAACCATTTATTTAAAATAAATCTAATAAATTCTGAAAATTTGTATTAAACTTCATACATTTTGTGTGAGAATATAAAAAAATTGCATTTATCAAGCCATGGTAAAAAATAAAAGATATTTAAATAAGATGCATGAGAAATAGGATAATAGTGACTGTTTTATTTATATAGATGGCAATTTTTTTTTCCATAGTTTGTATTACAGTAGTACTACAGTAGTTAAACATCTTACATTATTTTAAATTAAATGAGTTAACAAAGATAAGACTAGTAAATGTAGGTAAATTGATTTTTAGTAAATGTAGGTAAATTGATTTGACAATTATGAAGAAAATTTCAATAAAAATACAACAAAGTGCTTATGTTTTTATGCTGAGCTAATTTTTATATGGTAAGGGGCTAGAGGTAAAAACTCAAGAATTTCTATAACAAGATAAAAAAAAACATTATTTACAAATATATATATATATATATATATATATATATATATACCTACAAATGTTATATTTCATGTTAATTTTTGACCATTGACCGAGGCGGAAAGGAAAAGACGCACGCAATATATATAATGCATCAGCTTAAAACCGCTTCTTTCACTATTTTTTTCTGAATAATTTCTCTAAGAAATTTTAAGCATTGGTTAGACAGATATTTATTGCTTTTGTAATTGCGTAATGTCATAATCTCATCATAGGAATAAAAAAAAATTGGAGAAGAGAAAGGTACTGAGATGAACGACGCACTTGATTTTTTATCAAGTATTATGTATACACAATATATGAACCTTCATGTATATATATATATATATATATATATATATATATGTGCGTGTGTATAATTAATTTTTTGTGGCTAGACATAACATCCTGATTTTTTATTTTTATTTAAGTACATATAAGTGCATTTCATTTAAAGTAAAAAGTTGTTCAATTTGTGCATCGAATCCACCTGTTATTATTGTTTATATATTATAAGGACTATGTTAGGCACGTAACATATGACGTATGACATTCAATCAATCAGGAGAGTTCGGCGATTGTCGGCAACGCTCATTCAGCAAGTGACGTCACATACCCTTGCATGTTTAAGCACTATATACAAAGGAAAACCTATGAGGACTAGCAGTCTATGTAGTATAATGTCTATAATTAGATGCAGTAAAATAAAAACAAAAAATCTCCGTTTCTACTAAATTTTATTTTATTGATCAATTAATATTTGTTTCCACTGCATCAATCTGTCTTCTGTCGTTAAATATGATCAATTATACTTGACCTTGCACGAAAATATATTTTATATTTTCTCATGTTTTATGATCGACAATAAAATTTGAATTTTAAATGTTTCCGTAACATCTTACTAAATGGCATCCGATGTGAATCATTCGTTCTATAAGAGGAATGGGTGTATCATGTGGGCGATCGATCTTCGGATCATTTTAGAATAAATGGTTAGGAAATTTTTTGGTTTATTTATTATGCAATAGATGTAAAAATTGGTTTAGATGTTTTTCATTCCGATATCTCGCCGACCTCCTTTATTTCGCATTTTCGATTGTGGTATACCTATTTTCACGATCTGAGCCTATTTGACTCATAGAATGGTTTAACAGTTTTTGCCAGAAAAACTGATCCACAAAGGTAATTTTGTAATTTATTAGTAGAAAGTATTTATAGTAATGAAAAATTATATCAAATTCGGAGTTCGCCTTGTCTTAAAAAATATGGGAAACAATTATTACGTACTAAAGCTAGATGCCAATTTACTCATATCAGTCAAATGCATCAATTTTCAGTACAGTTTTCCGTACTTGGCAAGGATGAAATCTGAAGACTAAACATTTCAAGCGATATTTTAGTAACAAGGCTTGAAGAGCCTATTTTGGCTGTGGACAAAATTAAACTTTTTTATCAAACATTTGAGTACCTCTGTTCAATGTTTTTTATAACAATTATCGAATGCTCATGCATCCATCCAATATTATTAAAATTCATTATGATTTCGATTCATACAGTCGCTGTGAAAGAATTTCATATAACAGAACCGTTATGATAATCTAGCAATGTGCGCGAGATATTTTTTCATTGCCGTTTTATTATTGTATATTACTATCTATCCATTATTATTATTATTATTAATTTTATTATTATTGTTGAAAAGTAATTGCTAACAGAATTGCTCAGACTCATCTATCAAACCTGTAAATTGTGTTATAAATGTTTAATACGCTGCTAAATGTTAATGCATAGCGGAGCAATTAAAATTGATTTTCGAGATTTTGTTACCAGATCGTTATTGTGAATGATTATTGAAAGTATATAATTTTTTTATGAAGTTCTAAAAATGAATTTAATTATTCTTGAAATTCGTGGTTATTTTGTAATTGATGTGACATCAATTTAAATTTCGCAATTGAATATTATTTTAGAAAATAATATAGTTGAATTAAGTCATGGTACTAAACTAAATAATTTTATAATTTTTTTTTAAATTTGGTAAAGCATTCAACCCGAAACGTGGTTAAAACTTTTATATATTTTGGATATAAAACTTCATTTATGGATATTATGATAATAAAAAAATATAGTCAGCGCTCATGAAAACACATACGGGGAAGTCTCCTAGTGGCGGACACCTAAGGTTATTTATAAATAAATCAAAAACTATTTTACGAAATGTCTATGAAATTATGATTTATGTTAGATAACAAAGTTATAAATCAAACTAAATTAACAAAACCGCAATCTTTGCTAAAAAATATTTAATACTTAATACAATATCAATCAAACTTTGGTATAAAAAAATATGATTTTAAACAATGGCACCTGGTACCGGACATTTCCAAATAACCTGCATTGATCACATATGTAGCCATCACTCCCACACTCTGGCATGTCTGCATATGTGTCTTTGACAAATATTCTTAGATATTGCAAAAAAAGTCAATCCTCCCTTTTGGCTGGGCCACACCGATGCTCTCAGTTGGGCATTCACCATAAGCTTCTCATTGTTTTACTAGGAAATACGAAAAATGGGGGTATGTAGTGACCGTTAGCACTCATACAGAACAAAATTAATTAATTGGAATGAATTGCGTAAATTCTCACAAGAAATATCAATATGTTTACTGTCCGGCACTAAGCGACGACTTAGAGTCCGGTGCTAAGGGACAGACATTTTTGTTCATTTGGTGGCACCTACTAAAATTTGGTCAAAAGATCTAATAATATTCTACCATATTACGGATAACAATCAAGTACATCATTTTTTATATGCAAATTGTCAAATTTTCAAATTCATTCAACAGTTCATGTCCAATCTGACCCTGGTCACTAGTGCTTGATATAAGGTTGCACTCAGGATTTGTACTCCGAACCTTGAGGTTGCAAAACAGAAGTTTCCATCACTGCTTCACGTACACCCCAAAATACTATTTTTATGTCGAAGTTCGAACCATGAAGTGGAAAGCCTGTTGGAACTATTATTGTCGCAACCTGTTGCAAATTGTCAAACTCCGTGATCAGTCTAAAAATCGAAATGACTTTTTACCTAATAATTCCCAAATCTCTTGAACGTGTGATGAAATCGGACATTATCGTGTTAGATCTGTGTCAATTTCCTCTGTCAATATATAATGTTAAATCTCATCTGCATAATCAAATAATAAACATTAACGTAGTGAAGCATCGGCCTCATTATAGAACAATTCGGTGTTATATTTGAAAGCGCGTCTTTTGACACCATTAAATGTAGACACCAGCCGGTAGTCTTTTAGTTAGAACGCGTTGTACCCACGCTGTTAAATGTGTCAAATTCATATTTAAATATATATTATTATTGTTAGACAATGCCAAATGTGGATATTAATAATGCCGTTTTACGTACGACTTAGTAATGTGGTAATAGCAGCGTTTGTTCACAACTTAATCGATTGACGGTTAAGAAGAGAACCAAATGTGCAATTTATGTAGATTCAAATCAATTTTATAGGGGTTGTTCTTTTTACTGAATTAAATGTATGGACATGTTATCTGAAGTCCATTTTTCTATGAATTGATGTAAAACAACTGTAAAAAGACGATGAAGGTTTCGCATTGAGAAAAGCTTCTAAAAGCCACGCAAACTCAGCTCATATAATAATGGAATTCTGATTTACAATGAATATATATAGGGGTGCTAGGAGCTTATTGTAACAGGGTATAAGTATTATCAGGTGGTTTTCAAAAGAATTTTGAATGATAATTATTTTTTATATTTCTATTGTACATGTAAACCGTCCTACATCATGTCGTCATAGCTACTGTCCCGTAGGCCAACACAGTAAACAAAAGTGTGCAGGTTTGTCGTTTTTTAATTTAAAATTGTACTATCATAAAATTTTGGTGTGCATTATTATTGTGGACTAATTATAAATTTTATACATCTTATTTCGTTTCAAATTTATCAATCTTTGCATTAATGCATAATAACTAGTTGTCTTGGTTAATATAGAAAAACTAAATATGAGGTTAGTTTAAACAAAGCTTTGGGGCTAGTTGTAACATGCAAGAAATATATACAAGATTCAAGGAAAGAATATTTTGTACAATTTATTGTACGTTAATTTATGAAAAGAATTATTCGGGAACAAGTCAATTTGCTTCAGAATAAGTGAAAAATTATCAGAGGTATTAATGTCGTCATTAATATTATATTTATCAGATGATAATTTACAAGACACGTATTTTTAAATATTTTTGTACTCATTTTTTTCAATTTCAAAAGATATATTTCAATATATAGATTTGGTACTTAAACGTATATTACATACATTATATGTTTAAAATATTTTTGTATTAATGTACTAATGTAGTCTATATTTGATATGATTGAATTTGATATTTGTTTGGTGCGAGTAATAAAAGTTCAAAATTGTCTTTATTTTATTTAAAATAAATAATTCAAATTAGTTCTTCATAAATACACCAATTAGTGTATTCAATCAAGACAGTTTGAATTTTGTCTCTATATTTTTGTTTGGTTTGATGGTGAGAATGGTTTGTTCTAAATAAAATAAAGATAATTTCAAACATCTTTTATTCGCACCAAAAACAAATATAAATCCATTAATATGCAATCTAGAAACAAAATTAGCACATGACCTCCAAACAATATCGAATAACATACAAATATAGCAAAAGTGGTGCTATATGACATAGCATCATTCGGAAATATAATATAATCTCATCGTTTTTGAATACTTTTATGTACGAGATGTAACATTAGAATATCTCAATTTAAGATCTATGCATGAGAGAAATTAATTTCAAAGTGTACATTACAGTAACCTATAAAAATAAAAAGAAACTCCATAGGCCACTAATAACGACTCGTTAATTCGGACAACTGTTTTAAATACACTTTCTTCGCCGTACACTTGATTTAATAAAAGACGAATTAATGGCATACTGGCAGACACATATAAATAAAAATACACACACACATATATATATATATATATATATATATATATATAGATATATTTAATAAATTTTAAAAATAGCAAAAATTAACAAAATTTTTACCAGTGAGAAGGGGTTACATTTTGGTTAATCTATACTGTTTAAGAAATCATGTTATCATTCAAACATATAAAAATAAATATATGTGTATTTACCATGGTAAGTATGGTAAGAAAAATCATTTAGATTCCTTTCTATTACATTTCAATCCATGATAAACCGACGACATTTAGTACCTCGACCTTTTGCAAGTAAATTTATTACGATTAATATTCGTAATGATTGACAACAATAGCTGAACGACCATTTAAATAACTGTTTAGTTCCAGTTTATTTTCTTGGAAACTTTCAACAGTGCCCTATATATGATGGAATAGGTACTATTCTTAAGGATATTTATTAAGTAATATATTAGGGAATAAATATCTGTAAATTTCTGTCGAAAATTCATACCTTCTAATGTTTCTGCTAAGAAGAGCAAGTAGTTTATGAGGTGAAGACAAAGCTTCTGAAGTAGAAGGATTGGATTATTTGTCACAAAAACTATAATTTCAATTTAAATAGTCTATGTTCTGAACAAAATCCAAAATTTCCAAGAATCTAGACCTCACATTCAAATCCAAAATTTATTTTAATCGATAATTTTGGAAATAAAGAAGTACAGAAGTCAATTATATTATATAGTTCACAATTTCAACTATTAATTCAATAATCGAAAAATTTTTGGTTATTGGAATTTATATCGATAAATTATATAATAATGCAGTATATACTATTGCAAGATATACTACTTATTAATTTCACAGCAATAGCCAAGCTAAATTAAATCTAAATCTGTCATAATAATAAACTCAGTCATGGTTATTATGAAATGGAAATTGTCAGTTGATCGCTTGTCACCGTATTGCAATTGTAATTATTTTTTATTTAAAAACTTTTTTTAATAAAATCTATAAACTACTCGTTATATTTGGATTAGTGATTTTTATACTCTGTTGCTTATAGTTTCAAAGTTTTGGACATCATTTGAGCCAGAAGTTGGTGATAAGTGTCATCAAATGGCTTTTAAATTTATAAATAATAAATTTAAAAGTCATTTGATGAAACTCGATAAGGACTCGCGTTAATTACATTAATTATAATTAGCAGGTAAACACATTTTTTTGGTCGGAATTATTTCCAAAAGTCCCAGATCGATTTCAAAAATTTAGAGGTGTCATTTGGTAATCGTTTTGATTTGTTGTTGGTAAGAATCAGCCAGGCCATTTCTTCGTAAGTGATCATTGAAAACTATATTCCTAAATTTATATAGATACTATTTTAACTAGTTAAAAGTGGTGTTTAGCCTTAAGGCAAGTTGCATGAACTTCCCAAAATGTGTAAGAATTGACTTAATCAATCGAAAATGAAAGTTAGATATTTAGATAAAATTTGTAACTGTTTATTTCAAAAATAAAGTTATCGCTTTCAATTAAATCTAAACATTGCGATTTCGAATAGAATTTTCTCAAACACATTTAAATTATCTGTAATTATATTAATTATATTGCACAGACACGTGCTTATAAGCCCTAAAATTGTAGCTTATTATTTTAAATTTTAATGATTTGATAATGTTTGACTCATCACATCACAAAAGCAACTTTTGACACAAATTTTGACTATAATATTTTCTCAAACTTTGATGAATTTTTAATATTAAACTATTGGTCGTAGGACCGTAACATTTTAGCATGTTTTATAAGACCATGATATCTACTACCAAAACAAGATTTCTAAAAATCGTCAAAAAAATTTTTTTCAACGGTTAATTTCAAGAAAACGGCCCAGCCAATATCTTCCAAAAAGTTTTTCATTTTTTAAAATCGATTCAGAATTAAGAGTTAAAACGTGGTCGAATTTTTTTTTTCACTTTTCTGCTATTTACAAGGAAGCGGCTCAGCCGATCATCGCACGAAACTGGGAAAAGATAATCTACACCGAAATACATCTACATCCGATAGCCTTTAAATTTTTGAAATCGGTTCAGCCGTTTTTTAGAAAACGTCGATTTACGGCAAAAAATCTGTTCACATACACGTACTTTTTCCAAATTTGGTCTCATTCGAATCAGAATTGCTTGAAACGTCGAGAAAACATAAAATTAGCGAATCGGATTTTTTGATGAAAACATAAACTTCTCCTTCGGAAAATAGATCATACAGTGTAATATTTATAAAAAATGTGCCCATAAATTTTGTTTTGCATTGGTTAATTAAGATACTAGTTTCTGTAGAATTTAAAATAAAATTTAGTATCTGATTGTTCGAGGACTGCCCTTCTTTACTCAGCCTATGGGGTAAGAAGAGACAGATAACAAATTTTAGAAAAATAGAAAGAAAAACATATTTTCATAATTGGGAATTAACTGAGAATTTTTTTGAATATAGTTCTTTGTTTGATACATGTTATGTGTGAAGTGTTGTGAGGCAGTTCATATAGTTAAGACAGGATAATTACCGGAACTCAAATTGTTTGTGCCCCGCTCTACCCTAATACAAAATTTCTAAAATAAGATAACATGTGCAAGTAATAAAGTATGCATGCAGCATCTTCAATTTATGATCACAATATAAGTCATGCGATTTCCTACATCCTTCTATATCTATGTCCGAGCAAATATTTGCTCGACTCCATTTCCACTCGATCTCTCTTCCTCCAAGTGCATTCCTGCGTCTTGTACCCATGACACTTATTTTTGTCAAAGACCAAAGCCCTCCGGCATCTTCAAGTGTCAGACTCTTAAATCGGTCAACAGCGTATGACCGCGCCGACTGTGCGCTATGACCTACAAACACTGACCAAGGTATCGGCCGAAACGTTCGACTCCGACTCGAACTCGAAACAATGGAGATTGATGTTTCGTGTGTTTGTTACTGAACAAGAGGTCTATTACAAATAATTTTATTTGGAGAAAGGCATTGGGAATAGTCGTGATGGAGAGTGACATAGGGACATGGACATGGACATAAGACAAGATATGTTGAAATGAAAAAACAATTGATTAAATGTGATGGAATGGCTTAGGAAACAGGTCAGAGTTAGTTCCTGGTAGTTGATCTAGAGGTAAAGAACTATATGTACGAGATTTGGCAAAAATATCTAAATCTTCTTTCGGATGTTTTTTCTTTCGGATACATTCGTAGTCTTATGTAATGCATTTGTGCTACTATATCTTGTGTTTAGTAATATAATATTTACCATGTTGATTTATTAAGAGTAGGGCAGAGCACAAAGGTCCAATTTGACTTTGACAATTTTATGTGAATCCAAACCAACTATATCAAAACAAATCACATATATTAAACATACAACTATCTAACTATGTTCAGTAAAATTCCCAGATAACTAATCATTTGGAGAACTATGTTTTTTGAAGTAAAACTTCTTTAGGCGCGACTATGGTGCAAATCCGTACAAATGCCCGAACTGCTCGTCATTCGCTCTCGATGAGATCATTTCTATACGGGTCAATTGTGATTAGCCATCGTGTATGTGAATAGAGATTTGTCGTTGTATGCGTACCGGCATCAACGTTGTATTCGTACCGATATCAACAAGAAAATCGACATAGATAAATAAACATTTCAAAGTTACATCGTAGCACAAATCGTGATTTAATGAAAAATGCCTGCATCAGAAGAACATTTTACCCTGTTCCTTGAAACAAAACAAATTAAACATTTGAGCTGTGTACTAGACGTAAGTTTATTGATTAGAACTTATTTCTATATTATTTGTAGTTTCTATAAATCTTTGAAGTTATTAAAATGGAAAATATTTTTTAGGCAAGACAGATATTAAAGCTGTTCAAAGAATGAGATTATATCGCCAGCGAAAAAATAAAAAAAAATACAAGCAGTCAATGAATGTATGTTAATTTTAATTATAAGTTCTTCAAACACAATTATTACATGATGAGTGAAGTTTCGAAAACAATATTTGGTTAGGCGTTGTTTAACATAATCCACTGTGTGAACGAATATTATAGAATCTATTAATCAGCAATTACTTCATTTCTCTAATAAAGGTTCATTTCTAAATGCTAATTACAATGACAAACCGATCATGTCATATTTGAAGTATGACTTTATTTTCATTATTGTTTTTAAATATTATGCATATTTTTAATGCTATTATAAATATGTAATTTATAATTGATCATTATATAAATGTGTATAATGGTTGACACTAATAAATCCATCACGAGTGTTACCATATTACTAATAAACATTATTCTAAATTGTTATATGATGTATTTATATTTACTTAAATGCCATCTTGTACAGTAGCAAAAAAGTTTGACTTCAATCGTGTGTGAACCTTACGCGCACTCCTTTTTGCTGTTTTTTTTTTAATTTGTCACCCGGTCCATTTTAAACCATAGGCGGGGAAAATTAGGACAGCCAGGGTGCAAACAGATCCAATGTCTTATTTTCAATTTCAAAAGGATTTTACAAGTTTACACTATTCAACTAATGTAAAATATAATTTTCATGGGGACATTTTTTAGAAAGATAAAACTATGGTAGGTGGGTAACCTTGATCTGGTAGTTCGTCACAAATATTCATCAGAGCAGAGTTCGAATTTAATTTATCTTTTGCAAAATTGCTTTGTTCTAACTTATTTTACATTTTCATTTACTATTTTTTTATTGTTTACACCTACGCCACGGTAAAGGTTCAGTTGGTCCTTTTTAACCCACCCTCGTAAAATAAACAACTGTGCCCACTACCAAAAAAACTAATAACGAAAGAAAATAATTTTGTTATAATTTTTCAAACATGGCCGTTTATCTCCTGATCGTGACGTTGATTGATTTAAGGTGATGACCGGTTTTCCCCTCTACTTTCAAATATTTTTGTTAAAAAATTTCTAACTTTTCTTGTTTTTGAGATAAAGATAATCCTTTTACCGACGGACTTTTAAGCCCTGCTTTACCCAAATATGATTTTTTTCACTTGAAATCAAATTGCGAACCGGAGATTACAGCAATTAAAAAACCAAAACTATCTTCCCTACTTACCACCAATCCAATTCAAAAATCCGTTCCTCGTTAACTTTCTTGTAATCTTTATATCTTCTATCTATATATCTATCTATTTCGTTTTTAACCTTATGTGCATCCACTGGTAATAGTTATATTTATATGGTAAAGTGTTCTTTCGTTCTTTGGTTGTTTGGTTCGACGCAGAAAACGGTTATTTCAATCTCAGTTAGCTCTTACTCATGTTCTTGTAGCCGATCCGAGGTGTTCCTGTTAGATTTCCGGCCTGACCTATGGCCGGCCGGAAGAAAACTAATTTTCTCATAACATTATGTCGAGGTGCAGTTGCTGCTTTATGGTTATTAGCTCATAGCAGTTAGGAGACTAGTGAACGCATATATGGAAAATCTTGTTAGCTGTGAAATTAAATGAATAAGAAGCTACTACAACGTTGTAAGTGACAAACGATTCTAAATCCTAATACATATTTGAAATAATATAAATTTGTTTATACTAAAAACAAAACAAATATATTATCTCATATAACTAACTGACAAGATGTAAGTAGCATTTTGCCTTAAGACAAGTTTGTCTTAAGACATAAATTTTTCGATCTTTGATCAATAAAACTTTGAGATGTTAAGATGAACATAAACATGATATATTCACAGTAGGCTGATATTTTTTATTTGAATCTAAAATATAATGAAATGGAATTTTGAATTGGATTGGTGGGAATTAGAGAAGATAGTTTTGGATTTTTTAATTGCTGTAATTTCTTGTTCGCAATTTAATATAAAGTCAAAAAAAATATTTGGACTATTATAAAATTGTTTAAACTAGGGTCAAATCAAATACTTCATCGAAGTGATATGAAACTAAGTAAGAATATATGACATTTTGTCTATAAATAAACTAGGTGTGAGTGGCATTTTGCAAGAGACAAAATCTTTTCGATATACGTAAATAATCAACACAATTAATAAAAATTGATATTAATCAACTCTTAAATCGTTTATGTATATTATAGAGATATTTTTCAGACACGGCTCAATAATCCATTTTTCATGATTTTTTTACAATTGGACCCACCGCTGCCACCAAATTAGAAATGGCCGTAAGTATCTTTTTGTTAGGTCTATAATATTTTAGGATGTCCGTTAAGAACATGAATTTAAAATCAAAAACAAAAAGTTTAATTAGAATCACCAAGAAAAAAAATCAACAATTTATTACGAAGAAACGACTAGGCTGATCTTTATCAAAAACTTATCAGCACGAGTTCCAATTAATATCGTTTGAATGGTTTTTGAAATTTTAAAATGGGATGAGTGGAATTTTCAAAAATGTTTATGAAAAATTTTTTACTTGTCTGCCGTTTTGGTGAAAGATCAATATTACCACGTTCACACACAATGTGTGTGTTTGTTTGTTTTCCTAATTTTCTACTTTTCTGCCGTTTGACTTGTAACACCGCGTATACATAAAATTAGTAAATCAGATTTTCTGGCAAGAATTTTGGGAAGTTAATATATAAAATTATAATGCATAAATAATTAAATCAGTGACTAGTTGATGATTTATTTATTTATTTAAGACAAAATTCTGTACTGATGTGAATAGGTTCAATTTATTTTATAAATTATCCAAAAACAGTGAATTCATTCTTTAAAGTAAAAATTATAGTTCTATTTGTCTACAAACAAAAAGCTTTAACTACAACATTTTTAATAAATTTCTGGTTATAACTTCGACATTAATTGCAGAAGTTTAATATATAATTATTTTATAAGTTAGACAATTAAAGAGATTTTTGCAAAATTCTGTAACAACCTACCTTTAATTGGTAAAAATCCAAATTTGCCATTGTTAAAAAAAACTTGTGCGAATAATGTAATTTTGAAAATTCTACAGTGCTATCACTTAAAAAACTACACAAACATTCCAAGTTTTGAAAAAAATGCTTATTTTTATAAGGAAATTGATTTGAGAAAAATTGTTATTTTATGTAAGAGACTTTTACTAATAACCTAGCAAATCGCCAAAAAAAATTACTTATAATATTTTATTTAAAATGTTGTTTTTAATTAAATTGTTTCATAAAAATAAACTACTGAAGAAATACATCTGCATGTTGAAAAGAGTTTGAAATAATATTTATAATTATTGATTACGGCTTGCTTATCAATGAATAAAATAATATAAATAAATAATGAAAAATTTGAAAATTGTCGAGAATATCGTCCTGATATTGGTTTAATATGGAGAGTCCAATATTGATTTTACGTAAATTCAAATATTGATCCCATATTGGTTTAATATGGGGTAGATACATAGATTTTACATTATTCAATTTTTTTAGAAATTATAAGAAATAAACATCGTATTTTAAATATTTATCCTATCACAATTTATTATACTCGTATAAAACTATAAATCATTATAGTCGTTATAATATTGCGTTTTTAGGTACCTAAAACCTGTAAACTGTTATTTATAAACAAATTGCAAATTCCTAAATCGTTCGAGTAACAAATTGCCCATACAAAAAGCCTTTACTGCATATATAAATACAAACGCATAATTTATCTAATAATTAACAAGATTTAAAATTTAATATCATGCAATATCTATAATCTTATAATATCTATAATCCAATCACAATATAATGGATGGCCATACACATACAGGTAGTTACGATATGGCCTTAATTAGATTTAATGTTTAATGCTGTAAATCAAGATATTCATATGTTTTTATAGCCACATAAACTTGCAACTAGTATTTATAAACAAATTGAAATTTGTTATATGATGTTTCTTTTAATACGAATCCTTCTGAACAAAAAGCGACATTCTGTTTCATTAACTGTGCATTTTGATGTAGGTTTAGAAAGCGCCTATAATAAAACTTAAATCGTCGAGTTATTTTAGTAATCCATTCAGGAATGCGGCAATGGCAAAACCATCGGAGATGGAGAATAAAATATGGTTTTTGTATTAAATATTCATAATTTCAAATATCAAAAATTATTCATGTTGCATAATAATGCGAATGTAAAAAAGGAAACTAATAAGAAACTTATAAGAATGGCAGAGGTCGGTGTGTGAAGACCGTATATCATACGAGATTTTGACAATTTATAAATGTACATATAGAGAAATTATTTTTTAAAGATATGATATTCATATCTTATTACTCACAATCAGTTAGGTATGCTGAAAAATGAAAGTGGATATTTATTTTCTAACATTTATTTAAAATAGTTTTTTTGTTAATTGAATTATGATAAAAAAAATAATTTGACTTGTTGCTGTAAAGTTGTGGTTTTATGCCAAAAATTATGTAGAAAATTAAAAATTTTCTTGAAATCTATTTCATACAATTACATTGAATTCCAGTCTATTTCATACAATTACATTGAATTTCAATAACTTTCCCGTAGGGCTTGTAATCATTCAAAAATCGAAATTGAAAATTTTTGCATTTCTTCACATTTCAGAGCTTTTTGAACACTGTGGCATACCTCATTATCAGAAAAAATTGATGTGTGTGTATGTATGTATGTATAGATACAATTTTTCGTCCACATTTTCGGGCGCACGGATCAACCTATTTGAATGGATCAAAAAGCTTTTGATTCCGATTGATAGGGAGATGTACTGATTTGTTTCTGGCAAAGGCAGGTCCAACAGTTTTTCAAGATACGGAGCAAAGAGTACAGAAAATAGAAATTGAGTTTTTGAGAGAACGGAGCATCCGATTTGAATGATCTAAAAAACATTGAATTCGTAATGACGAGGTGATTAGTTTTTGACAAAGACAGGTCCAGCCGTTTTGGAGATACCGAGCTAAATATGCAAAAATAATTTGGCATACCTCAGAAAAATGGATGTGTGTGTGTTTATGTATGTATGGATACAATTTTTTGTCCACCTTTTCGGATTCGGATTGAACGGATCATCCAATTAAATTAATTCAAAAAACATTTTGCTTGAATAGACGGTGTGCAAAAAATGCTTTACAGAAAATTCTGTAATTTTGAACATTTTCAAAAAAAATCTAAACATTCAGACAGATTGAAAGCCAAGATCAAGAAAGCATGATTTATCAATATAACATAGATGAATTGGGAAAACAAAATCTTCAACAGATTCAATTTGAAACATGACATGTAACAATAAGAGACCAATAGCAAAACGTAGCAATGTTACCTTAGAATTGGCTCATTGCTTGTTCATTAACCATTCATCATAATTGTATGAGTAAAGTGTGATCCATTTACCACAAAGACATAATTTTATTTTAATAAGTAGGCGTTCGTACTGAGACTTCTGTAAACGAGTTTGCCCTGTATTTCACGAGAATTTGTTCACGATATTCATTCAAGTTGTCACTAGGACTAGAGTCTTCTGTATATCCCATACATTTTTTCTATGCTCTCTCATAACTAAATCAGTTCATCACGGATCACATTAGCATGCTAATTACATGAAACCGAAACACAATTGTGTGGTTTTTTATATCTCGTCTTTCTTAATAACGGTATGATGTGAACTATTTCAACCGCTTTTTATAGGAGTTTGCCATGTAGGCGCTCTTGACTTCTGTGCAACGAATTTGCATTCGGATCTAGAAGATATTTTAACAATAAATTCAAATTACTTCGAATATGTTAACGAGTACTCCAAAAAGGCGACTTGGCGTAACAGATAGAGGAGGATTTTAGAATTGGTAATTCTGGGTTGGATTTGCATGGGAGGAAATGTTGGACTGAACCCCGTTTTATCGAACTTGATCTACTTTTATCTAGGAAAATCTGAGATAACAATATCTACTGTAAATCTTGTCCTTCATTATTTTGGAATGGCAATCAGAACTTAACAGTTCTAAAGCTGTTCTGCTCAAACTGCTTTTTAACAACGTCGCTTTTTAGAAGACAACGGTTGGTCTCTCTATATTTGATATTATTTTGTTGTTAGAATTTTAATAATACTGATTCAGTCCAAGGAAAAGAATATGTTTACTCATGAATAGATATCTAATTTTATATGTAACTACTGCTTGATATCAGGCACTTTGATGTGAATATTGAATCTGGAATTTTTTTATTTCAAGGGCAAAGATCTTACCACTGAGTCCATTATGTAAATCTATGATGAAAAAATATTTATGATAAATTTAATAGAAATTTAAATTGTGTATGGTTTTAAATCTAAACTAGTGAGGCGCATGGCATCGTGCCTTAAGGCAAATTGCTGGAATTTACCGTACCAAAAATAATTTTTTTTAAAAAAGATTAACATTTTTGGAAAAAATTTACTCTGGTACGGAACCCATAGAATGTAAACAAAATTTATACTTATTGTTAAAATCTCTATAAAATATCCGATAATTTGATGTGCATATGTCTAATGATCATGTTTGACCGCCTAATGGCATTTTTTTTTACTTTTTTTACTAGATCTCCAAAACCACTAGACCTATCTTCATGAAAATTTGATCAGTTTTTCATCTTGTCAATACAAGTAAAATGTTTTTTGAGTTATTCAAATCGGACGCTCCGTTCTCTTAAAAACTGAGTGACCGTTTTTGGCACTTTTTGCCCTATATCTTCGGAACTAGACCTGCCTTCGCCAAAAACTAACCAGCACGTCTCCTTAAAAATACAAATCGAATATATATAAACATTTGCATTTTTGATTTTTTTGCGATTACCATAACTTATCTTTCGGAAAGTTAAAAAAAAAATTCAATCATATTTTTATATTTTGCATCATTGAATTGAAACCTTATAGATTTAGGTTAATTTATTGCCAGTACTACAAAATTTAGATATTTAATGTTTTTTAAAAAAAATACATAACACAATAAAATAATAAAAAATTAAAAAATGGTAGAATAAAATGTAGTTGAGGAATGGCTGGATCCTAAGTCCTTGCCTATACATATTTTCCTAAAATAGAAATTCTGACCTAATACTCAACATTCAAATCGCTTCTAAATTTCACCAACATCAAAATTAATTCATTCACTTCACTCGTGTGAATAATTCACAACATTTAAATCAATTATATAAACTCGTATAAATTACCAAAAGTCATAATATGTAATAAGCATTTATGACTCTGATATGAGCCGTAAATATGTATATAATCGAGCAATAAATACTTTTAAATGCGTTATATAAAATTTCGAATTTAAACGTTCCCAAAGCAATTATCTAACTTCTTCAGCTCGAATGGGCTTTCATCTCAAATTTCTTACAGAAACGAAATGGATTTATTTAAATAGAGTTTATAAATATTCAGACATTTCGACGTCTGTGATGCAATGTGATCGTTTTATGTAATCCGAATAAATATCAGGTTTTGCTAAAAATACCTCGCTAATTGGAAGTGCGAAAATTAACACGGCGGAATTTTTAAAATGAAATTAATAGATGTGGTATGCGTAGGTGAGGTATAAATAATAATATTGCTTGTGAAAGTTACAAATATTTTTGTGTTTGAATTCAATTAGAAAACCTGTGTGCTTTTGATATAAAATAAAGATTGAATTAGTGGCGTATGGCATCGTGCCTTAAGGCAAATTGCTGGAAATTCCCGTACCATAACAAAATGTTCGAGGAATATTAAAAGTTTTCAAATAGATTATTATAAATACTGTAACATTTTCTAATATCTATAAGAATTATATAAACTAAATATCAAAGTTAAAATTATTTATTTAAAGTATATAAGTGAGCTTTGGAACTTTAGCCAGAATTAAAATTAAAATATTAATTCCATATACAAACAAAAATTTGAAAAATAAAATAAAAATAATTTTGAAATAAAAAAAATTCTGTCCAAAAATTATTGTTTTGTCAATACAAGCAGAAAGTTTTTTGAATTATTCAAATCAGATGCTTAGTTTTCTCAAAAACTGTTATTTTTTGCACATTTATCACGGTATCTCCGAAACCGCTGGACCTGCTTCTGTCAAAAACTAACCACAACTTTTAATTTAAATTTAAATTAAGAACAAAATTGAAACATTGAATTCGTACTATATATTTCTATAATTGTTAGAAAATCAAAAGCGTAAGACCAAAAATAGAGTTTTTATATCTAGATATCCCATATATTGAATATTTTAGTTTGAAGTAACGATTATAGGCAAGAGTTATTATCAAAAATTTTATTAATATTAATTTTATTGGGGTCAGTAATAATAATACTTTAAAGGTTTCTTAGGAACCTTAAATTATAGGAACTTCCTATAGGAAATATAGGAAAAATAGGAACTACCTATAACTTTCATTTATTGTCAATGATTTTTGAAAATATTTTTTTTAACTAATGCTCTACTTTTAACAAGGCTTTAATAACCAATTAACAAATTAAAAATGAATGTTATTGTGGAACTGTTAAATATACACATAAATAATGCAAATAAATCAACGTTATAAATTATTAATTATAAATAATATTTTTTAGCAAACTTTTAGTTTTGAATGTCGACCAGATATGTTTATCATATTTTGATTTGACATTTTTTATACGTCTGACTTTATAATGATATGTAAATAAAATATTAAAATTATCTCAAGCAACTTATATTCGGAAATTAAAATTATCATTATCATCATTCATATTTCCCTGATGAAGACTTTTTTTTTATTTTATAATTTTTTTTTTGGTCTCATTCTTTTTATAAATTTATAAACTTACTTACTTAGATATTATTATTGTTTTAGTTCTTCAGTCAATCAAAATTTTGTATATATTTTTGAGAAGCATATTTTTTTAATATTATGAATAAGCATTTTTGGGGGTTCTATATGTTTAGTAGAATTTAGTATGGATGCAAAATGATAACAAAAATGTTATTTTATTGAAAACAACTTTGTAGGCCATGATAAATATATCAATCAATCTCTTGTATTTAAGGAGATCTAGCTGGAAATCATTTATTTTCCAAATTTTAAATGAAGCTTAATTAATATCAACGGTCAATAATCTTGATAATATATTTGATTATATAACAAATTTTAACAATCTAAATAATATATTTGAAGAATTTAAATAATATATTTGTAATAATTTGTATTAGATTTGTACTAATTATACAAACTGAAAAGCTTGTACTTTTAAGAGACTTCTTTCCGAAAGTCGGTTTATATTTATGAATTCCTCTAATCACAATTTTCATCATGATCCTTATTTAATTTTTTAACCAAACGCTACCACATATACTGTAATATGTAATTTTTAATTTTTTTTGGTTTTTGATCACTACCATACTTCTGACATCAAACAATTTCAATTATTTAACGGTTATTCCATAAAACAAAAAAATAATAATAAATAGCAATACTACTCAATACTAAAATGAATGAAATGAAGTGCATGAATAAATGAAGAAAATCGATGAAAAGCTTTAAAATATTTGAAAATTAATACAAATAATAAATTGTTTTGTACATATATAGGCATCAACCAATTTTCCTGGTGGAAAAAATCAACTTTTACCCAAAGGCTTGATCTGACTCAAACCCAAATCCGACCCAGAGAAACTTATTGATATATGCGAAAAGTGAATGGTATAATTACCAATATATCTTTTACTATTTTTGAGCGTATAATAATTCAAATTAGTCTCGTAATGAAGAATTGAATTGAATGAGGTACCTACATTAATTAATTTATTTTCTTCAAACGCCATTTGTTCTCTAATCGTACATGAGAGAAAATCGCATATTGATTTATAATGATAATTCAAAAGTCATTGTGAAACTCGATGTTAATTACAGTTGAGACTGAAGCAAAAAGTAACATTGTCGAATGCGAAACGAACCAGAACACTGAGGGATAAATGTCTCTTGGTAATTAGATGTTACAGAAATTGAACATTTTATACTGAAACAATGTAACATTAAGTTTTATTAAATTTTATAGAGGCCAGGCTATGAATTATTTTATATATAAATAAATATTGAGTTTCTGTCTACACAACCATGAGATTTTATTGAACCTCTCACAAGTCTCTTTTCTGATGGGGGGATGCTCCCAAAAAAACGGATTTGTGGCTACCCAGAAATCCGGATTTGTCACCAGAAGATTTTCTTTCATTTTGGGGATATATCAAACATTAAGTATATACTTATAAAGCAAAAACACTGTTTGTATTAGAACCCAAGAAAAATGAAAATGTCAATAATCTGTCAGCCAATACACCAAAGGTTGTTCCAAAAATTAGAGACACGTTAAGAAAAATTTAGATTCCATTATGAAGATATTATTTTAACATATATGAATTTTTTACATGTGAATTATTTACATTCAAATTTCGATAAATTGGTGAGTTAATATTATTTTCTTGATAAGTCTTATTGCTATTTTAGGGAAATTATAATTTTTTTAAATAGAGCTTTACATATTTTAGTTCTATGATCTTGTGCATGTCAATTTTCGTGGTCCTTGCACGTGTAAAAATATTTGGAAAAATTAGTGAATAATTATACTCTATAATTTGATTCTAATAGCATATTCCTCACAAAATGAAATTTTTAAAAATTACCAAATTTTAAAGAATTTTTTGAAAAAAAAAAACTCAGAAATTTTGATATTGAAATGTGAAGTTAACCCTTCCACTAAATAATACATAGAGTATAGAATATATAAAAAAGTAAAATGTATAAAAAATTAAATAATATATAGAGAAATAACATAGAGTCATAAAGAACCAATTAGGATTTTTCAATCGAAATAACTAATTTAAAATATAATTTATTTAATTTACCATAAAATAAAAATACAGAAAATAAAGAAAAAAATACAGGTGTAAATGTGTTTTTTGAAGATTCATTGGACAAAATTATTAAATATTGTGAATGCGTTTTTTATATTATTAAACTTACATATTTAAATAAATTTAGGTTCATTTTTAATTATAATAGTTCCAATAATAAAATTTGCTAAAATTGTTTTTGATTAACCAAACAAAATACATATAAAAGTTAGTACTTTTTACTAATTTATAATACGTTGTTTTTTTTCATATAGTTTTTCCTTGTAATCTGTGCAAATTGTTTTAGATTCTACTATAAATGTTGTTAAATTTAAAACATTTTTAAAAATTCAACTTATCATGATGATAACGTTAGTTTGATATTAAATAAATATTGTCTCAACGCATATCGGTACAAAGAATTTTTTATCTAAATTTTTATTATGACTTTATTTCAAATTTATTTTAATTACTATGATGCAAAAAATTATTTCAATATTATAATAGTTTTTTTTATTGATGATTTTGCAATTGAAGGTTAGGTCTTAAATTTAACATATTTTCAATCAATTCATATTAAGCATTATAATGAGCTGCATTATAATGCTTAATATGGAACGATTGAAAATATGATAACTTTAGTAACAAATTAGCAATTAAAGCAATTGCTTATTTTTTCTAAGATTGTACATCTTTATTTATTATTAACGAATTAGCAATAAAAGTAACCGCCCATTTGTTTTTAAAAATAAGTCTAAAAATCTTCATTCATTATTACAAAAGTAGCAATACAAACATCCCTAAAGGTCTAGGTCTAAAAATGTTCGTTTATTTTAAAAACATTTGTTATATGTTTTTAAAAATTTTGATAAAAAATGGAAATAACTTAATCATTATTTATAAGAAATTATTTGATAAGTAAATAGTTAAAATTATATAATTATCAATGAAATATTGTGAATTTCATATCGAATGGAAAAACAACTACTGAGTGCCCTTGTAGTATACAATGTCCCTTTTTCGGTCGACTATTGTAAATTCATCAAATTTATTGAATGTCCTTTACTGGACAGTTGTAAATAAAAGAGATAATAAAAAAAATGTTTTTAAACAAAGGGAGGTTTAAATATATTTTGGATTGCCGGAATTTCACTGTATCAAAATATAATTGTGGGCATTAAAATACATAATTGATGTGTAACATAATTTTATTAACTGTAGGTATGGTAATGTTACATGTGTGAATAAATCAATCATAATTTATTGGCAAGATCATAATAATAAATAGAGTCAATGGTTTATTTATAATATGGTGCCAATGATATTGATCAAGGAATTTTCATAACATTTTCTGTATCCCTTTTTCTATTCGCCAACGTATTATTTAACAAAAACTTAAATCAATAAAATTTTATCCTCCAAGACTCACTAATCCAGTGTATTATTTTTAGTTTTGAGGAAAATTTACGATTTTTTTCTTCTTAATTACAATATTTATTACAACTGTTAAATAATTTAACATCTAGTGATAAAAATAAATAATAACATAAATATAAATAAATAAGAGTACAAAGGATAGAATTTACATTAAAATGATATCCGTAGTATGATGATTAAATTTATTTATGGCAAGATCATAATGAGTAAATAGAGGAAAATAGAGTAAATGATTTGTTTATGGCATATAGCCGATGATAGTAAATTTTCATAATATTTTCTGTATCCATTTTTCTATTCGCCAACGTATTATTTAACAAAAACCTAAATCAATAAAATTTTATCCTCCAAGACTCACCGATCCCAGTGTATTATTTTTAGTTTTGAGAAAAATTTACGATTTTTTTCTTCTAAATTACAATATTTATTACAACTGTTAAATAATTTAACTTCTAGTAATAAAAATAAATAATAACATAAATTCAAATAAATAAGAGTACAAAGGATAGAATTTAAATTAAAATGATATCCGTAGTATGATGATTAAATTTATTTATGGCAAGATCATAATGAGTAAATAGAGGAAAATAGAGTAAATGATTTGTTTATGACATAGAGCCGATGATATTGATCAGTAAATTTTTATAATATTTTCTGTATCCATTTTTCTATTCGCCAACGTATTATTTAACAAAAACCTAAATCAATAAAATTTTATCCCCCAAGACTGACCAATCCAGTGTATTATTTTTAGTTTTGAGGAAAATTTACGATTTTTTTCTTCTTAATTACAATATTTATTACAACTGGTAAATAATTTAACATCTAGTGATAAAAATAAATAATAACATAAATTTAAATAAATAAGAGTACAAAGGATAGAATTTACAATAAAATGATATCCGTAGTATGATGATTAAATTTATTTATGGCAAGATCATAATGAGTAAATAGAGGAAAATAGAGTAAATGATTTGTTTATGACATAGAGCCGATGATATTGATCAGGGAATTTTCATAATATTTTCTTCATCCATTTTTCTATTCGCCAACGTATTATTTAACAAAAACCTAAATCAATAAAATTTTATCCTCCAAGACTGACCAATCCAGTGTATTATTTTTAGTTTTGAGGAAAATTTACGATTTTTTTTCTTAATTACAATATTTATTACAACTGTTAAATAATTTAACATCTAGTAATAAAAATAAATAATAACATAAATTCAAATAAATAAGAGTACAAAGGATAGAATTTACATTAAAATGATATCCGTAGTATGATGATTAAATTTATTTATGGCAAGATCATAATGAGTAAATAGAGGAAAATAGAGTAAATGATTTGTTTATGACATAGAGCCGATGATATTGATCAGTAAATTTTTATAATATTTTCTGTATCCATTTTTCTATTCGCCAACGTATTATTTAACAAAAACCTAAATCAATAAAATTTTATCCCCCAAGACTGACCAATCCAGTGTATTATTTTTAGTTTTGAGGAAAATTTACGATTTTTTTTCTTAATTACAATATTTATTACAACTGTTAAATAATTTAACATCTAGTAATAAAAATAAATAATAACATAAATTTAAATAAATAAGAGTACAAAGGATAGAATTTACAATAAAATGATATCCGTAGTATGATGATTAAATTTATTTATGGCAAGATCATAATGAGTAAATAGAGGAAAATAGAGTAAATGATTTGTTTATGACATAGAGCCGATGATATTGATCAGGAAATTTTCATAATATTTTCTGTATCCATTTTTCTATTCGCCAACGTATTATTTAACAAAAACCTAAATCAATAAAATTTTATCTTCTAAGACTGACCAATCCAGTGTATTATTTTTAGTTTTGAGGAAAATTTACGATTTTTTTTCTTAATTACAATATTTATTACAACTGGTAAATAATTTAACATCTAGTGATGAAAATAAATAATAACATAAATTTAAATAAATAAGAGTACAAAGGATAGAATTTACAATAAAATGATATCCGTAGTATGATGATTAAATTTATTTATGGCAAGATCATAATGAGTAAATAGAGGAAAATAGAGTAAATGATTTGTTTATGACATAGAGCCGATGATATTGATCAGGGAATTTTCATAATATTTTCTTCATCCATTTTTCTATTCGCCAACGTATTATTTAACAAAAACCTAAATCAATAAAATTTTATCCTCCAAGACTCACCAATCCAGTTTCAGCTCCACAAGCCACAAACAGACACTCACAAGAATCCGATAGGACGCCGCGTACTAAATTCAAAATCACTTATAAATCCAATAAGAATCCGATTGAATATTATATCCAACAAATTGACAAAGAACACTTGGACAAAGGATCACTTTTATCACTCACGAATTTTTATTTACATCACTTAATTAGTATTATTAAACAGTTGAATTGTTATTTTACCAAATATTAACACAACCTATCACTATGAAAGAGCGGAGTTGACTGAAAGGTGGAATTATAGAGACGAAGAAACAATTTCAACCTGAACAGGTAAGAGCAGATCGGCTAGGCTGGTTAGAGGGAGCGAGCTGACGTACCTGTGCCGGCTTCGGCTTCGGCTTCGGCTAGTGTGTAACCTGTTGAGCTCGGTGTCGATGGCGTCGGTATGGGTGCGAGAGAGTGTGTCCGTGTACAGGTGTGCATGTGTGGATATATAAAATATATATATATATATATATTTATATATATATATATATATATATATATATATTAGGGTTTGTCGGTTTTCAAAAACCGGTTTTAAAAACCGGTTTTTTGGCAAAAATTATGGAATTTGAAAACCGGTTTTTTAGTAAAAAAGTCGGTTTTCACTGTATAAGTGGAAAATGAGAAATGTATCCAAATAAATTAAGAAGAAAGCGTTTTGATTTTGGAAAGCATATCGGTTCAATAGCATTTGATATCTTATCAGTCTGAAATGGTTCCCAGAAAGGTTTTGTATATATTAATATTTCGATTTTTTAACCAGGGTATATATTAATTTAAATCAGTGTGACTTCTTCTTGAAGAAGTAACTTCCTCTACTCAAACTTAAAAAAAAGAGCTTTAAACTCTAGAAGCCACAAATTAAAAAACAAAAAACTTTAAATTATTATATCAGGCTTTAAAAACAATTAAGCATAATTTGGTCGCAAGTATGAGAGTTTTTTTTATTTCAGAAAATTTTGCGAGTAAACAAAAAGATACGTCTAAGTAGCAATTCGATAGACTTTTTCAGTTTTTTAAAATCATATTTCATTAAATGAAAAAACAATTAGAATGTTAAAAATTAATTAATTAAAATTGCTCGGAACAGACAATACCCGAGTTTAGCTTAATTGTTTTTAATACTAAAATTGATATTAGCAAGTATGTATCAACATGTATCTAATATTTTTTTATATTTTTTAATTTAATGAATGTTTTTCATTTCAAAATGTATTATTTTTATTTATTCGAAAACTTTCCTCTGACTATCATAAAAATATTTTTATTCTTATATGTGAAAATGATGCATGAATAAAGAATAATTATTTTCAAAGTTATTTAATCAAGATAAACTATTATTTTTTAGTTCTACAAATTAAAATTAAAATAATTTTGTTTAATATTTATAAAATTGAACAATAAGTAAATTCAGCCAAATACTGCTCTAAATTACACTATATTTGCGGATAAATTACAGGATTTTCGAATAATATACAGCAAAAATTTATTTTTTATATAAAATTCGAAAACCGGTTAAAACCGGTTTTTTAGTAAAATTAAAATTCGAAAACCGGTTTTCTGAAATGTCGGTTTTTGTATAAACCCTAATATATATATATATATATATATATATATATATATATATATATATATATATATAATATACACATTCGTATATGAATTCATACATATATACACAGGTATATGTGTTGATGTATATTTATAATGATATGTATATTATTATATATGCTTTATATACATGTACATGAATATATATATATATATATATATATATATATATATATAATATCAAGATAAATTATATACCAGACAACTACAAACTAATTAGCTTAGACGTGGTCTCACTTTTTACTAATGCACCTCTAGACCTTATTTTAGAATCTACAACAACCCGATGGGATGAAATTTCCCCCTTGACTTCTTTATCTTTGCATTGGTTCAGAGAAACTGTCAAGTTCATTGTCTCTAACACTTATTTTGAATTCAATGGCACTTTCTATTATAAAATTTTTGGGGCGCCAATGGGGTCCCCAGCAAGTCCATCTCTAGCAGAAATATTCATACAGCTTCTTGAAAATACAATTTTTAAAAATTACAATAAACATATTTTTTATTACCGTTATGTAGATGACATTATCACTTGTATCCCTAGTGATGATGTCACTATGATAATTGATCAATTTAATAAAGTCAATAAAAAATTAAAATTTACAGTAGATTTAGAGACAATGAACTCCATAAGTTTCTTAGATATAAAACTTATACTTACTATTGATAACAAACTAATAACAAATTGGTACCAAAAACCAACTAACTCTGGACGTTACCTTAATTATTTTTCTTATCATCCACTCAAAATGAAAATAGGTACTATAATAAATCTAACTGACCACGCAATACTTCTATCGGGCAAAACATTTTGGGACAACAACATCAATTTAATTACAAAATTTCTAACAGATAACTCCTATCCCTTAAAACTTATAAACTTATATACATTAAAGAATTGTATGTTCCTTGAAAAAAACTTTTTTATAAATCTGGACTCCGACTTGTAAACAATTTTAGTACAACGACTAGTACTATTTTTACCAAAACAAAAACCCCTTTTAATATCGAACGACTTAAAAATTTCATCTATCAAATAAATTGTCTAGATTGTATTTTAATTTACATGGGAGCAACAAGCCATAACTTAATTAAACCTTTACAACAACATAAAAACAATTTAAAAAATCCGAGACAATTTAAAACTATGATTGCGGAGCATATTTATACTTTAAAACACAATATGGGCTTTTCTGACCGGACTGTACTACAATTCGGACAAAATTTATTCAAACGAAGAATTATAGAAGGATCTTTTTTAACTATTTATAACAATAAAATAATAAGTAAACGGAATGGACTTAACACGCTGTGCCACACAATTTTTTTTATTTAGAAAACATTTCCAAATTTCTCACAAAACAATAAAAACGTCGCGCAAAGGTTTCGCAATTCATTCCACACATGTGCAGAATCTTGGTAAAAATATTTTTTGAAAAGTCTTTTTTCCATTATATCTTCAACCAGTCCAATACAAATTTTAGTCGACGATTTCGGGAACACCGATCAACTGATTTAAATAATTAACTAGTGGGGCGCATGGCATCGTGCTTTAAGGCAAATTGATGGAACTTCCCGCACCGTAATTAAACATTCGAGAAATGAAAATAATCAATAATCGTTTTGAAGATTTTCAAATAGATAATTTATTATCTATTAATCTAATACATACTGTAAATTTATAAGCGCTTTTTAAATTGGGCGACGAGCGTATTTTATAAACAACTTATGTTTACGTTTACAAAAGTCAATTTTTTTTTAATTTGATTTCTTTTTGATAATTTAGAAATTTTTTGATAATTTAGATTTTTTTTCGAAGTTTAACATTTTTGGAATTTAAAAAAAATGTTTTCATTTTAAATATTTTGAGAATTTGGAAAATTTTTGAAAATATTTGATTTTCGAAATTTTCTCAATTTTTTGTAAGAAATCAATTTTATTTTAATTTTTTAAAATTAATTTTTGTTTGATAATGATAAAAAATTTCGAAATTTGAATTTTTTGAAACTTTGAATTTTTTTGAAAATTTTCATTTTTTCTTTTTTTTGAAAATTTTCAAAATTACTAAACTTTTTGTAAATGCAATTTATGCACACCATCTACTCAAGCAACATGTCTTTTGAATTAATCTAATCGGATAATCCGTTCTCTCAAAAACTGCTTAACCGTTTTTATACTCTTTGCGCTTTAAACGGCAAAATTGTCTTTTGCAAAAACGCCTCGCGATCGAGTACGAACCGAATGTTTTTTCTAATCATACAAATCGGTTATTCCATTCTGTCGAAAATGTCGAGGACATTTGTTTGAATCTTATAAAAAAACTTCAAAATTAAAAATCTTGGTACGGAACCCAAAAAAATTTACACAAAATGTGTACACAATATTCAAATCTCTATAAAATATCTGATAATTTGATGTACATATGTAAAATAAAAATTTTTGAACGACAAATGACATTTTTTTAACTTATTTTTATTGAGAGTGCATAACCGTTGGACCTGCCTTCCCAAAAATTTTACCAGTTGTTCATGTCGTCAATAGAAGTAAAATGTCTCTTAATTATTAAAATCGGACGCTCCGTTCTCTTCAAAACTGAGTTACCATTTTTGGCACTTTTTGCACCGTATCTTCGGAACGGCTAGACCAGCCTTCGACAAAAACTAATCAGCACGTCTCCTTATCAATACGAATCGAATGTTTTTTTAATTATCCAAATCGGTTGATCGGTGTTCCCGAAATCGCCGACGAAAATGTGTATCCGCACACACACACACATACATCCATTTTTTCTAATGTATGCCAAAATATTCAGAAACCTTTGAAATGTAAAGATATATAAAGATGCTCATTTTCGATTTTTTGCGATAACAATAACTTGCCCTACGGGAAGTTAAAAATCATTTTCGATTTTTTTCGATTACCATAACTTACCCTACGTGAAGTTAAAAATAGACGGTGTTGGTGTTTCGTCCCTGTCGCTAATAGTATGTTTGCATACGACTACGAGACGTTCAGTTATTCAAAGACAAAACGCCAAGTTCTTTGTTCAGTGAGAGGATATCACAGTCACCGGTTGTAGGTGTGGATGGAGTACGGCGAGTACGAGTACAAATACGAGGTACTATGGGTACTACGTTAGACATTACGTTACGGCCAACGGCATGGGCTCATGGGCTCTTCTTCGTCGTCGGTACTTGCTCAGAATAATAATTAAATGCCACCGTCGTAATATGAATCGGTCGGTCTCACTCTCTAAGTCATAGGATAACAACTATTCTTTGTTTGATATGGTTATTATTTGGACGATAAACGAATGAAGAACTAGTGGTGTATGGCATCGTACCTTAAGGCAAATTGGTGGAACTTACCGTACCGTAATGAAAATTCGAGGAATATTAAATGTTTTCATATAGATTTTTAACTTCCCGTAGGGCAAGTTATAGTAATCGCAAAAAAATCGAAAATGAAAATTTTCATATATCTTTACGTTTGAAAGGTTTCTGAACATTTTGGCATACCTTAGAAAAAATTGATGTATGTGTGTGTGTGTGTGTGTGTGTGTGTGTTCGGATACAAATTTTCGTCGACGATTTCGGGAACACGGATGAAGCGATTTGAATAATTCAAAAAACATTCGATTCCTATTGCTAAGGAGACGTGCTGATTAGTTTTTGGCGAAGGCAGGTTTAGTCGTTCCGAAGATATGGGACAAAAAGTGACAAAAACAGTAACTCAGTTTTTAAGAGAACGGAGCGTCCGATTTTAATAATTCCAAAAACATTTTACTTGTATTGACAAGATGAATAATTGATCAAATTTTCATGAAGGCAGGTCTAACGGTTTCGGAGATCTAGTAAAAAAATGCCATTTGGCGGTCAAAAATGATCATTAGACATATGCACATCAAATTATTAGATACTTTATAGAGATTTTAACAATAAGTATAAATTTTGTTTACATTCCTATGGGTTCCGTACCAATGTTTATCCGTTAGACGGCGACGCGGCGCTTACGCGCTTCGATATCTTGTCTCTATGCAGTTAAAGCAGTACGATTGCTTTGAAAAAAAGTTCAGAATTTCCAAAATATTTCAAAATAATTTTTTCTTCAAAAAGTCTTTTTTTTCTCAAAAAAAAGTTAATTTTTGTCAAAAATTTATAGTTTCTCAAAAATCTAATTTTTTCAGAGTAATTTTTTTTTCAAAAATGTTAATCTTTAAAAAAATTTTTTTTGGTACGGGAAGTTTCAGCAATTTGCCTTAAGGCACGATGCCAATTTTGGTAATAAAAAAAATTCCCAAAATCAATCGTTTCGTCAACACAAGCAGAAAGTTTTTTGAATTATTTAAATCGGATGCTTAGTTCTCTCAAAAACTGCAGTTTTTTGCACATTTAGCTCGGAATCTGCGTAACGACTGGACCTGCATTTGCCAAAAACTAATCATCACTTCTCTCCGTCATTAAGAATTGAACGCTTTTTGGATCATTCAAATTGGATGCTCCGTTCTCTGAAAACCTTGATTTCTATTTTTTGCACTCTTTGCTCCGTAACTCCGAACCCGCTGGACCCGCCTTTGCCAAAAACTAATCAGCACATCTCTCCCTATCAATAGGAATCGAATGTTTTTTAAATCAATCAAATCGGTTGATCCGTGCGTCCGAAAACGTGAACGAAAAATTGTATCTGTTCACACATACACTCACACACACACACATTCATGGGATGCATAAAGGCATTTTCTTCGCTATACAAAAAACAAACACACATTCATTTTTTCTGACTATGCCAAAATGTTCAGAAACCTTCAAAACGTGCAGAAATGTAAAAATTTTCAATTTCGATTTTTGGACGATTGCAATAACTTACCCTATGGGAAGTTGAAAAGGGATACCAGAAATTTAGTCTGGTTTGGATATTTAATTTTTGTATTGATCTATAAGTATTTGCGATAGTTACGAAAACTTAATTAATATTTTACTGTAATTAGCTTCCCGTTAGGTAAGTTATTGTAATCAAAAATGAAATTGTTTGCATATCTTTTTGTTTCAAAATCTACCGATCATTTTGGCATACTTTATAATTAGAATATATTGATGTATATGTGTGTGTATGTATGTATATATGACAATTACGAGAGCACGGATCAACCGAGTGGATTGATTCAAGAACCAATCAATTTCTATTAACGGGGAGACAAGGTAGGTACAGCCGTTTTGCAGAAAGTGCGCAAAGTTTTTGAGAGAATTGATTAAATTTTTTGGAAGGTAGGTATTTTTTAGGATAGTTCATTATTTAAAATTTTCGTTACTTCAGTTTTCCAATTGGTCGCTTTTGAATGATAAATTATTCTGCCATCTCATGGTTAATTTACCAAAAGTGTTAACATTTTATATCCGAACCTCTTAAAACATTACTTCAGTACACTAGACTTATAATATAAAATATTTTTCATTTTTATAGAAGATGGTATAAAGAAATATTTTAGTAAAAAGTTAATGTTTGAACAATGTTTGGAACTGCGCCTAAACAATGATATCCATCTACACGTAAAAGATTAAATGTAAACATATATCAAAAATATATTTCCAACTGAAAAAATTGATGTGCATTATTTTTTTATTTATTTTTTATTTTTATGATTTATGATTATTTATCTATGTTGATGTGTGTGTGTGCGTGAGAGTGCATGTGTGTGTGCGTTTGTTTGTGCATGTGTGTGTGCGAATACAAATTTTCGTCGACGATTTTGCGAACACGGATCAACCGATTTGAATAATTCAAATAACATTTGATTCCTACAGATAGGGAGATGTGCTGATTAGTTTTTGGCTAAGGCAGGTCTAGCCGTTTTGGAGATACGGGGAAAAAAGTACCAAAAATGGTATTTCAGTTTTTGAGATTTTCAGCGTTCGAACAAATGATGGAATTTTTGTAAAGGCAGGCCAGCGTCTTCGGAGATCCAATAAAAAAGTAACTAGTGGGGTGTTTGGCATCGTGCCTTGAGGCAAATTGCTGAAACCTACCGTACCGTAACGTAATTTTCGAGAAATATTAAATGTTTTTAAATAGATTATTATAAATATTGTAACATTGTCTAATATTTATTAGAATTATATAAACTGAATTGCAAAGTTGAAATTATTTGTTCAAAGTATATTAGAATAGAACTATAGTCAGAATTAAAAATAAAATCTGAATTATTTTCGATATACAAAAAAGTTTTTTTTAAAAAAAAAAAATCAAAAAAAAAGTTGTAACAAAAAAATTTTTTTTTTCTAAAATCAATTATTTTGTTAAGACAAGCAAAAAGTTCTTTGAATCATCTAAATCGGACGCTTAGTTCTCTCAAAAACTGCCATTTTTTGCACATTTAGCTCCGTGTCTTCAAAATGGCTGGGCCTGCCTTTGTCAAAAACTAACAAACATTTCTCCCAATCATTACTAATTGAATGTTTTTTAGATCATTCAAATTGGATGCTCCGTCCTCTCAAAAACTCAATTTCTATTTTCTGCATTCTTTGCTCTTTATCTCCGTAACTGCTGGACCTGCCTTTGCTAAAAACTAATCAGCACATCTCCCTATCAATAGGAATCTAATGTTTTTTAAACCATTCAAATCGGTTGATCCGTGCGCACGAAAACGTGACCGAAAAATTGTATCCATACATACATACACACAACACACACACACACATCAATTTTTCTGAGGTATGCCAAAATGTTTAGAAACCTTCAAAGCGTCGAGAAATGTAAAAATTTTCAATTTCGATTTTCGGCCCATTACAATAACTTACCCTACGGGGTAAGTAAACACATTACCATTTAGCGGTCAAAAATGATCATTAGACATATGTACATCATATTATTAAATATTTTTCAAATTTTCGATTATATTTCAGAATATAAGAAAACATCATTTTTTCAAAAATTTCAAAATTCTCAAAAATCTAATTTTTCCAAAGTTTTAAATGAAATTTGAATATTTTTTTAAAAAAATAATTTTTGGTACGGAAAGTTCCAGCAATTTGCCTTAAGCCACAATGCCATGCACCCCTAGTTCGTTTATTCAAATGTTGGTAATCCGTTAACGTGTTAACGTCAATGCATCTGTTACTATGTTCTGTACCAAGATGGCGCCATTATCTCTCTCTTGGCGGCCTGCAAATATTCCGACCAATCAACTTCACTATGTTTAACCTCATCCTCGAATTCCCGATGAACGAAACGTTTTATATGTTAGGTTATGTGAAGTCGCGTGTTCGGAAATATTGCCCGTGTATAATTGTAATAAGTAAATAATCACAAAATGACTGAAGAACAACAACAACCTAAAAAAGAGCATTGGGTTCAACGCACAGTATTAGATTCATTTACCAAATTATCTCACCGTGCAGATAAAGAACGAATAAAAGCAGGCTGTGAACTTATAAAACATTTGAATCAACAGGGCTCCGATGAGGTCTGTTGGAAAATAATTGTTATGGTTATGGTTATGGTAGTTTAGTTTTATCAAGTGCTAATAAATACAATTGTTTGTTAAAGGTGTCAAAAGAGTGCAAGTATGCTCTGGAGCGACTTGTTAGAGGCTTGGGCTCCTCGAGGGTTCTTGCCAGGTCTGGTTTTTATACGGTGCTTGTTGCTATTTTGTCAAGCAGTGATGTTATTGATGCTGAAATGATACTTGAGATTATGGAGAAAGAACTACATACAAGTGGATCGGATTCAAAAAGTGTAAGCAATTTATCGGTTCATTGTATCTCATAGACCTAGCATTAATGTACACAATTTTCTTTTATATAACCATTAATGGATACATGGAACATTGTTTCGCTAATGTCTACCTTGTCAATGATGTTCCATTATAATATATATATATATATATATATATATATATATATATATATATATTCTATTTTATATCTGTGAAATATACAGGGAACATTGTTTTGCTATTATCTACCTTGTCAATAATGTTCCGTTATCTGTTGTATGATTGTGAAAAACCAATCAATTTATTTTGCAAACCTCACACAATAATTCAATATATATTATACATTGTATATCTGTAAAAAGATACATGGAACGTTGTTTCGCTAATATCTACCTTGTCAATAATGTTTCATTATCTATCATAACAAGTAAAGAATATTGATAAAAGAGTGCGCGTAAGGTTCACACGTGATTGAAGTAAAACTTATTTGCTACTGCACAAGATGGCATTTAAGTAAATATAAATACATCATATAACAATTTTGAATAATGTTTATTAGTAATATGGTAACACTCGTGATGCACACATTTATTAGTGTCAACCATTATACACATTTATATAATGATAAATTATAAATTTGCTATTCATAAAAGCATTAAAAATATGTATAATATTTAAAAACAATAATGTAATTAAAATCATACTTCAAATATGACATGATCCGTTTGTCATTGTAATTAGCATTTAGAAATGAACCTTCATTAGAGGAATGTAGTAATTGCTGATTAATTAATTTTTTAATATTTGTTCACACAGTGGATTATATTACACAATGCCTAAACAAATATTGTTTTCACAACTGCACTCATCATGTAATTGTGGTTGAAGAACTTCATGTAATTAAAATTAACATACATTCATTGACTGCTTGTATTTTTCTTTACTTCTTCCTGGCGATAATATAATCTCATTCTTTGAACAGCTGTAATATCTGTCTTGCCCAAAAAATATTTTTTATTTTAATAACTTCAAAGATTTATAGTAACTACGAATAATATATAAATAATTTCTAATCAATAAACTTACGGCACAAATGTTTAATTTGTTTTATTATTTTTAAAGAACAGGGTAAAATATTCTTCTGATTCAAGCATTTTTCATTAAATCAAGATTTGTATCACAATGTAACTTTAAGATCTTTATTTGTCTATGCCGATTTCCTTGTTGATATTGGTATTGGTATTGGTAACGTTGATGCCAGTACGCATACAACGACAGATTTCTTTTCACATACACGACGATTAATCACAATCGATCCCTATAGAAATGATATCATCGAGAACGAAAGACAAATCGTTGGTACTCGACTCTGCCGTAACGCACTTCCGTTGCATTTGTACGGATTTACACCCTAGTCGCGCCTAAAGAAGTTTTACTTCAATAATATTTAATATATGTTATACAATATTTTCCAATCAGCACGCAATAATCCAACATATATTTTGTAGGAAAAAGGTGACATATACATGGGCCAAATTTTGGGATGCGGAGCACTTTTACGCTCAGGCTGTGAGAGTAAATGTTCTTCAGAAACTCTTAAGAAGGTTATTGAATTGATAGCAACATCCGCAAAGAAAAAGAGCTATTTAACACTAGTGGCATACACTTTCCTTATAGATTTAATCAATAAAGTAAGTTACTTAAATACAATGTGCAATTAAGCTGTTCAACTCAACATCTTAAGATTGTTTTTCTCTATTTTTCATCATTTTCCATTTTCAGACTTCTCAAGAAACCTTTGCATTAGTAATTTGGCCAGTTTTGAAACCAGAATTAGCAAAGCCGTGGGAAGAACAAACCATTGATACAATTTATTTATTATTTACGTCTTACAAAAAGTTTCCTGATGTTGTTAAACATAAATTCATTAAGAAGAATTTAAAAGTTGATGATTTAATATGCGAAGAAAGTGTGACACATATAGCCGATATACTTATTGTAAGTAAAATTTTCTGCCATACTTTTTTTTTTTACATTATTTATAACTAACCCTTATTTTGTGCTTTCAGAATCCATTACGACTCGCAACATTAAAGCATCCTTTCTATGAGATGTTTTGTATCGAAATAGCAAATACGGATTTGGTTTTGCCTTTCTGGAATGAGGTTGATAAGAGATTATCAAAACCAAATGATAATAAAGAGATCATTGCCACAACGTTGCTGATGTATTTGCTAACAAACATGCAAAAAATGTCTGCTGTTCCAGATTTATTTGCTGGAAATTATTTACAACTGTTATTTCATCGATTAAAGTTGATCTATACAAATCATAAACATGAGTTGAATATTAAAAACATAAATCTTTTTGCAATATTAGCTGAAAAAGTATCTGATGAGAGTGTTAAAACCAAAACTAAACTTAAAACTATAAAAAGCTTATTGCTATATCCTGGCGATTTATCCTTTGAAAAAATTACTGGTACAAAAACAATTCAAAAAATCACTTCAAGTTTAGATTGTGATGGGGTTAAAAAATTGGCAGCTCTTTACAAAGAAATCATTCTGGCACAATTACCTAAAAATAATGCCAATTTTCCTAATTGGACTATATATGAACGTGTATATGCTGCACAACTGTTTAGTAAATTATTAAATTTCAATTGTGTTGCTGATGAACAAGAGTGGAAAATCGAGCAGATCAAATTCTTGATGAATTTAGGAATATTTTTATCAAAAGACGGTGTAGTTGTTACAAAAGATGAAAATAATATTGGACCGGCAGTTGCCTTATCAATTAAAGACTGTTTTTATAGTGTCTTGTCACATAAACAAAAAAATTTAGATGATTTGAGACAATTGTTAAGAGCAATAATTGATCATAGTAATTCCATAATAGTTAAAGGTGAAGATAATATACCTTTACGAACCCAATTTTCTGAAGATGACTCAAACTGTTGGTTCCAAATGAGTGATTTCATAAAAAAGTTGAAATCCATTGATAGCAAAGAAACTAACGTTAAAGTGAAAAAGATAATAAGTGTGTTTGAAATCCTTTCCATTCACATGGGTTTCCAACTGTTCAAAGAACCAGAAATGGCCAGAAGTTCCTTACAGGAGTTGCAAACTTGTTTTGAACGATTTAGAAGTTTAGGCTCACAAAAGCAAAAGAAACGCAAAAGCTTAACTGAGGGTGATGAAGTAACAGATGAACCTGAATGGATGGAAGTTGTTGTTGACTTAATTTTAAGCATTTTATCTCATGACTCACATTTACTGCGAAGTGTTATTAGTTGTGTGTTCCCACATTTATGTCCATATGTTAATTGCACTGTAATGCATCAGATTTTGTCAGTGCTGGATCCCAAAAATGAGGACAATCCACTAACAAAAAGTGATAGCTCTGACTCTGAATCTAGTGATGATGATGAAGATGCTGAAGAGAAAAATGGTGAAGAAGCTGATGACAAAAATGAAGAATCTAGTGATAACGACAGTGATAATGAGGAAATGTCTGAGGATCAAGATTGTGAAAATGATACAGAGACAGATAAATTACGCATGGCGATAAGTCAAGCATTAGGCCACGCATCAGATCAAGAATCTGTAGATTTAGATGATATTGATGAAGAAGAAGGCAAAAGATTAGACAAGGCACTAGGAGAAGCATTCAAAATGATTAAAAGACCTAAGAATTCCAAAAAGCAAAGTAAACCTGATAAATCACTTACAAATTTCAGGACAAGAGTTTTAGATTTGATCTTAATCTATTTAAACAATGAACCATCAATGTATATTTGTCTAGAAATTATGTTGCCATTATTCCAGGTTTTGGAATTTGCCATTACAGACCCTCATCAAAATCCTTTGCAGGTTAAAGTACAATCTTGCATCAAAAATTTATGTAACATCAAGAAATTTTCTACAATGGAAGGTGTCACAGAGGAATTGTTGTACGATTTAATGAGTTCTTTATTAAATAATGATGCATCGTCTTCAATCAATGTTGCAAGGAATAAAGAAAACACTGAGTGTTGTACATTCATTGTTCGTTGTTCAATTTTAATAAATCCTGATAATTCAGAAAATGTTAAAAATATTACTCCTCTTGTGGAGTTATATAAAAATCAACTTACTGCCTTTTTCACTAGAAGAGATAATCATTTACCTATAACGTTTTTCAGTAATGTTTTGGGTATTGTTTGGCATGGTAATTGGTCGCTATTGCCAATATGCTTAGAACAAGCCTTCAATCCAGAAATCAGACCTTTCAGAAGAGCTTTGGGTCTTAAATTATTGCAAGTATTCTATCAAAATTATAGATCTCTAAACACCACTGCAAAATATCCATTGAAAGTTTTTAAAAAATTAGAAACAAATTTATCTAATAACATATCAGTTTTAGCAGAATCTGATGAAGCTAGTGATCATGAACATTTTTTCCAACAACTCATTGTTTTGTTAACTTTAATTAAAAAATATCACAAAATGGAGAAAAGCCAGATACCTGACCACATGGATTGGGATCTGGTTCAAAAAAATGTTTTAAAGTTACGTCAAAGTATAAAATTCTCCTTAGCTACTAAATCATCATTTAATAAATACTGTGCAATGTTGAATTTAAATCCTAAACAAATAGCTGCTCAGCTCAATGGTGATGATAATGAGGCTGTTCCATCTAAGAAGCAAAAACTTCAAAATAATGATGAAGAAAATCCTGTAGAAGAAAATGGAGTACATGATGAATCAAATGCTGATGATGAATCTAAATCTCCAAGTGAAAAGGATAAAAAACAAAAAACGAAGGGAATAAGCAACGAAAAGCAGAAATTGAAAAAGCAAGCAAAATTATTGCGTTTGCAAGCACAGGAGGGCTTAGAATCAGTTTCGTTTAGTCAAGTTAAAATGGATACTGCTGAAAATGATAATGAAGACTATATCGAAAATAATTCAGAAGAAGAAGATACAAATGAAGCTAAACCGAAAAAGAAACACAGGAAACGGAAACATTCTGTTACTGAATAAACTAATAATTTATTATTTTAATTACCATAATTTTTATGACAATTATATATTTGTATGAAATTTAGGATCTAATTATGTACATTAACATGAATGTAACAAGATAATAGATTATAAGAAATATATTATGAATTTATATAAAAATGTAATTTGTTGAAGAAATTCAGTCTTGCAGCAAAATATTGCAGTTATCTTCAATGATGTGCCACATTATTGGAAGTTGATTTTACAATTACATGCAAAGAGCAAGTAAAAATGTTAAACACTGGTTGATCAACAAATATTATAGAGGTATTTTTTGGATTTATTTATGGAACATTTGGTTGGGATTTATTTGGAACATAATAACTTATTAATGAAAAGCATTTAGTAAAATATAAACTTTGAAGGAAAATTCTGGCATGTTGGTGAAGAGTAATACTTTATTTGCAAGTATTTGGTTTAACCAAATTACTTGTAATTCCATTTCCATGGAATATATGTTATGAGAATGTATATGATCTTAATAAGGTTTCAAATGCCTATATTCATAATACAGGATAACTCTGAGTGACGACATGTTTAGTTGATTTAAACAATAACAAAATTTGAGGACTAGGTTTAAATGACATTTTGCCCTAAGGTGAGCTGCATGAATTTTTTTAAAATGTGTAAAGTAATAGACACATTCAATTAGTTTTGCGATTTACCATTTTTTTTTTTTTTTCATTTGTGCTGTTAAAATGTTCAACTGCTTCTGAGGAATGATCAATTGGCAAAATTTTATCAATAATTTTGAACAACAATCAGATTACAATATTCTATGAGCTATTTGGTTCAATTCATTCACACATATGAAATTATTGTGATAAATTTCAATATATCATTAGTTGTTTCCATTCCATTTATTTCGACAAAGACATAGTAGTAATGTTAATGGTCTTTTGAAAACTTCTTTTTCAATCTTCCTGAACCTGGTGTCTCAAGAAGTTCAGTGTTTATGGAATTTGTATGATCAACCAGCTTTAAGAAATTTTGAACACCTATTAGCTTTATTACTCTGTCTATAAATTCTGAATTAGACCTTATTGTTGAGGAACGAAGGAGCATTGGGGATTATGAAATTAACTTATATCAGTAATGGTAATAATTAAATTTAATTTATTCAACAAATTTTAATTTATTGTGTGTTTTAAAGATATATTTTAAAACATACAGTTGAATTAATTTATTTTATTTAAGTGTGGACATCAACAGTATTCAGTACAGGATATACATGGTGTATGTCCTAAGAGCATAAGCCATTATTCGAAACTTCAATGAATTTTTATATTCCAACCACTTTACATAGGCCTAGTTATAATATTTTAGAATGTTTGTTTAGAGTCTTTATACCAAAAACCATATGACGATGCAAAGTTTCCATCAATAACTAATTCCGAAGAAAATCCTGGCTGTTCTATATCGAAAACTAATCAGCACGATTACGGATACCTTATCTTTCAAACAGTTTTTGTATTTATAACACATTAATCGCTATGATAATTTGAGAAATATTTTCACATGGGCCTTGGTAACTTTGTTAGATAATTTATTTAAAAATGTATCAAGGAAACTTAATGTACAAAAAAACACTTTTTTTGGTCAATTTTTTTTAAAAAAAACGCTATTTTTTATGTCACACTTATATGACTGACACGGCCCAATAATAATTCTTTATACATTTCTGGATAAACCAAACAAATCTCTAAAAATTTTTTTCGTTTTTTTGGTCAAATTTCCAAAAAAAAAAACAAACTATTTTTCATGTCATACTTATATGACTTATATGGATATTAAATTCTCTATACTGTTCTGTAATTCTGGGTAAATCAAACAAATTAATTCTCTAAATAATTTCTGCTGTAATATCTGTTTTGCCTAAAAAATATTTTCCATTCCAATAACTTCAAAGATTTATAGAAACTACGAATAATATAGAAATTACAAACGCAACGGAAGTGCGTTACGGCGTTTGAAGTTATTGCTTCAAAGATTTATAGAAACTACGAATAATATAGAAATTATTTCAATAAACATTATGTTTCATACACGGAGCAAATGCTGCACTTGTTTCATTATTTTCATTATAATTATTTACGGAGGACAGGGTAAAATATTCTTCTGATTCAGGCATTTTTCATTAAATCAAGATTTCTACTACGATGTAACTTTAAAATGTTTATTTATCTATGCCGTTTTTCTGAGTTTTGAAGTAAATTTTCTTTAGGCGCGATTAGGGTATAAATCCGTACAAATGCAACGGAAGTGCGTTGCACGGCAGATAAGATAAGAGTCGACCCTAGACAATATACTAATGGAGTCGACTCCCAAATATTCGTCATTCGCTCTTGATGATATCATTAATACGGTTCGATTATGATTAGTCGTCGCGTATGTGAATAGAGATCTGTCGTTGTGTGTGTACCAGCATCAACGTTGTATGCGTACCGATATTAACAATTGTTGATGCTGGTACACATACAACGACAGATCTCTATACACGCACACGACGACTAATCACAATCGACCCGTAGAGAAATGATATTGAGAGCGAATGACGAATTATTGGCACTCGACTCTTATCTTATCTGCCGTAACGCACTTCCGTTGCATTTGTACGGATTTGTACCCTAAAGAAAATTTACTTCAAAACTCAGCAGATATAAAAGCTTTGAGTATATACTTCCATAAATACTGTACAGTCAAATTAACCGCCATTTTATATCAGCATTAGGCGGATTTAAATTTTTGCTAATGCTCCTAGCCTGTATGCTTTTCGCGCAACATTTAAAATAATATACAAACCAAAAATTAAATTTTAATCTCGAGTTTCCTAGCCCTTTTAGCTATAACTTGTATATACTTGTATTAATTAAATTAAACTCTAATTCATAAATTTTGAATTATTCAAAAATCGCCCGCATAATTCAACTTCCCCTATCCGCCGCTGTCGAGTTCTGGCGCCACCTCTCGGACGTACGTCGTAGCGCATTCCGTACGTCGCATGATCTTGTCTCTCGCCTGAAGTTCTCTAGTTTTTACGACGAGTGGCCGTCGCCGTCGCAATCGCTTCGCTTATCTGTCAAAATAATTTGTTTAATGAACTTTTAATAATAAAGCGAATTAGTTTATAAATTAATTTGTTCGTTAAGTGACAGTGAAGAGGATCGATTATTGTGCAGTGGATAATGATAGTAACGTGATGAAAAAGTATATGTGTTGTGATAAAATCAATGTGATTGTTGTGCTCGATTGTATACGATAGGTTATTAACACAAAGGTATGCCTAGTAGATTTCGATAGGACACAGGTATTATGTATTGTTGGGGGTTTGTTTATAAAAGAATTTTGGCAGAAATTATTTGTATGCATATGGTTAATTGTTATTTTAATTGTTAAATGAAATATCGTGGTCGAGCCCTTATTGCGGCAAAAGTCCTGCGATTAGATTTGCTATGATTAGCCGTCAATCCTGTGACAAATTGTTCAATAATAATTAATGGTCTTAATTTTGGACCAGATACCTATATAAGTGCTTTAAAATGTGGTTGTTAATTTGTTAAAAACAATGTGTCAACCCTAAAAATTAACCCTGATATTTTAGAAAATTAACCATAAATTTTACTAGGATTTTATGATTTTACGTCACTGTCACCATGTACATGGATTAAATAATTTTAACCACGTGTTTAACACGTTAATCGCCACGATAATACCAGAAAATAATCACAAGTGTCATAGTAAGGGGGCGTCCAATAATCACGTGAGCGAGTTTTTAAGGATTTTTGAACCCCCCTCCCCCTTGGTGATTCACGGTGATATTCAAAATTACCCCCCCTCCCCCACCAAACATCACGTGTATTTTTAGTTTCGTGATAAAACTGTAAAATTTTTGATTTTTTTTGTGAAAATGTTTAATTTTTTTAAAAAATCAGTTAAAAAATAAATACACGTGATAGCTTACTATACCCCTCCCTCCCCCACGTGATTTTTCGTGATTTTCTGTCAAACCCCCTAAAAACCTCACGTGATTAATGGACGCCCCCTAACTTTATTAAATAATTTAGTTGGAGGTGTATAGCATCGTGCCTTAAGGCAAATTGCTGGAACTTTCCGTACCAAAAATTAAGATTTTTAAAATAGCTTTAAAATTTTTCGGAATCTTTGAAAAAAATATTTTTGAGAATTTTGAAATTTTTGAAAAATTCGACTTTTTTGAAAAATTTGTTTTTTTTAATATTTCATTTTATTTTATTATTTTAATATTTCATTTTATTATGCTTATTTTATTAGCCCTCAGATATTTTCCAAGAGGACTTAAAAATACAATTATTTTACATATAATATGGATACATTACAATATCTATAGTAAAAAATTAAAAATGCATTTTATAACACAAAGTTATATAATACAGAATGTAATATTATTTATTAACATATAATAAGATAAAATAACTAGTGGGGTGCATGGCATCGTGCCTCAAGGCAAATTGCTGGAACTTCCCGTACCGTAATTAAAAATCTTGGTACGGAACACAAAAAAATTTACACAAAATGTGTCCACATTATTAAAATCTCTATAAAATATCTGATAATTTGATGTGCATAAGTCCAATAAACATTTTTTTACCGCCAAATGACATTTTTTTAACTTATTTTTATTAAGAGTCCGTAACCGCTGGACCTGCCTTCCCAAAAATTTAATAAGTTTTTCATCTTGTCAATACAAGTAAAATGTTTTTCGAATCATTCAAATCGGTTGAACCGTGTTCCCGTAATCGTCGACAAAAACTTGTATCCGCACACACATACGAGCCTTTTCATACATACATCATTTTTTCTAAGGTATGTCAAAATATTCAGAAACCTTTGAAACGTAAAGATATATAAATATTTTCATTTTCGATTTTTTTGCAATTACTGTAACTTGCCTTACGGTAAGTTATTTTATTAAAATTTCTAGAAAAATACTTTTTTTTATGTCACACATATATGACTGACATGGCCCTATGTTAATTTAATTTATTAAATCTTTTTCAGGCAAGTCAAGATTTTTTTCTGACACGGCTCATTTAGATCTTCTCATTTTTAAAATCGACACGATGAAATTTTTTTTATAAAAAAATCATTAATTTTGTTCTTCTTTGTTTACATAAAATGAGATTGCTATTTAAAATGTAGTAAAAATATTGTTTTTATATTTATGATATTTTTCCTTAACACGTTAATCTCCACGATAGTATCAGAAAAATTTTTATATGGACCATAGTAACTTTATTAGATAAATAAGGTAAAAATGTATCAAAGAAAAGAAAAATGCCAAAATTCTTGGAAATGCTAATTGTAAGGTAATCTTTCCAAAAATTGTGCACAGAGTATTTCAATATTTTCAATATTTAATTAAATTTATAAAAAATAGGTTTTTATGGTATCGCGAAGGAAGTACCTTTATGCATCCCAGACTAGGTCTTTTGTCTGGGTATGTTAGACTCAATACCGCCTGGGTATAATACCGACTAAAACCTCCGCTTTGCCTTGGCATCTGGTTCTCACTGAAACCGCCTTTAGGCATTGCTTAATGGGGGGAGGATCAAGAATGCTATAATTCTACTTTTGAAATTATACTTCTCTTCTAATTATTGCCATATGCTCCTAATGTAAACACTAGGTGTAAGTGGCATTTTGTTTGCCTTAAGGAAGTTGCATGTACTTTCCGATACTTGTATATAATTGTTTTAATCAGTAAGAATTGAAAAATATGCACTTATATTAGGTTTTCGATGATTTATTTTGAAAATAAAATTTTAGGCGCCGATTCTGTCGTAAAATAGGCCAATGTTACGTATCGCTTCTCGCACAAAATGGTACTAAATAAAATGCCATGTATTTATTGTGCGATCAGGCATTTTACACAAAAAATGCAACAACACTCAAATGTTATACCAGATCACAAACATGCAGTTATGATAACATTGTTTTTTTGACTAGGTTAGGTTGTCTACCTTAAAAGTCTGACAGCACAGTAACCACATGGCATTTTGACAGCACTTAGTACCATTTTGTATGAGAAGCGCCATGTAACATAACCCCTACGTAACATTGGTCTATTTTACGGCAGAATCGGCCCCTTAGTTTACTTTAAAACCTGATCAGTGTCATTTCCTTGTTATTTTTTCAAACAAACTTATAATATCTGTAGTTGTATTAATTTTGTTGCACAAACGTGCGCTTGTATATCCTAAAAGGGCGGTTTCTTATCACAAATTTTAAAGATTTTTTATGATTATTTCTAAAATATTATTGGTACAAAACACTTTTTGTTGTAAGCTTATAATTTTTTTAGGATTTTCGTTTAGACCATCGATTCCCAAACTTTTTTGTGTCGTGAACCCCTTGGGCTTTGCCTTAGACCCCCTATTTACACGATGTCGATTTTTTCTTTTTTATATAAATTGTAAACTTAACTAAAGTTTGTTATTAAATGTTTAAAATAAAAATATATATTAATTTTATGCATTTATTAATTTAATTTAAAACTACTGCAACAGAATATCCAAAAGCCAAAAAGATAGAAAAATTGAAAATGTAAAATCATGTTTCCGCCCGGGATCGAACCGGGGACCTTGTGCGTGTGAAGCACACGTGATAACCACTACACTACGGAAACCGATGCACTACCCTCTTTAATTCCGACATATATAACTCATTTAGTTATTATTAATTTAAGTTTGCATTCATTTTTATATTATTAACAAGTGGTGTATACATTCATTGGAAATAATAAAATCAGCTTTTAAAATATATTATATAAAGAAAGTGTCAATGTATAATTAGAAAATAACCAGATTACAAGACCAATAAGCTATAAAAAAAAGCTAGTGGTGCAGCAAAATTGCTGGAACTTCCCGTACCGAAAATTAAATTTTTTAAAAGAGACTTAAAAATTTTTTCAAATTGAAAAAATTTTAAAATTTTCAAAGTCATCTCACTGTGTTAGCTGCATAGAGACGAAATATAAAAGCGCGTAAGCGCCGCGTTGCAGCCGAACGAATAGTAAGGAATCCATAGAAATGTAAACTAAATTTGTTCTTATTATCAAAATCTCTATAAAATATCTGGTAATTTGATATGGATATGTCTCATAATCATTTTTGACTGCCAAATGGCATTTTTTTACTTTTTTTATTGGATCTCCGAAATTGCTAGACCCGCCTTCCCAAAAATTTAATCAGTTCTTTATCTTGTCAATACAAGTAAAATGCTTTTTGAATTATTGAAAACAGACTCTCCGTTCCCTTGAAAGCTGAGTTACTGTTTTTGGCACTTTTTGCCCCGTATCTTTGAAGCTGCTAGACTTGCCTTTGCCAAAACCTATTCAGCTCGTCTCCTCGTCAATACGAATCGAATGTTTTTTGAATTATTCAAATCGGGTATTCCGCGTTCATGAAGTCGACGAAAATAAATATTTTTAGGTGTATTTTTACATAATATTACATATTGTAGTAGCATATAAATTAAATTATAATATCTGTATATATAGTATATATTAGGTCTTTATTTTATGAAGTCCAATTATAAAATAAGATGCTTTCAAAATAAAAGTAGCCTAAGTTACGGCGAATTGAATCAGCTACCTTCTCAAAAAAAGTTTCGTCAAAATCGGTCCAGCCGTTTTATTCATATTTTTTAAAAATGTTAATTTCTTATTGTGTCCTTATATTCATATTAGATATAAAGATGTACATTGCAGCAATGTTTAAGAAGCCATTTTCAATCGAAATCATATTTTGATCTAAATTTTCAAGTTGAAATTGATATCAACCCGCCCGATACAGGAGTACAACCTAGTGGTTGCAAGATCGAAGTTCTTACTCCAGTGCCACGAAGAAGCTCATAAAGTTCTAATACAATACAGCAGACAATGAAATTCTTTTCGAACGACCTAATATTTTTATCTTGAATTCTTATTTATTTATTCTACAGCATATTTATCAAAACAATGCGTGATGTGAATTCAATGTATAATAATGAATCTTCATTCTCTTTCGCATATTAATTTATTATTCCATTATAAACTGTCGTATGACGTTTTTAGAGTGTTTAAATTACAGACGTGTTTTAAACTTTATAATAACAGTAAATTTTCTTTTGAGCATTCAGTTTTTTGAACAATATTGAAAAACTTGCTTTCTGAGATGACGAAGTTGATCTAGTTTTAGTTTCATTATCTTGTTTTTGCAAGATTCTGATCTTGAATGTCATTTAACCGCAATGGAAATTTTATAATGAAGAAATTGTCTCGATTATGTAACTGAATTTTATTTGTTGGCTTTTTTTCTAGTTGTAACACTTGAAAAAAAAAAACTTTTTATAGGAGAAAAAAAGCGTAAGGGCCCCGTTGCAGTCTAACGGATTGACTCAGAGAAATGTAAACTTGGTAGTTATTATTAAAATCTCTATAAAATATTTGATAATTTGATGTGCACATGTCTAAAGTTCATTTTTGATCACCAAATAGCTTTTTTTTTTCTTTTTTCACTCGTTATCCAAAACCTTTAGATCTACCTTTCCAAGAATTAAATCAGTGCTTTATTTTGTCAATACAAGTAAAATTGGTTCTCTCAAAAACTGAAGTGCAGTTTTTGGCACTTTACCAAAAACTAAACAGCCCGTCTCCTTATTAATACGAAACGGATGTTTTTGAATTATCCAAATCGGTTGATCCGTGTTCCTGAAATCGTCGACGAAAATTTGTATCCAAAATGGTTTCAACCAGCCGGCAATAAACATTTCAGTCCATTAATAATTCAGTTAGTCTAATATTTATTTATATAAAGTACTAGTTGACGAATTATATGTTATATTTCACATGTCATGTTTCAATTAGTTTCTTTAACAGAAACGTAAAGGAATACATATTTTACGAGCTTAAACCGAATTCGACAAACAAACTAATTGGATTTGTAGTAATGGGATAATATATAACATGATACTTTCGTGTTTGTAAATTAAATAAGATTGGAGGTTGTGAAAAGAAATACTAACAAATCTATTGAAAATTGTAAAACTTTTTAAACTAGTGGGGCGCATGGCATCGTGTCTTAAGGCAAATTGCTGGAACTTCCCGTACCAAAAATGATTTTTTTTTAAAAAGATTAACATTTTTGAAAAAAATTTACTCTGAAAAAATTAGATTTTTGAGAAACTATAAATTTTTGACAAAAATTTACTTTGAAAGATTTTGGAAATTCTGAACTTTTTTTCAAAGCAATCGTACTGCTTTAACTGCATAGAGACGAAATATCGAAGCGTGTAAGCGCCGCGCCGCCGTCTAATGGATAAACATAGGTACGGAACCCATAGGAAGTAAACAAAATTTATACTTATAGTTAAAATTTCTATAAAATATCTGATAATTTGATGTGCATATGTCTAATGATCATTTTTGACCGCCAAATGGCATTAGTTTTTACTTTTTTTTACTTGATCTCCGAAACCTCTAGACCTGCCTTCATGAAAATTTGATCAGTTCTTCATCTTGTTAATACAAGTAAAATGCTTTTTGAATTATTCAAATCGGACGCTCCGTTCTCTTAAAAACTGAGTTACCGTTTTTGCGACTTTTTGCCTCATATCTTCGGAACGGCTAGACATGCCTGTGCGCGCGGATACAAATTTTCGTCGACGATTTCGGGAACACCGATCAACCGATTCGAATAATTTAAAAAACATTCGATTCGTATTGATAAGGAGACGTGCTGATTAGTTTTTGGCGAAGGCAGGTCTAGCCGTAGATATGGATCAAACACGCTAACTTAGGTTTTAACAGAACGGAGCGTCTGAATTTAATAATTCAAAAAACATTTTACTTGTATTGACGAGGTAAAGAACTGATTAAATTTTTGGGAAGGCCGGTTCAGCGGTTATGGACTCTCAATAAAAATAATTTAAAAAAAATTGGCGGTCAAATATGTTTATTGGACATATGTACATCAAATTATCAGATATTTTGTAGAGATTTTAATAATGTGTACAAATTTGTTGTAATTTTTTTTGGGTTTCGTACCAAGATTTTTGATTACGGTACGGGAAGTTCTTGCAATTTGTCTTAAGGTACGATGCCATGCAACCCATTAGTTTTTCTTAAGGTTCTGGGTTTCTGAATATTTTGGAATACCTCAGAAAAAATGGATGTATGTGTGTGTGATTCCGAGAACGAAGCGTAGCTTTGAAAAAAGTTCATAATGTCCAAAATATTTCAAAGTATAAAAAAATCAAATTTTTCAAAAAGGACATTTTTTTCAAAAATTTTAAAAATCTCAAAAATCTTTTTTTTTTCAAAGTTATAAAAAATATTAAATCTTAAAAATTTTAATTTTTGGTACGGAAAGTTTCAGCAATTTGCCTTAAGGCACGATGTCACGCACCACTAGTTTACAATGATTTAAAAATGATCTTAAGTTGATCCCTCTACGCTAGAACTACCCCCTTAAGATCAAGTGGCGATTTTCTTTTGAACCTTCTACAGTTCTTTTCTGTTTCCTCGCGAATCTTCGGACATTTTCGTGTATCCCCGATACCCTTCGTCTATCCTAGGCTCGTATCCTAGTGGTGTCCGCACTAATGTAATGTAGTGTCGCGCCAATTCTTGAATTATCTTATAAAGACCGTGCCTATGGCGCTAGACACAGGCAACACACAACAAAGCCGAAGCCTTCCGAAGACCTCCGAAGCCCTTCCGATCATGGACGACGGAGGATTGCTCTCTCTTGCACTGCGGACGCCTTGGAGATAACAACTTAGAATAAAAATACACCTAAGTCTGTTTTTACACGGAGATTGGTTCCAGAAGAAGCCGTGTAAAAAAAAACGTGTAAAAAAAGACATTGATCTTATACAAAAATGGGTGATTTGTCCTACTCTCTAAAACCTATTAAAATTAGTGAAAAACAAGAATTTTCAAGAACAAGAATTCATGTTTATTTTAATAATAATTCCCCTAAATTAGTGCTATTCACATTTGCTTTATCCAGTAAAAATTGTTTGTACGCGCTAAAGGGGAATTCACTTAAATCTTTAAGCTAGTGTTCGCAAACTATCGATACTATAGATGGTTTCAGACTTTTTTCTTTCATAAGAACTTTTTTGTGATATGAACATACATCGCAAAAATTAAATTTGACAAAAAAATTTAAGTACATAAAATTTCAAATCGTGCTAAATGGAATAAAATCGTGTAAAAAAATTAAAAATATTCAATTTTCAAACCGTGTTATATCAAAACCGTGTACAGAAAGACCGTGTAAAAACAGACTTAGGTGTACATATAATCTTCGTCTCACAAAGTATCTGATATTATTAAATAAAATTCAACGTTCTTGATATATAGTTGTTGGTGTTTGTTTTATATACTTCTAAACTTCCTCAGTGATAATATATTGTTGGGCGCCGATTAGCTTTTCTCTTCATCAACCAATTTTGTTAGATGTTATTGTAATATCATAATAAGTTCAAATTAAACACAATATTCTTCATGTATACTTTTATTTTCCCGTTCATTAATACTCTGAGATGTCGTCATCTATACAAAAATTACACAACTGCCCACATTAAGTTACATTTTGGCTTTATATAACCTTTTGTTTAGAAGAGGGGCTTTACTCCTTTTAGGATATGATAACTAAATTTCATTTATATGTGCGAATGCAAATTATGTGATTCCCCGATCGAAATTCATAGGAATTACTGCGTCGTATGCAGAAGATCACGCACGCATTAGGAAAAAGTTCATCGATCCTATTTTTAATTATAATACTTTTGTTACTCGATATGAGTTAATACAATGTTAATACAATGTTAATACAATTCTTGGGATGAATACAATGTTGAGAAACTGAGAATCGGATATATGCGTAGCATATATTATAGTTAGTAATATATTAGTTATCGTTAAACCATTGGGTTGCAACAATATAATAAATATACGCGTTTTCACGCTGTATGGCACAACAGTAGGATATAGGAGTGTTCAGCGGACATAGCAGTAACTATAAATATTCCTTCATATTTTCCAGTATTCTTTTAATTTCCGATTATGTCCATAACGAAATCTGCTGCTCTTCCACAATAACGGCATTTTGAAGTGTCGACTATTATTTTACGCGGTTTGTTATTATCCAGGTCATACGCCGTCGGTCGGTCGTTCGGTCGCTATGATGTTTCCGTTCCGTAGGTACATTGTGCGAATGACCCTCTTGTGTCAACTGCTCTCACAGGTTTCGAAAACAATATCATATTAATAATAATAATAACTAGTCGTGTACGATGACAATCATAAATGTTGGAGAGTCTTGTGAGTAAAATTCCTGAACATACAAAGAAAAAGGGGTTGCTCGTAGGTAAGTGGCTAGAACGACTGGACCTGGGTCAGGGGTCCTGGGTTCGATGAGCCTACTGTCAAGCAGTAGTGACAACGGTTTTCACTTGGAAATATAGATAGCAATATGCTTCCAAGTGAAAACAGTCCTCACCCGGCATTGCTGCACCATTAAAAATACTCGCCCTATTACAGAAATTGTTATAATAATATATCATACAGAGATCTGACAACTGTTTGGGTTGCCATCTATCAAACAGACTAGTATTAAGTCAAAATCAGCACAACAGCTTATAGGACTTTGAGGTTCTGATTACTGTTCAAAAATAATAAAAATAAAAAAATATTAATAATAATAACTAGTCGTGTACGATGACAATCATAAATGTTGGACACAGATACAAAGAACTACAAACAAATGGTACGAAATTTTCTTGAAAATTTTGAAATTCTGATGATGTGATAGTTTTCTTCTGTTACGGGGGTATTCTGGTCTAGAGGCATGAACTTCATGCAATCTTTGAAAATCCGAAAAAACACACCAAATATATTCGCTCTACATTTTTTTTTACAAGCTATTGACTAATATTTTAAGAATCTAGATAAAAAAATAAAAATTAACTAGTGGTGCATGGCATTGTGCCTTATGGCAAGTTGCTGGTACTTCCTGTGCCAAAAATTAAAATGATTGAAAAACTTTTTCATTTTTTTGAAAACTTCGAAAAAAATGGGATTTTTGAGAATTTTGAAATTTTTTTGACTTTTTTGAAAAATGTGATTTTTTTTTATATTTCGAATTTTTATATTTCTGAAAATTTTGAACTTTTCAAATCGCGTAAGCGCCTCAGCGCAGTTTAACGGATAAATATTGGTACGGAACACATAGAAATGTAAAACGAACTCATACTTCTCTATTAAAAATTATTCACAGCTTTATTATTAAAATATGTGATAATTTAATATGCATATGTCTAATGATCAGTTTTGACCTCCAAATGGCGTTTTTTACTGTTTTTCATTGTAACTTCGAAACCGCTAGACCTGCCTTTCCAAACATTTAATCAGTTCTTTATTATATCAATACAAACAAAATATTTCTGAGTCATTTAAATCGGACGCTCTATTATCTCAAAATCTGAATTAACATTTTTGTCATTTTTTGCCTTGTATCTTCGAAATGGCTGGACATGCCTATGCAGAAACTAATCAGTACGTCTCCTTATCAGTAGAAATCGAATGGTTTTCAAATCGGATGATCCGTGTTCTCGAAATCGTTGACGAAAATTTGTATCCGCACACAAACACACACGCACTCATACACACACGCACACACATCATTTTTCTTAAGGTACGCCAATATGTTCAGAAACCTTTGAAACGTAAAGAAAAATAGAAATTATCATTTTTGTTTTTTTTGCGATTACTATAACTTACCCTACGTGGAAATTAATAGAATTAAAAATAGATAAATTAAATTTACAAATTTTAATTTTCTAAGAGTCGGTGGTCTCAAAAAATTAAAGGCACCATGATTTCAGACCTCCAAATAATGTGAAGAAAAGGATTATTAGTTTTGATAAGTATTGTAATTTTAGAAATAGTTACCTGTATGTGACATCCATCACTTGATGATGGAGTCAATTTCTTGAATTTTTTATTTTTTTTTACTTCTTTTTTGGTACTTATTTTTAAATAATTTTAATTATGCACTAATTACTATTTTGTTTAGTTAGTTTCTTCAATTTTTCAAACACTTTTTTAAAAAAAGTATTTGAACTATTTTTTTTAAAGTTTATTAAATTATGAAAATATTGGAATTGCTATGAAGATATCAAAAAGTTAAGTGGATTTTTACTGATTAGTGAACATTATCTGGGCATTACGATTTATTGTCAAGCTTATTTTTAACCTTCAGAAGAAGTTCAGAAAGAAGACCTTCGTGGACGTTTTGTCAAAAAAGGCTGCACTGATTTATACATTATTCATTGTTCGATAAGGACTCACCTTGATTAGTTTTGAGAGACAATCTTTGCTTTTGCATTAAACGCTATTTGTATGTATGTTGCATGGTATGTATCTTTTACCTTCTTCACTGCATTCGTGTAAATTTTCTTATATCATCTGAGGAATTTCGTAAGAAATTGCATAAAACACATGATTCGACGCGTAAAATCAAGAGTCTATAATGAATTTCGAAATGGACACTCCTCAATCCATCTCTCTGTGATGAAAATATCCCTTTCACCTATGTTCTTCATCACACGGATATCAGATCTGTACAGATCTGTACAGATCTATACAGATTCTGCAAATTCCTCAAAGGTCGACCAACAAGATATTCTACAAGAAACGTTGATTTCTAGAAGGTTTTAATTAATAGTTGATTTTATACTGATTGGGAGTTGCTTATGATTTCAAATGTATCGCACACTTTTATTGATGATGGTAATAAAATTCCGAGATACTATAAAATACGAGAACTATAAAATTCATTTAGAAGTATCTATAGAAGTTGCGTATTTTGAAAGTGGTTTAAGACCATTCATACATACTAAATAATTATGAGTAATTAAATGAATAACTAAACAGTTGTGTTAAAAATGATCTGTAATAAAAATTTAGCTTTGTCTTAATTAGCGTGTATGGCATTGTGCCTTAAGGCAAATTGCTGAAACTTTCTGTATCAAAAAAAAAATTAGAAATATATATATATATATATATATATATATATATTTATTTATTTTAAAAACTTTGAAAAATATAGATTTTTGAAAATTTTGAAATTTTTGAAGAAAATTGAAAATTAAAATTTTTAGAAAACTTTTTAATTTTTTTGAAAACTTTGAAATAAAAAACTAGATTTTTGTGAATTTTGAAAATTAAAAAAAATTTGACTTTTGAAAAATTTGAATTTGTTTTTATATTTCGAAATATTTTTTAACTTCTCGTAGGGCAAGTTATAGTAATCGCAAAAAAATCGAAAATGAAAATTTTTATATATTTTTACGTTTCAAAGGTTTCTGAACATTTTGGCATACCTTAGAAAAAATGGATGTATGTGTGTGTGTGTGTATGTGTGTGCGTGTGTGTATGTGTGTTCGGATACAAATTTTCGTCAACGATTTCGGGAACACGGATGAAGCGATTTGAATAATTCAAAAAACTTTCGATTCGTATTGATAAGGAGACGTGCTGATTAGTTTTTGGCGAAGGCAGGTCTAGTCGTTCCGAAGATATGGGGCAAAAAGTGCCAAAAACGGTAACTCAGTTTTTAAGAGAAGGAAGCGTCCGATTTGAATATTTCAAAAAACATTTTACTTATATTAACAAGATGAAGAATTGATCTAATTTTCATGAAGGCAGGTCTAGCGGTTTCGGAGATCTAGTAAAAAAATTAAAAAAAAAAATGCCATCTGGCGGTCAAAAATTATCATTAGACATATGCACATCAAATTATCAGATATTTTATAGAGATTTTAACAATAAGTATAAATTTTGTTTACATTCCTATGGGTTCCGTACCAATGCTTATCCTCACTAGTTTTTATTGAAACTCCGAACCGTTGGACCCTCTTTTCCAAAAATTTGAACAGTTCTTTGTTTATTAAATACAAATAATATGTTTTTTTAAATAATTCAAACCGGACGTCCGTTCTCTCAAAAACTTAATTATCACTTTTGCCCCGTATCTTCGAAATAGAATGTTTTTTGAACTATTCAAATCGGTTGATACGTGTTCCTGAAATCGTCGACAAAATTTTGTATCCGCACACACACTATTTCTATTTGGCATTTCTAAGATATGCCAAAATTTTCAGAAACCTCTGAAACGTAAATATATATACAAATTTTTATTTTCAATTTTTTACGATCACTATAACTTACCCTACGGGAAGTTAATAATATGTTGAAATTGAGAGTTCAAATTCTAATATTTGTTGTACTTTTTTTGCATATGCAAGCTGAAGTTTTGATAAATTTCCGAAATAATCGATATTTGGATCTTGTAATGTAGTGTTAATAATAAAACAGCAATTTGGTATATACAATAAAGCGATTTTTTTTAATATTTTGATTAAATTTTAGACATATTTTAAAATTGAAATATTGAAAAAAAACCACAAAACAAAAAAATACTACATTAGCTTTCTAAAATTATTATATTATTAACTTATTATCAAACAATTTACTTTAGCTATAATAAGTGTATTAGTTTGGTTCATGCTTTAATTGCAATAGAGTCCTTTTGTCTTCAAAATAGAATTTGTTTTGTTATTAAAGGCTTAAATCTTTTTGCAACAATCATAAGCAATACCATGCTTAACGCCAGCAAAGTAGCTTCCATGTAAAGTTTATGATCTAAATCCATTCCTTGAATACGTAGCGTTTCCTGTACGAAATATTGACCAATCCCATCTGCAAAAAATTGTAAGGATGCAACCAATATCTTACAAGATGGTGGAGCTTCACTGTAGATAAACTCGAAAAATGTAAGTGAGAAATAAATCTCTCCAAATATTAGTAATATGCTCTGAGGTAACATCCAAGAGATGTGCACTGAATTAGGTTCCGTGATCACGAAGAGATTTGCCTTTGTACCAGATATGGTGATGAGGTATACACCGCCTTGGTATAAATGAAAATTTAGGACTGACGCTTCATTCAAAATTAAATTATATTCCTCTACAACAACTTCCACTGTTCTCTTTGTATCGATAACCACCAGATCGCCAGCAACTAATGTTGGTGTTACTGTCATTGCTACATCTACACCTTTGGAATCTCTGGCAATGACACTATCTTCGATTTTAGCTCCAATAACAGATAAAATGGGCTGACCGGCTTCGGACTTCTCAAGAATCTCATTGTAAGAGATGGCAACTGCATTTCCATCTTCAATTTTCAACAATATCGACACGGCAGTACCGCCATTTGCTTCGATCATCTCGCTTATTTGCGAAAAGCATGTTCCCTTTACAATTAATGGAAATATTTGAAATGGTTTGCTAGGTATATGTTTATTGGTATACTTTTCTTGCACTCCCATGACAATAGGCTTGGATGTAATACTTGGTGCTTCTATTACTGCAATGCAATTAAGTTCATTGAATATTCTAATTTGAAACTCGTTTGATTGTGGCAAAACCGGCAAATTTATTTTAATACATGATTCTAAAAAGGCTGAAATCCAGAAAGCTAAGGCCACCATCAGTCCTCCAAAGATCATCCTTCGGAAGGTTCTATCTAACTTACATGGTTTTATCAATGGGTCTATAACATATTGACAAATAGGCATTAAAATAACTGCTAACAAGGGATTTAAAAGTTCAAAATGTTCTACTATGAATGTGTATGATCCAAATTGTCCGTCCATTCTGCTCGCTTGAAAAATCCATTCATCTTGACCCATAAAGTAAACACCGGAATAGAGCGGAATGCAACAGAATATAACGAGCATATTAAGGACGGTTTTGATGTCAACGACTAATTCAGTTCCAAATTTGGGTTCAGCATGGTCTAACCAATGGGCCTGAGGGTTAGTTTTTCGCTCTCGAATCGACTTCTTGAGTCCATACCATATGCATCGGACAATATTTTGGGCTGTTTTACGTGTAGTTCTATTTATAGTATAAAGAGGAGTACCAGCTAAATAAATGATCAGACATAAAATAACACATATCATACCTATACCAAAAGGCAATATGAAGCAGTCTTGCTCTCCTAAGCATGGAACTTTCGTTTTTGCCAATGGTGATATAAAATGTCCAACGAGTGAGGCAAAGTTTTGTATTATGTAGTTAATTCTAAAGTACTTCATCAGAGCCGCTCTTTGTTCTGGTAGTTTAAATTGATCTCCTTCGAATACGAATTGTGTTCGACTCAATATAAAACTATTAATTAAATGGTATACGAGTTCAAAATATACAATTCCTTTGGCCACTGAACGGAGACTTGGCAATGCTTCCAAAATAAATAACGATTGAGCAATAATACCTCTAAAGAATCCATATCCTAGAATGTAGTACTTGTTTCCATAACTTTCAGTGACCAATGCTCCGAATGGATATAGCAAATACGTTCCTATTCTTCGATAACGAAAATAAGACGTTGTTTCGGCTTTGGTAAAGCCAATTTTGTTCACCATGAACATACGCGTTATAGCGTTGTTTGATGCGTAATACATGCCCCAAAATACGCCAATGAAAAAGAATGGATATATTCCTTTGGGAATTTTACTTGATGTCTGCTGCTCTTCCATTTTTTTTCGATTTCAAATTTGGGCTGATTCAATTAGTTTGAAATAATAACTTTTTGATATCCCGATTTGACTTTTGGTTTTCATTTGTTTTTTTTTATAAAATACTATATACCATTCAAAAGGCTTTATTAAATACTTAGAGTAGTAGTAAGTGGCAATATTCCTTAAGGCCTGCATTTCCTGATATGTGTAAATAATTGACATAAATGAAATAGAATTGAGATTTAGCTATTTGGATAGAATATTCAACTGTTTATTTCAGAAATAGTTTTTTGCTTTCACCAAAGTTTAAGGGGATATTTTAGTGTAGAGCGATGAATTTTATGTCATTTTCGAAGTGTCGTAAAAGAAAGCAATGAATGTTTTTACTATCCATTTTTTACCACTTGTTTATTAGTAGTATTATTAAAATACAATACAAAAATTTAAAAAAAGTTGAAAATTGAAAAAACTGGGAGCTGATGAAGTGGGGGGGGGGGTCTAAAAAAATTGGCACCTCAGTCTCAGCCCTCCTAGCCATCCGAAATAAAAGAAATAAAAAGATTTAAATTACAATGATGTCGCAATCGCCCGAACTACTAGCGATGAGTAAAAAATTTTTTACAAATTTGCGGCGACTGTTTGAAAAAAAAGTGTTCGATAAATATAGTGAAAATAGAAATTCGGGGATGATGCTAGTTCGGGCTACAGATAAGTCTATAAACAAGAGTCTCTGAACATCTCAATTGGTACAACATCGGTCGAGTACAATTCGAGAAATGGTGTCAACAGTACTGAAAAAGTCTGTTCTAAGAAAAACACATTTAAAGTTTTGCGTGAAGTTCTTTGCTGTCAAAGTCATAAAATGATATGTTATACTTCTTTTATTTAATCTGCCATTCCTGCTTCATGCATCGGACTTTCTTTTACTTCAAAAAAACTATTTTCTCATTATTGTTCTGAGTTTCTGAACCTATACATCAAATTAATAATTCATTTGGTGATAAACTGTCTGAAATTCGTCTAATGACTTCCTAATGCCTTTTGTCCGATTAGACCCTGACAAACCAGTTTGGAGACCGAGTCAGTAAAATGCCTTTATTTCCGAAAATAGCTCAAAAACCTTCTCGTACCCATATTCTTAGACAGTTAAACTTTGAAAATATGAAATTAAAAAAAAAACGATTTTTTTGAATATCTACACTAGAATACCTCCTTAAATAATGATTATTAATTGATATCATTCAACTACATTTGTTCATTAATATCTGTTGTTATATTAACTACAGTCTATTAATACACCTTGTATATTTAAAATTATTCCAAATCAAATAAATTATATGAAAAAATTGACAAAAAATATTGACAAAAGCTTCGTTATACTCAACATAAAAATAAATATTCATATATTTATTACTTCTAACTTAGTTACAAAATGATCAGAAGGACCTGACTTGTTGCAACGTTTTCAATTTACTCCAAGTTTATAATTTTCGAATAAATGATCGTATTAAAAATAGAAGGACAAAGACATTGTTATACATAGGCTTGCCGGATCAACTAAACCTTATTTGATTTAGTAGATCGTTAGTCAATCGAAAGACCTTCTCCGTGAACTACATAATATCTCACATAAAACATCTCCACAATTAGAACTTGGCCCGAAGGTATAAATTGCTTTTAATGTGTGAACTGTTACTAGATTTATCACACGCCACTTCTATTCCGTCAGTATGGATAGAGAAGCACTTCTCTACTTCTTCAATGGTAGTTGGTTGTCGGTGTCGGTATGCATAAATTGACTTTAATTAATGCCAAGATTGTGCTCTTAGCATTTCACGACAACACGGCGAGATTCTTTGATTTGTACAAAGAAAATTCTATTCTGATTATCTCTTGAACTATACCAAGAGGAAAACTCTGTCAGTCAACTTATGACAACTGACATTTTAGAAAATTGATGAAATTTAATTATATCTTCTTTGGAAGGCAGGTCCATTGTATGGGAGCTTTGTCTACGTTTGCTTTCTATGCTTCAGCTTTGAACATTCTTGTTTTTTTCTCGTGGAAGTTCACACACCTGCCTTTGACAGAGAAATGGTCATCAAAGTGGTCTTCACAAATAAGAAGATGCCACTGACGATCAAGCTGAATTTCTACTTGTAGAAGAAAGTGGTAGAATGCAACATTTGGACATTGGAGTTGAAACTTTTGCTTTCGTATTTTCGAGCTTTTGCTTTCTATGCCTCAATTTGGAACGTCCTTGTTTTTTCCTTGAGAATTGAACATCCCTGTTTTTTTTCGTGGAAGTTCACAGACCTGCCTTAGGCAGAGCAATGGTCATCAAAGTGGTCTTCACAAATAAGCAGATACCACTGACGATCAAGCTGAATTTTTACCTGTAGCAGAAAGTGGTAGAATGTAACATTTGGATATTGGATTTGGAACTTTTTCTTTTGTGCTTTCGCGCTTTCGCTTTCTATGCCTCAATTTTGAACACCCTTGTTTTCTCCTTGAGAGCATTGTCTACGTTTCAAACTTCTGTCCTAATGCTTCTGCTTTCTATGCTTCAGCTTTGAACATCCTTGTTTTTTCTTATGAGAGTCCATAGACCTGCCTTTGGCAGAGTAAAAGTCATCATAGTAGTCTTCACAAAGAAGAGTATGCCACACGATCAAACTGAATTTCTACTTGTAGAAGAAAGTGATAGAATGCAAGATTTGGACATCGGAGTTGAAATTTTTGCTTTTGTGCTTTCGCGCTTTTGCTTTCTATGTTTTTTCCTTGAGAGCATTGTCTACGTTTCAAACTACCGTCGTAATGCTTCTGCTTTCTATGCTTCAGCTTTGAACATCCTTGTTTTTTTCTCATGGAAGTCCACAGACTTGCTTTTGGCAGAGCAAAAGTCATCAAAGTGGTCTTCACAAATAAGAAGATGCCACTGACGATTAAGCTGAATTTCTACTTGTAGAAGAAAGGTATAAAATGCAATATTTGGACATTGAATTTAAAACTTCTGTCTTCATGTTTTTTTCCTATGCCTTAATTTTGAATATCCTTGTTTTTTTCCTCGAGAGCATTGTCTTCGTTTCAAACTTCTGTCGTAAGACTTCTGCTTTCTATGCTTCAGCTTGAACATCCTTGTTTTTTTCTCATGGATGTCCACAGACCTGCCAATGACCATCAAGTTGAATCTCTACTTGTAGAAGAAAGTGATAGAATGCAAGATTTGGACATTAGAGTTGGAACTTCTGCTTTCGTGCTTTTGCTTTCTGTGCCTTAATTTTAAACAATCTTGTTTTTTTTTTTGTGAGAGCATTGTCTACAATGCTCTCGTCAAACTTCTGTCGTAATGCTTCTGCAAGGCAAGGCAAGGCAAAAGTTGTCAAAGTGATCTTCACAAAAAAGTGGATGCCACTGACGATCAAGAATTTCTACTTGTAGAAGAAACTGATATATGCAATATTTGGACAATGAAGTTGGAACTTCGGTCTTAATGATTTTTTTTCCTATGCCTTAAGTTTGAACATCTTTGTTTTTTCGTGGAAATCCACAGATCTGCGTTCGCCAGGGCAAGTGTCATCAAAGTAGTCTTAACAAAAAAGAAGATGCTACTGACGAGCAAACTGAATCTTTACTTGTAGAAGAAAGTGATGAAATTCAACATTCGGACATAGAAATGAGACTTGGGATTCCAAATCGAAATGGAGTTATTGCTCTGTACATAAGTTACTTCGAGAATGTCATATTATTTACAGTCATCTTTAAATCACTTATCATTGTTTTTATTTAATAATTGCATAGATAACTGACAGCATTTTATTGTATATTGTCACCATCTGAATAATTACACACACATTTGTTGACAAAATGAAAATATGCATTGCCAGGGTCTATTAATCAGACGTAAACAACAAAACAATGATATTTTTAATTTGGTTTCAAATTCATGCGTTTTAATTATAGTCCTACACTTCATTCAATGAAAAAATCAAGTTGATATCCTAATATTGGCATAAACCTTACACTTGCAATCCTTGGCATAAGTTTCACTATATATAGCAATCAAAATTAATACAATTTTATAACCTATTATGATATGATTCATGTATAAAAATCTCTGGTTGTGTAATTAAGGCTAAGGTGGGTATATGGTGGACATTTTCTGACTTTTGTATATTGTTCTTGATAACTTATTTGGTCGTTCTTCAAATTTTGATTTATGTATACTGCTTTTACCCTTAATTACTTCTCCTACGAAAAGTATTTCCAAATAATTGTGGATTGTAAAATTTTAAATGTACCACGGTAATATTTCATAAAATCTTTTAAAGTAGTCGTTGCATCTTAACAAAGTTGGACTTATTTGTGAAGCACCTCTACATTAGCTTCAAAAAGGTTTTATATACCAACACCTGTTTTATCTGGTAAAAGTTTTGATTTTCTTTCAATCAACCATCGCAGTACCTGCATTTTCGATATTTGATATGTTATTTTCATGCCAATTTAGTGTGCAGGATACCTGAATACGACTTCATTTTGTGATATAATAATGTGAAAGTTAGAGTTGTTATTCTGAGACAGGGTTCAAAGGGGAAAGATGAAGTATGTTCGTTCGAACAAGTTTCCATATTTACATTGAGTCAACGCTTTACATGAACAATATCTGTAGACCAAATTGATTTTGAAGAGTAAGTTTTGTTGTTAGATCCTTTTTAATAATAACTGTTACTTAGGCACGATGCCATGCACCCACCACTAGTTATACCAACAGGTAAATTACCAAAATTTTTGCTGACCTAAAAGAAAGTAGCATGGCCATACCCTGTCTTCCCTACTCTAGTATTCTATTTTTAGTTACTAGTATTTCATTACAAATATATTTATCAACATACATATTAAATTAGTCGTTGATTAAAAAAAAATAAAAAAGAATTCTTTCACGTCCATTGATTCATGCTCAAGTATTGTCTGTCACTGTTTGAGAATGCCAAAGAACAATTCTCGTACCGTATGCGCATATATAGAGTAAGAAATGAGCGGTACGATTTTTAAACGAATACTTGCACGCGCTACGCTTTGTTTCTCGACTTATACACTTTGTTATTGGATAATGAATACAGAACACATATTTATACACGGAAAGTGAAATAATTTATTAAGTGCCAATTGAAATCGTTCACTGAGGGTACTGAAATAAAACCTAATACAAGATAAACCACTGCCATCAGCTGGGACCTCATGCTACTTTTAGTATCCAATTAGTAGATTTAGGAGCCGACTCTGCGTTAAATAGACAAATGTTGTGTTAAGTTCCAGATGTTATACAAAATGTTACTAAATACTTATCGTTAAAAACGATTAACATTTTTGAAAAAAATTTACTTCGAAAAAATTAGATTTTTGAGAAACAAAAAAAAAATTGTTTGAAAAAAAATTTTCTTTATTTTGGCATAGTTTGGAAATTCTGAACTTTTTTTCAAAGCAATCGTACTGCTTTAACTGCATAAAGACGAAATGTAAAAGCGCGTAAGCCCCGCGTCGCCGTCTAACGGATAAACATTGGTACGGAACCCATAGGAATGTAAACAAAATTCATACTTATTGTTAAACTTTCTATAAAATATCTGATATTTTGATCTGCATATGCCTAATGATCATTTTTGACCGCCAAATGGCTTTTTGTTTTACTTTTTTCATTAGATCTCCGAAACCGCTAGACCTGCCTTCATGAAAATTTGATCAATTCTTCATCTTATACAAGTAAAATGTTTTTGAATTTTTAAAATCGGACGCTCCGTTCTCTTAAAAACCGTGTTACCGTTTTTGGCACTTTTTGCCCCGTATCTTCGGAACGGCTAGACCTGCCTCCACCAAAAACTAATCAGCGCATCTCCTTATCAGTACAAATGGAATGTTTTTTAAATTATTTAAATCGGTTGATCAGTGTTCTCGAAATCGTCGACGAAAATTTGTATCCGCACACACACACACCCACACACACACATACATCCATTTTTTCTAAGGTATGCCAAAATATTCAGAAATCTTTGAAACGTCGAGAAATGCAAAAATTTTCATTTTCGATTTCTTTGTGATTACTATAACTTACCCTACGGGAAGTTAAAAAATCATGAACAATGGTAATTCTTTAGATTTTGAAGTTCTCTTTACAAATTTCAACTTTGTTACCTCGAATTTGTACGGCAAGTCGCCGCCATATTGGAAAAATGTCGTCAAAAAACAGTTTTTTTACAATATCTTCTTTCCGGTTCATTCTACTGTTTTTTGACGCCATTTTTCCAATATGGCGTTGACTTGCCGTAAAAAATCGAGGTAGCAAAGTTGTTATTCGTAAAGAGCACATTGAAATCTATAAGATTGCCAATTTCCCGGATATTACTATGCCGACAAAACTACCAAATATTTTATAAATATTTTTGAAGATGGTATAATACTCATTATGCAATATTTGAGGATTTTATGACTATATGTAACTACAATTATTTTTTATGTTTACACTCTGACGGTGTGACGAACAACCTCTAAAAGGATCTCTATCCTGCCTAACTTACACCTTATCCTTATAGTTCAAAATTTGGGTTTTCAGTTTTTTGGGTCTCTCAAAAATAATACTAAAAGTTACACATATTTGAACTATAACATTTCTCATGTTGGTTCGGCAAGTGAACTCCGTGTTTTATTACATTTTGCAATATATATTTCCCTTGGTCTGTTGACATAAGTTTTAAACTTAATCCTACAGAAAGGTTAATATGGCAGTCTGGAGATTTATGTAATTTTTTCTAGAAATTAATTTGTTAGAGACAATTTTATGAATTCGTGACCGACATCTCCCTGAATGTGTTTGAAGTTGCTTCGTTCTTATGAAATATTATTTATTGGTTTTATCAAAAAAGATTTCACAAAAGAGTTCATGCGATACGATTAAAATGATGTGATTGGATGAGGTTCGAAATAGAAATATAAACTTTATCGCATTTGCAAATGAAAAATTGTTTTTCACTAAACTACCTACTATACATGAACAAAAGGTGTTTTACATTTGGACTCAGCAAAGCTAAAAATTCAACTGAAATCATCTAAACTGAAGTCAGCACTTACTTAGTTTCCAATCTATTATTCTAACTTATTGCTTCAATGTAGGGAAGGACTATTTTTTCAGTGAAAATTCAAAACATTTGCAAAACTTCATGTAATTTTAATCATTTCCCAAAAAAAAAGGTTCAGACGCGATTGAAGTAAAACTTATTTGCTACTGTTTAAGATGGCATTTAAGTAAAAATATATACATCATATAACAATTTTGAATAATGTTTATTAGTAATATGGTAACACTCGTGATGCACACATTTATTAGTGTTAACCATTGTACACATTCATATAATGATAAATTATAAGATATATATTTATAATAGCTTTAAAAATATGTATAATATTTAAAAACAATAACGTAATTAAAGTCATACTTCAAATATGACATGATCGGTTTGTCATTGTAATTAACATTTAGAAATGAACCTTCATTAGAGAAATGAAGTAATTGCTGATTAATAACTTCTATAATATTCGTTCACACAGTGGATTATGTTAAACAACGCCTAAACAAATATTGTTTTTGCAACTTCACTCATAATGTAATTGTGTTTGAAGAACTTCATGTAATTAAAATTCACATACATTCATTGACTGATGGTATTTTTTTATACTTTTTCGCTGGCGATATAATCTCATTCAATAACTTCAAAAATTTACAGAAACTACGAATAATATAGAAATAATTTCTTATCAATAAACTTACGTTTAGTACACGGCTCAAATGTTTAATTTGTTTTATTATTTTCAAGGAACAGGGTAAAATATTCTTTTGATTCAGACATTTTTTATTAAATCAAGATTTGTACTACCATGTAACTTTAAAATGTTTATTTATCTATGCCGATTTCCTTGTTGATATCGGTATGCATACAACGTTGATGCTGGTACGCATACAACGACAGATCTCTATTCACATACACGACGACTAATCACAATCGACCCGTATAGAAATGATATCAATGAGAGCGAATGACGAATCTTTGGCACTCGACTCTTATCTTATCTGCAGTAACGCACTTCCGTTGCATTCGTTCGGATTTACACCCTAGCGCCTAAAGAAGTTTTACTTCCAAAATTCAACTGTAGCCATCTAAACTGAAATCTGCACTTACTTAGTTTCCAACCTAATATTTTAACTTATTGCTTCAATGTAGGGAAGGACTATTTTTTCAGTGAAAATTCAAAACATTATAAAACTTCATGTAACTTCAATAATTTCCTAAAAAAAATTGCAGACCTCAGAATGATCATATGAGATATTCCGTTCTGTTTCTTTAGATAGCGAACCCTAACAATGTTGTACTGTGAATTAACTGCCTATTTATGTTTGTTGCAAGCAATATATATATATTTCTGTGATATCTCCTCGTTTCCTAACAATAGCATCACAAATTGTAAAGTTATTATCCGAGTGAGCAATAACTAACACGAATTAGTACAATATGCGGGCGCACTTCATCTATCTTTAAATACAAAATAAAAGGATAAATTTCCAGCCAGCTCGGGCGCGCGGCCTCTCTCAGATAAGAAGCCGATTGTTGCCCCGGAATGCTTTATAACTGCGATAATAATGCACTTCGAATAATAACAGGCATCTCCAAATGATTGTAAAGGGCTTGAAATTTATTATTTTAAAAATTCAGTACCAATGTAGAGGGATACTTTGTAGTTGGCATGGTTATAATTGACGACATTGAAAAGAATGGACAAATCCACTGTGAATTATTATGCAGTTATCTATATTTTTTAGTTTTGGACAGCAACCAGAAATAAGAGGTTCTATATGCTTCAAGTGTTGATACTTGTGGACCAATTCTGCTGCACAAAAGATAAATGTTATGGCAAGGCCATGTTACGCTTCAACTTGCATACATTATGCTACTAAATTATACTGAATACTGACAAAATGTCAGTATTCTTGTCTTTTGCTGTGCATTCAGGCGTTTGTTATGAAGCTGGTTCAGAAAGACCCTGTTACCTAAGATCATTTGTGCAGTTTCTAGGTTAGGTTTGTTATCCGACAACCTCAGAAAAACGCCTGACTGCACAGCAACCACATGACTTTTGTCAATGTTTCGAACGATTTTGTATGGAAAGTTCTACATATCATAGCCTTCTCATAACATTCGTCTGTTGTTCGAAAGAATCGGTTCATTATTCCCGACAACGGAAAAAATGCCAATGGTAAACTTAATTTAATTACAATAATTGCATAATTGATACTTCGAAAAAAAAATTCCAATAACAATTAAATGTCGTTGCTTTTTTATGCGTTAAGGATACCAAGGGACCGATTTTGCTGTAAATTATACCAATTTTATTGCAAGATTATGTTAAGTTGCGTTTTCCATATAAAATGGCACTAAAAACTGTCAAAATGCTATGTGGTTGCTGTGCAGTCCGGCGTTTTAGATAGAAAACACAAAAACGTCAACAGAGAATCTTACCATAACTGCATCTTTCTGATGTCTAATAACATATGAGTGAAGTTGCATTTCATTTATAAAACGCCTGTGTGCATAGCAAATACATAGCATTTTGACTGTATTTAGTACCATTTCATATGGAAAACGCAGCGAAAGAGGGCTAGAACGACTGGACTGACTCAGAGGTCTCGGGATCGATCCCGTTTCGAGAAGTTTGATGTCAAGCAGTAGTAACATAAATTTTCACTTGGAAATATAGATAGCAATGTGTTTCTAAGTTAAAAAGCCCTCATCCGGCATTGCTGCATCAATACAATATTCTTCCTATTACAGAAATTGTAATAATAAAATTTATCACACAGTGGTGGGACTATTGTTTGAGTTGCCATTTGTAAATCTGACATAGTAGAGTCAAATTAGACCAACAGCTCATAGGACACTTAAGTTTTGACTGCTGTTCCAAACAATAAAAAAAATTCTCTTTAGACAAACCTCAACTTTTATGCAAGATATATATGAACAATTATATATAATTTGATAAAAAAATTTAAATAAATATTATAATGCTATAATTTGTTCGAGAGTTCATTTTCATGACCATATAGAAAAATTTGATTAATATTTAGTGAACATCAATTATTTAACGTAAACTATCATTTTAAGTGGTTAACATTTTAAGGATGAATTTTCTGTATTTTGAGTTATTATAAGGATTTTTTCTAGAGTTTTCAAGGATGATCTTCTATTATTTATTCCTTGACCCTCAGTTTGGAGTCCACTGATCTAACACATTGACCACTATATAATAATAATATAGTAGCATGCGGTCTCCACACAATCGCGTGGCAAATAAAAAAGCAGATCCATATACGAAGGAATTATTTATTGCGCGCGCGAATAGGAACTGTGTCACTTGCAACTTACAAGCTTTGCTCGGAAAAGTCACATTATTGAATGAACCGTTGAATTATCCAATAATAATAATAACTATAGTTGAAAGTGGCATCGTGCCTTGAGGCAAAATGCTGGAACCTCCCGCACCGAAAATAAACATTTTTAACTTCCCGTAGGGTAAGTTATTGTAATGGGCCGAAAATCCAATTAAAAATTTTTATATTTCTCGACGTTTTGAAGGTTTCTGAACATTTTGGCATACCTCAGAAAAAATGGATGTGTGTGTGTGTATGTATGTATGGATACAAATTTCCAGTCACGTTTTCGGGCGCACGGATCAACCGATTTCAATGGTTCAAAAAACATTCGATTCCTATTGATAGGGAGAAGAGCTGCTTAGTTTTTGGCAATGGCAGGTCCAGCCATTTCGGAGATACGGAGCAAAGAGTGCAGAAAATAGAAATCGAGTTTTTGAGAGAACGGTGTATCCGATTTGAATGATCTAAAAAACATTCAATTAGTAATGATTGGGAGTAGTGTTTATTAGTTTTTGGCAAAGGCAATCCCAGCCATTTTGAAGATACGGAGCTAAATATGTAAAAAATGGCAGTTTTTGAGAGAACTGAGCGTCCGATTTAAATGATTCAAAGAACTTTCTGCTTGTCTTAACACAATAATTGATTTTGGAAAAAGAAATTTGTTTCAACTTTTTTTTAAATTTTTTTGTATATCGAAAATAATTCAGATTTTATTTTTAATTCTGACTATAGTTCTAATATACTTTAAACAAATAATTTCAACTTTGCAATTCAGTTTATATAATTCTTATAAATATTAGACAATGTTACAATATTAATAATAATCTATTTAAAAACATTCAGTATTCCTCGAACATTTCGTTACGGTACGGGAAGTTCCAGCAATTTGCCTTAAGGCACGATGCCATACACCCCACTAGTTCTTATCTAAAATTAATCCTAAGGGTAACGTGCAACAGTTGGTGGCGCCTCTATGGAGTGTAGATACAATTAAAATTATAGTAATGGCAATGCTGTGTTTGCGATCTATTACACTTCTTTTATCTATGGTCACTCCGCACTTGTTATTGTAAATTAAAATAAATAAAAATCTATCGAAATCTAGACTAAACAAAAAAAGTAATAAAAATAAACAAAATAATTAATAAACGAAATGATTCCAATACGATTCTTATAATATTGGGCTAGTAACTTTGATATATTTGAACAAAGTAAGGATCACTGTAGATGATGATGGTAAGGAATAGTGGTAAACCATCATAAGGAACCCATTAGTATTCCATATCATCAAAAATTATTTACTGCGGCTCTGAAATAGATTCTGTGTGTAAGTTTTATTACCCGCAATTAAAACGTGCCATTGCGCTTTATTTTCATTGCTTTATTTATGGCTTTCAATTAAGAATAAATTTATATTAAGATAACCATTTAGCTAAAGAAAGATTTTATTCCTTTTAGCTTAATGGATTTATTTGTCGAATTATAATTACTCGTAAAACTTTCAAGGAATTGTTATTTTCAAGAATTTATCTTGAAAGTGTTGTAGATGTTGGAGAAATATTTGTTCAAATGTTATTGTCTTGATATATCAAAATATAGCTGATGATATATATATTTTTGGATTTTACGTTAGTTTAAATTATTACATGAAGTTGTAGTAATTTTACTAAAAATAGTGGAATTCTATAAAAAAATTAAAACATACAGCGAACTTAATTGTTGAAGAAAAAAGGGGTTTTCTAATATTCCAATATTTATATTGTATTTATATATATATGTACTTCTATTATTTATATATACTTTATTTATTCTTTTTTAAACTTCCCGTAGGGCAAGTTCTAGTAATCGCATTTAAATTTAAAATTTTTATATCTTTACGTTTCAGAGGTTTCTGAATATTTTGGCATACCTTTAAAAAAATGGATGTATGCTGTGCGCGCGTGTGTGTGCGCGCGTGTGTGTGCGCGCGTGTGTGTGCGTGTGTGTGTGTGTTCGGATACAAATTTTCGTCGACGATTTCGGGAACACGGATGAAGCGATTTGAATAATTCAAAAAACATTCGACTCGTATTGATAATGAAACGTGCTGATTAGTTTTTGGCGAAGGCAGGTCTAGCCGTTCCGAAGATGTGAGGCAAAAAGTGCTAAAAACTGTAACTCAGTTTTTAAGAGAATGGAGTGTCCGATTTGAGTAATTCAAAAAACATTTTACTTGTATTAACAATATGAAGAACTGATCAAATTTGTATGAAAGCAGGTCTAGCGGTTTCGGAGATCTAGTGAAAAAAGTAAAAAAATGCCATCTAGCGGTCAAAAATGATCATTAGACATATGCACATCAAATTATCAGATATTTTATAATTTTAACAATAAGTATAAATTTTGTTTACATGCCTTTGTGGGTTCCGTACCAATGTTTATTCGTTAGACGACGGCACGGCGCTTACGCGCTTCGATATTTCGTCTCTATGCAGTTAAAGCAGTACGATTGCTTTGAAAAAAAGTTCAGAATTTTCAAAATATTTCAAAATAAATTTTTCTTCAAAAAGTCTTTTTTTTTTTTTTCAAAAAACAGTAAATTTTTGTCAAAAATTTATAGTTTCTCAAAAATCTAATTTTTCAGAGTATTTTTTTTTTAAATGTTAATCTTTTTTTTAAAAAAATAATTTTTTGTAAGCAGATCTACCATCTTTATATCACAAACGAACAAATTATAAATTTTTTAGTGATACTATTTTAAAGTAGAAGGCAATAGATGTGTAACCTGCCATCACCTTTATTTTTACGATGTCGCTATCAGGGATTAAACAGAAATGTATCAATCATTTATTACATAAGTATTTTTTTTGTTAGTAGTTTTTGTTATTTTGAGCTCTTGTATTTAGTTTATGATACCTGAATATCATTTTTAAGTATACACTATTTAATTGTTTTGTAAGATTTTTTATATCAGCTCTAAAAAAGCTGAAATGAGGGTGGGGTGAAAAAGACCAACTAAACTTTTACATTAACAAAGTAAACAATAATTATCAATAATTTTCAAATTTGAATTTAAATTCTTATTATTTTAAATAACTTTTATGAATGTTTTAATTTATGAACACTGTTTTTTTGTTCTTAAGACTGTTAGTTAAGTATGTGCAGGACAGTTACAAGTTAATTGGCTTAAATTAGCATTAATATGAATGCCTACAACTTTTCTGAATTCTTTGCATGTTTGTTTGCAAAAACTCTTCATGCCAATAAACATATATATGAATGTAAGAATTTTGCTTTCCAGCGAAGTTATACTAAAGCAATGTTTTGGAATAATAATTTTTAATTTTTTTTGTTGGCCTCTAAACTTTTAACGTTTAACCACGAACATTCCGTGTAAAAGCTCAATGCCATGAAGATTGTCACCTTCATGACCAATATAATAACACGAAAATACGTCCGAACAGTAACTTCTAATATTTTTTTATAATTAAACCACTTTCCATACGCCCATATTATTTTACGATATTTGTTAAGACTTCATTAAGATTTCGAAGACAATTTGTTCAAAAATTCATTTCGAAGAAAGAGCTTGGCCAATCTTTACCAGAAAGTAATCAGCATGATTTCCAAGATATATCTTAAGAACAATTTTTGAATTTTTGAAGTCGATTCACGGTTTCTGGCTAAACCCTGGGATAAAATTTTTGCACTTATCTCCTAACAATAACAAAAAGACAATTGAGTCTATAATCGCTCAAAACTGATCAAAGCTAATTCTTATCGTGTTTCTTGGAATGGTCTTATTTTTTTTTAATTTTCTGCAATTTAGGTGTCAAACAATTCAGAATGACTTGAAATCTTGAGATGACATAAATCGAAAGTTAATAGATATCAGATTATACTGAACTCTATATTTTTGTAGATCGATTTTCTTTTTTCAATCCTTTTGCTAATCGAGCAAAATCAAATGCAACTTGCAAGCTCATCAGGATAGAATTACAGATTGCGCAGTGGTCAGTGTTGTTGTCAATGAAACTGACTAACAATATCAAATTTCCGTAATGTTAAACAATTAATATTGTTTGTCTATAAATATTTATTCATGTGTCGTTTATTCATAGGAAATGTATTGAATTTCGCTGTTTTATTTGCAGATCAATTTCATGCGGTCTCTTTATCGATTACCATATGTTAAATATGAGATAAAATGATATGGATATATTTATTTACTGTTGTGTAACTGTTGGTATAGTTGATAATGAAAAAATGAGTTTATTTTAAATTTGAATTTTGAGTATAATTAAGAATCTCCTCCGTGAATTAGTAGTTAGAGCTATGGGTTATCCCATATTCATCAGTTTTTACTTGAAAATATGTTTCCCTGTGAAAACTTGCCTTTAGGGCATTGCTGCATAATTAAAAAATTAATCAGTATTACAGAAATTATAGTAATAAATTTATCAAATATAGATTAGCCAACCATTGCCTTGTAAAAAACGACGAAGTTAAGAGAAGTTTTCATATCAGAATTCATTTCAGAGTAATAGTTTCTTCAGCAAAGTATCTTATTTTGATCCCTTGTATCCGAAAATCATGTGTGCCTAAGCGACTTCATTTGACCCATACAAATCGACCCGCTCTAATGTCGAACTACGCACATATTAAATAATATACATAATTTTTATAATAATAATTATTATTCAAGTATATTAATGTCACAAAAATAGACTTTATTTATAACAAATTAAACTATAATAAATATTTTCTTTCTCCAGTGAAACATGTTCAATTTCATGAAGAAGGGCGGCTCCTCGTCCTCCGCGCTCACGGAGGATCGAGAAAAGGAGCGCAGAAAAGCCGACAAGAAGTTACGAAAGGAGCAACAGAAAAGGGATAGGGCGTCGGGTACCATGTCAGCCGAGGAACTTCTTAGGCTGGACGAGGTTTGTTGACATGTATTTCACTATTTTACTTGGTTAATGTTTAATTATTTACTCATTATTATATTAATAATGAACTTTATCAAAACATTACCAACAAGGAGAACCTCAGGGTTGCTCATCTGGGATTTTGATGAAACTTTGCATGGTTGAAGAAGAGTTAATAGTCCAAACAAACATCTTAAAATATTATAGGCCTAGGGTTAACTATAATAATTATAAAATTGAAGTTTAGAAAGATAGGAAGCGATGGATATATACACGAATAGTGTTTTTTATTTATATGTCAGTATGGTCATGTGGTTAAGACTATAAATAAGGTGGAAATATTGAATATTGAGGCATTGATTTTCTTCTAGGCATTTTTTGGAATTTCATTTTTTTATCATGATTTTGAACTTGCCGATTTATATATATCTTTGATATTTTTGAGTAATTTGGAAATCTCATATCTTCTTGAAAAATTTATTAGTTGTATTTTTGATATTTTCGTATTTATTTAAAATTTTAGTAATGTTTCTAATTTTAGAAAATTTCAAGTAGTTTTGTAAGTTCTAAAAAAATTTCTAGAAAAAACAAATTCTAGAAAAATAATTGATGATTTGGTTAATGTTTTAAAATATTTTTTGTCCATTCATTCAAAGCATTATTAGTGTCGAGACATCAACAAAAATTAGTGTCACATTATATTTACATATGACAATTATTATTGAAATTGATACGTAACTTTTTACTCTACTTTTTTCATTCAAAAATCATAAAATTGCGTTCACGATTCTTATTCTAAATATTACAACAACTATCTAACATGATAAATAAATAAACAACATTTTTCAATGGATGATAAATATTACAATTATCATGTCTGGACAGAAAATATTTCACGAGTTTATTATGTGTATCATTTTGATACTCTAAAAGCAAACATTGAATAATTTCTGATAAAATTGCTGAACAAATTTTCTGAATCCAAACATGGAAGTAGATATAGACAAAACAGTATTGATTGTTATACAATTTATTTGAATGTATAACACATGACAAATTGATAAAATTTATCAAAAATGGTAATTGATGTTTTTGTCAAAATTTAGGCTTTAGTAATAGTTGACTTATTGGAAAACATTTGTAGAGGAATTTGTACAAATACTAGATGACCCGACAGGCGGTGTCCTGTACCCACGTCTACATTTCAAAAGTTCAATTTTTTTTAATATCCTATTTGATGTCCTGCCTTTGTGATTTATTTATGGTCTTAGCATAAGCAGTATAAAAAATCCAGAAAAAAATAATATAGTATCTGGGGTAGAAGAACAATATCACACTTGATTTTACCACACAACTAAATTGCTTCAATAATTTAGTCTATAATTTTCATTATCTCGTACGATATATTAGTTGGTTTTTTGGCAATTTTAGTTTCTAAAGTACATTTTTCTTACTAATAAATTAATAAACATTATTGGTCATGTTCAAATCTTAGGTGAATTAATTTGTAAAATCTAGTTCATATGAGCACTCTTCAATCTAAGATCAACTTCCTAAATTATCCATATCCAATGCCAAACAAATGAATTTTTGACACATGAAACAATTCTAAATCATTTTTTTTAATAAGTAGAAATATTAATTTTTATTGTTAAATAATTTAGGAAAGTAAACCAAAATGCGACAAGCATAAGTTTAAAAAAATAATGTATATGCAATTTTGGACTTATTGCGTTATTTTTTTAAACCGAATTATATAATTTCATCTGCCAAATATATACTGTTGACTGTATCTTCTATCATTTTAATTTTTGGCACATCCAAGCTGCTTTTCGGGAATAATAATGTAGACATTACATTTTTCTTATATATTAAATTCAAATATTATCTAGGCTCATAAATTTAGCTAAATTCAAATTTCTAGTGGATTGACATTTCTAGCAGATGACAGTTCAAATGTTTGCAATGTCAAACAAGGATAAGTGTTTTTTTGTAATTTTTGTCATTTATTTCTACTATATTCCTATAGTTTTATCACTCATTCAATCTTAAAAATTTCCTTTGACAAACTCTAAAAAGAATTATCAAAATCCGAATAACCGTTTAGGAGAAGTATCAAATCATACATCCGTACAGAAGAATTTTATATATAAGATATGAGCAATTATTCCCACAAATTAGATATAATAATATAATTTTTTTTGCCAAATTATCTTCGCATTTTTAAACAATTTGCATTTGCAAATGTATAGATTTATAAACAATTGCGTGAAAGCAATAATATACCGCAATTTAAGCGTATCAAGTAGAAACTCATAGTCTGTGTGTTTTTATTAAAATTCACACCGATTTCTTGATGAGATTTGCTTTCTACGTATTATATTTGAATATCGTAGAAATTATTAATTTCTTAATAAAATCGATGTATCAATCATATTTCAATATAAATATTTATTTCTTAATTTACTTTTGAGTTCGATGACAAATCATAGTAAATCATTATACGTATATTTCATGATTTTCCAGAGAATGAAATCAAGATGGTTTTTGTAAAAATTGGACAAAAAATTTCTCTTAAAATCGTGATTTTTGTGTGAAAAATATGTGTTGTAGCCAAAATGCTAAAATACATCAAACCTTATATATTAGAATTAATTCTAGACAGAATAAATTAATTTTGATTTTGGTGTAAATAGAGCAATATTACATAGAGCATATATTAATTTTTTTTCAACAACGTATTACAAGAAAACGGCTCGGTAGATTTTCACCTAAAACTAATCAGTATCATTTCCAACTAATATCTTTTGAACAGTTTTTGATTTTTTAAAATCGATTCGGTAGGATGAGCTTAAATGTGGACGAAAAATTTAACACTTTTTCCCAGATTACAAAGAAATGGCTCGGCAGATCGTCGCACAAATATATAATCCTCATCGAGATACATCAAATGGCTCTTAAATTTCTGAAATCGGTTCAGGCGTTTTTGAGCAAACATCGATGAAAGGTCTAATTTTGACAAATGCCAAAAAAAACGATACTAATTTTTGCAAATTTTGACGAATTTTCAAAATTAAACGACTTGTCGTAGGGCCGTAATATTTAAGTATGATCTAGAAGACCATGATATCTATCACCAAAAAAAAATTTTAACACTGTATTACAAGAAAACGGCTCGGCCGATATCTACCAAAAAATTAATCAGCACGTTTCCCAACCAATATCTTTCGAATGGTTTTTGATTTTTCAAAATCGATTCACAATTGCGGGCTAAAACGTGGTCGAATTTTTTTTCACTTTTCTGCTATTTACAAAGAAACAGCTTGGCTGATCGACGCGCAAATTGATAAACACTAGTCCTCATCGAGATGCATCGAATGGCTTTTAAATTTTTGAAATCGGTCCAGCCGTTTTTTGAGAAAACGTCGATTTACGGCGAAAAAATTGTTCACGCACACGCACACACATACACACACACACATACACATACTTTTTCCAAATTTGGTCGCATTCGATTCAGAATGGCTTGAAACGTAGATAAAACATAAAATTAGCGAAACGGAGCTGTTTTTGGGAACTTTTTGCAAAAAAAACCCTTATGGACACGACAATCAAGAAAATTTTCAAATTTTACTCTTCGGGAAAATGATTTACTTCTTCAAACTTCTGGCGTATATTGAGCAGATTTTTTTTAGTATCAATACCCAGTTATTAGCCTGGAACTTTCAGTGAACTATTTCACCTACCACATTGTTATATTAATATAATTTGACCTAAAGCCTTAGGTACGAGTATTTTTAAGTTCGAATCCGTTTCCAAAAATCGTCGAACTCACGCAACGATATGCCGATGGCATTATGTTCAGTTGAATAATAATAATAAATCAGTGTATCGAATCACTGTAAAGGTTTTACATTTTACGTTTTACAGTTTTAAATTATCGTAAATAAGTGTGTTAGATTTTTTTGTGGTTTTGTTAAAGAATCGGGAATCAAAGAACCGAATCTTCGTTACGCTAACGATCACATACAATAAATTATTACGAATACCGCATCGTTAGTTCGGATTGTAAAGGAACAGTCAAGTGCAATAATGTTATATATAATTGACTCGGACTGAAGACCAAGTTAAACTTAAAGAAATTAAAAATTACAAAGGTAATCAATGTAGCTTTTGGAACATGTGGAGTTTTCTCTGGAATAAGCTAAAAAAACTAGTGGAGCCATAGCATCATGCCTTAAGGCAAATTGCTAATACTATGCGTACCGAAAATTACTTTTTTTTTTTAAAAAAATTGTCAAAATTTTTGAAATCTTTGAAAAAAATATACTTTGGAGAATATTGAAATTTTTGAAAAAAAAATTTACTTTTCTGGAAAATTTATCCGCTACACACATGACATGATGGTATCCGAACACGCACGCACACGCACACGCTCACACATACACATCCATTTTTTCTAAGGTTTGCCAAAATGTGTAGAAGCCTTTAAAACGTAGACATTCATGAGAAATTAACAAAAAAATCAATATTTTATTGATGCATACGTTGAATAAATCTTCTCGGCATAGATTTCAAAATGTAGTAATGAATTTTAGTTTTTTTAAAACTATATAAATGGTTTTGTGCACTCTATGTGCACAAATTTTGCATGCATACCACAAATTCATTCATTATTTTGTCAAAAATTAAATTTTCAACTTCCCGAAGAAGTTTATATTTTCGTCAAAAAATTCTATTTGCAAATTTTGTTTTCCGACGTTTCAAGTCATTCTGAATCGAATGATACGAAATTTAAAAATAAATCATGTGTATGTATGTGAGTTGATTTGTAGCTTTTGGTCGACGTTTTCTCAAGAACGGTTGGACCAATTTAAAAAGTTTAGAAGCTATTCGATAAGGACTAATGTTTATTACTTTTGTGCGACGATCAGTCGAACCGTTTTTTTGTAATTAATAGAAAAGTGTCAAATTTTCGTCCATAAAAATTCAAAAACTATTCAAAAGATATTGGTTGGGAATCGCGTTGATTAGTTCTTGATAAAGATCGGCCGGGGCGTTTCTTTGCAATGAAATGTTGAAAAAAATTTTTTTAACGATTTTTATGAAAGTTCGAAATTACATTCTAAAATATTATATGCCTACGGCGAGTGGTTAAATTCTAAAAACTCATCAAAGTTTATAATTTTGCCGTACGCATAAGCGATTCTAATAAGAATCTGTGCTGAAGCATGTGTACGCTCTTTGCTATTTCGTAAATAAAACTTAGGATTTCAAGAAAATGACTTCAAAAATACTAAATCTTCTCTCATTGTCAGAGATTTTGAAAATTGACAGGCATAAATGTAACATGAATTTCTTTGCCAAAATTGCCCTGGTAGTGTTCTAGCTTTATTCTGGCAATATTGCGTTTGGGTGATCTTCGAGGCGGCTTTTTTAATTGTCTGAATGTGTACGTATTTCATCGTTTATTGTTTTTTATTATCTAACTTCATTCTGCAATCTGATAATTCTAAAACTTTAACCAGAGCTTCTAACATATATGTGAAAATAATATTGTATAGAAATTAGTAGATACAGCCTGTGGCTTCTCTACTAGGGATATATAAATAAATAAATATATATATATATATATATATATATATATATATATATAATATAATAACAAAAACTAGTGGTGCATGTCATCATCCCTTAAGCCAAATTGCTGGAACTTTCCGTACCAAAAATTTAAATTGTTTAAAGAAGCTTTAAAATATTTTGAAAACCTTAGAAAATGTAGATTTTTGAGTATTTTGAATAAATTGACTTTTGAAAAATTTTAATTTTTTTAGATCTTGAAATTCTTTGAATTACATGAACTTTTTTTTCGAAGCAATTGCGCTGTGTAGCTGTTTTAGAGACGAAATATCGAAGCGCGAAAGCGCCGCCTTGCAGTAAAACAGATAAACATTGATACACCTATAGAAATATAAACAAAATTTGTATTTATTATTAAAATCTTTATAAAATGTTTAGTAATTTGATGTTTCTTTTACTTTTTTATTTGATGTCCGAAACTGTTGGACCTGCTTTTCATTAAAAAAAAAAAATTAGTTCTTCGTTTCGTCAGTACAAGTAAAATGTTTTTGAATTATTGAAATCGGACGCTTCGTTCTCTCAAAAACTGAATTGGACCTGCCTTTGCCAAAAACTAATCAGCACGTCTCCCCATTAAAACTAATCGGATGTTTTTTATTTATTCAGATATGTACCATATAAATTCTTTCTAAGGTGTGCCAAAATATTCAGAAACCTTTGATACGTAAAAATATATGAAAAATTTAATTCTCGATTTTTTTTGCGATTACTATAACTTACACTAACAATAAGGGAGGTTAAAAATATAAAAACAAAAGAAAAAACAATAAAATATAGCAAAAGAAAAGTAATAAATTCAACTAGACTAAATGAGGTATGCAGGCAGTTTGCTTTTTAATTTGGTGAGCTGGTACATTTAACTGGCTAATTCGTTTGGATGGACGTCTATTTTATTTTTTGTATTTGGAAGCCACCACTTTTATTTGTTCTCCAATTGTGAGCGATTCAATAAATAATAAACATTATTACTATATTCTGTAACGGTACTGTAATTTATTATTTGTCTCCAAGTTATTAATATTTCTATTAAAGTTAGCATTTTAATTATATATTTAACATATCGTCTCTTCCTCGTTCTCAACGCTCCATCTGATGCCGCCTTAGATCTATTTATACCGCACGAATATCCTTTGACGATAATTATAATTAGCGCGAATTACTCAGGTAATACGCGCACAGAACAGAACAGAACAGAACAGACTGTTGTCATTTGGGACGAATGAAATTCTCATAACAATATTTCATACACTCATGAAAAATAAAATATTTTACATGGTAAGAGAACACTTTATAATATCTATAGCTTATGCATATAAATAAAATCGGAGTGTCTGGTTTTTAATTTTGAAATGGGCGTTTTTAATTAATGCTTATGAATAGAAATAAGGTACATATACCAAATAACTTTTTGAATTTTTTTTGTCTCTCTGTCTGTTTGACTTTATCTTGACATTATTTTAGTAGATAATTGTATGTTATGGAGATTAAAGATATTACTCTTGTTAACTTTTCGTAGAGTAAGTTATAGTAATCGCAAAAAATGGAAAATTAATTTTTTTATTTATCATTACGATTCAGAATCTTCTGAATATTTTGGCATTTTTCGTAAAAAATCGATGTGTATGTGTGATGTGTTCATGAATGTGTGTGTATGTATGTGCGGATACAATTTTTCGTCGACGATCTCGAGAACAAAGGATCAACCGATTTGAATAATTCAAGAAACGTTCGATTCCTATTGATTAGGAGAATACACGATTTCGAGAGCACGGATCAACCGATTTGCATGATTCAATAATCATTCGATTTTTATTGACTTGGACGTGCTTGGAATTAAAAAAAAAAAATAAAAAATTATCAAAAAATTTCTTTTTTAAAAACAAATCAGAATTTTCAAAAAATCAAGATTAAAAAAATTTTACAGTACGCATTTATAATAAGTATTCTGTTTCAAAATATTGAAAACAATTGTTATTAATTATTGAATAATTTTAATTTCTCGAATGTTTAATTACGTTACGGGATATTCCAGCAATTTGCCTTAAGGCACGATGCCATGCACCACTAGTTATTTTCTATTTTTTGACTCGCTAAAAAATATTTTCAGAAAATATGTTCGAAACATAATTGTTTCTCAAATATGATTATAAAAATAATTTTTATAGGCCTACGAAAAGTGATTTAATTATAAAAATTCATTGGAGTATGGAGAAATGGTTCGGGCGGTTAGTACATATAACATGCATAATATAAATTGGAAATTGGTGAGATTTTATCATTATCAATGAACAGCAAAATATATATTATCAAAACAAACAGTTGAAAATTTTACCACAATTTTAAATGTTTCTAAATCTCAAATCTTATTCATCAATTCGATTAATTACACATATATGTATTCTATCTCTAAAACGCCACTTACGTCTAGCTTTTTCATTCTCATAATATATGAGCAAATCAATTACCTCATTCAGCTTCGAATCAAAACATTTTCAGATTATTTGATAAAAATTAAACATGTTATATTTGATAAAAATTAAACATTGTATATTTGATAAAAATTAAACATGTTCACTATGTTTGAATGTTGATCATTTATTGCAGAAACCGGACGCGAGTTCGAATGTATTTTTCTATAAACAGTCGATCGTCTTTTATCAAACAAAAATATTTTCTTTATGGTAATCGATAATTTTCTTCGATATAATCAACGGTTGGTTATATGTTTAATATTTTGAAAATGACACTATTGCGCTCAAATTTGTAAGATAAAAATCAGTTCTTGTTGGTATTATAAATCTGACTTTTGTAAGCATTTCTGTTAAAATCATAACCTTTTATCATAACTGTTGGTGCATAGTATGGTGCCTTAAGGTAATTTGCTGGAACTCCCCGAACTATAATTAGAAGCTTTAAAACTTTGCGAAAACTCTGATAAAGCTAATTAGATTTTTGAGAATATTAATATTTTTGAAAATATTGACTTTTTTCGAAAAATTTGATTTTTTTTATATTTTGAATTTTTGAATTTTTTTATTAATTTATTGAAAATTTAGATTTTTTAAATGTATAATATAAATTGAAAACCACATTGATGAGTTCGCTTTATCATCAATGAACAACAAAATGTGTATTATGAAAATAAACCGTTTTCAAACCAAACGCGCTGCTTTAGAGACGAAATATCGAAGCGCGTAAGCGCCGCATTGCAGACAGTAGCAGTTAAGCAATATAAATCTTGGTATGGAATCCCTAGAAATGTAAACAAAATTTGTACTTATTATTAACGTCTATTTAAAATATCTGATAATTTGATGCCAAATAGCATTTTTTCAAAACTTTTTTCATTGGATCTCCAAAATGGCTAGACCTGCCTTTTCAAAAATTTAATCTGTTCTCTATTTTGTCAATACAAGTAAAATGTTTCATGAATCATTCAAATCGGTTGATCCATGTTCTCGAAATCGTCGACAAAAAATTGTATTCACACATACATACATACACATACATCATTTTTTCTAAAGTATGCCAAAATGTTCAGAAACCTTTGAAACGTAAAGATATTTAAAAATTGTCATTTTTGTTTTTTTTGCAATTACTATAAGGGGGCGTCCATTAATCACATGAGGTTTTTAGGGGGAGGGCGGGTTTGACAACATATCACAAAATATCACGCGGGGGAGGGAGGGGTATAGCAAGATATCACGTGTATTTATTTTTAAACTATTTTTTTTTTAATTCAAACATTTTCAAAAGAATCAAAAATTTTGTAGTTTTTTCACGTAACTATAAATACACATGATGTTTGGTGGGGGAAGGGGGTAATTTTGAATCTCATCATATATCACCAAGGGGTAGGGGGGTCCAAAGATCCTTAAAACCTCGCTCACGTGATTAATGGACGCCCCCTAACTTACTATACAATGATCTCATAAATAGCCATTTGTAAACGGTAATATTATTATTATTATTATTATCATATTATTATCTTATTATTTCTAATATTGTTATTTTGTTATATTTATTATTATTTGTCACTTATTGTTTTTATTCTACTTTAATGTTTTTCTAGTGTTATTTTTATTATTCACAAATTTTATTCATTTTTTAACTTCCCGTAGGGTAATGGGCCGAAAATCGAGAATGAAAATTTTTGCATATCTTCACTTTTTTGAAGGTTTCTGAACATTTTGGCATACCTCAGAAAAATGGATGTGTGTGTGTGTGTATGTATGTGTGGATACAATTTTTCGTCCACGTTTTCGGGAGCACGGATCAACCGATTTGAATGGTTAAAAAACCGTTTCCTATTGGGGAGATGTATTGATTAGTTTTTGACAAAGGCAAGTCTAGCAGTTTTGGAGATACTGAGCAAAGAGTGCAGAGAAAACTGAATATCCGATTTGAACGATCCAAAAATCATTCATTCGTAATGACCGGGAAAAGTGGAGATTAGTTTTTGTCAAAGGCAGTTCCAGCCGTTTCGTAGATACAGAGCTAAATATACAAAAATAGCAGTTTTTGAGAGAACTAAGCATCCGATTTGAATTATTCAAAAATCTTTCTGCTTGTGTTGACGAAACAAATGATCCTGGGGATTTTTTTTTTTCAAAAAATTTTTTTTTAATATTGAAAATAATTTGAATTTTATTGTTTCCCGAGCTAAAGTTTTAAAGCTCAATTATATACTTCAAATAAATAGTATTATTTTGCACTTCAGTTTATATAATTCTTATAAATATTATAAAATGTCCTTAATTTTAAATTCGATTAAGTTTTGCTTATTTTCTTCTCCGTGAATATACATAAGTTACAGTATTTATAATAATCTATTTGAAAACATTTAATATTCTTCGAATTTTCATCACGTTGCGGGAAGTTCCAGCAATTTGCCTTAAGGCACGACGCACAGCATCAGTTTGCTTTCATGTTAATGAAAATACAATCCTTTATTTTATTTATATTTATGTTACTATTCACTTATGTTACTAAATGTTACATTATTTAGCAGTTGTAGCAGATATTGTAATTAAAAAAAAAGTTAAAAAAAACTCTTCCTGCTATCATAAAATCTTGTTTTATTAAGCATTTTTGTCAAATTTATCACAATCATTTTATCATAATAAATCATTATTTTATTATTACTCAATAAAATATATTACAATTAGATCATCAATCCTAACAAAAACTCTATTTATAACCAGCTTCTGCATCTCTTTCAACGCATCATTCCAAAATCTCATGAGTAAATAACCTACCACAAATTCCTGAAGTTCATATCAAATGTCTTGTCCACATATCATCAAAGAGAAGAACATGAAGAAGATGAGGAAGATGAGGAAGAGAAGTTGATCAGAAGAGCGTAATCGGGTCAGTAGTGTTAGAGAGGAAGACCGAGCGAGTAAGATGCCATTCCAGGTTCTCGTTTCGCGCCTCGCGTTTCAAATGCCATTCTTTTAATTCTCTTCCTAACTATATAAGAGATATCAACGATTCGAACTACTGACTACAAAGAACTAGTGTTAGAACGAAATATCGATACTTTGCGGTCGATAGTGAGTACTTTTGGTATCGATTTTATAGCTCGATCTATTTGCCAATATCGATCTTTTTCGTCGATAGTACTCAAAAAGAATCGACAGCGTAATCTATGAACTCCACTCATCGACCAACTATAAATAAACACCACTCATTTTGCGAAATGCAATGCAATAATCTCTCTAGGTGGTCATAATTGTTCAGAGAAGTGTCAAAAAATGATCCCGAAGGGTCATTAGTCTCAGAATTTATTGCTCAAAAACCCAAAATGAATATGACCACACTAATAAATAAAGATGTTTATTTATTACTTTTTTGTAAAATGAAACGCCTTTTTAAAGTACCAAAATGTTTTATAAAAACATATTCAACAATCGAAGTATGATTATTTCAAATAATAATATTCATCAATTTCAATATATTAGTATTTTGCGTAAAAAAGAATCGAAATATAATTATTTCAAATAATAATACTCATCGATTTCAATGCGTTATTATTTTTCTTTCTAAAAGTATGTGAATTGTAAGTTGAAGTAAAGTACTTGTAAATTAAAAATTAAATAAACAATTTAAAAAAGAACAGAAGAGCAATATTTTCTTTGTGGTACGTGAATCTTAAAATGTCTCGTTTTCAGTTTGTGCACATTATGAACATATTTTAGGAATCGGATTTCAACTGACCTTTTCTGAATGAATGACAACAAAACTAAAGAATACTTTCTTTAGTATAGTAGGCAAAAAACTGTTAGAAAATAATAAATTACTTTGGTTCTTGTGGCAATTGTTTGCACTGAAAAATATTAAAAATATTATTGTGCTTAAAAATACTTAAAAAGTATTGCTTTTTGAATATAGTATCAGACTATTATATTGTTTTAATCAAAAATAATCAACTATTATAACTTGTCTTTTTTTTTGATAAATTATAGAATTTGAAATTAGTATTGAAAAATTACTGTTAAAATTTTACAATATTGAAAATGATTCTGATTTAACACATCAGAATACAAGCAATAGAATTCATTCTAATATTGTGATATAATATTTAATGAGTTTTAGATCTTTCTTGCACTTATGTTTGATTTTTATGAAAAGTACTCAAAATTCGATATTGAGTACTATCGATACTTTCGCCACGATATTTTTTTGGCATCGATATTTTGATTAGATACTTTTCAAAGTACTCAATATCGATCTTTTGCCTCGATACTTCTAACACTACTCACAACTAGAATTGATAGTAGAGACTTCTGGGAATATATGACTAGCGGGGTGCATGGCATCGTGCCTTAAGGCAAATTGCAGGAACTTCCCGTACAAAAAATTATTATTATTATTATTTTAAAATTATATTATTTTTTATTTTTTGCTATTATTTTTTTAAAAACGATTAACATTTTTGAAAAAAAATTACTTGATAAAATAGATTTTTGAGAAACTATAAATTTGACGAAAGATTACATTTTTTTGAAAAAAAAATTTTCTTAAAAAAATGTTTTCTTTATTTTGACATATTTTGGAAATTCTGAACTTTTTAACTTCCCGTAGGGTAAGTTATAGTAATCGCAAAAAAATCGAAAATGAAAATTTTTGCATTTCTCGACGTTTCAAAGGTTTCTGAATGTTTTGGCATACCTTAGAAAAAATGGATGTATGTATGTGTGTGTGTGCGTGTGCGTGTATGTATGTGTGTGCGAATACAAATTTTCGTCGACGATTTCGGGAACACGGATCAACCGATTTGAATAACTCAAAAAACATTCGATTCGTATTGACAGCCGGCAGGTACAGCCGTTCCGAAGATATGGGACAAAAAGTGCCAAAAACGCTACCTCAGTTTTTAAGAGAACGGAGCGTCCGATTTTAATAATTCAAAAACCATTTTACTTGTATTGACAAGAAAAAGAATTGGTCAAATTTTCATGAAAGTAGGTCTAGCGGTTTCGGAGATCTAATGAAAAAAGTAAAAAAAAATGCCATTTGGCGGTTAAAAATGATCATTAGACATATGCACATCAAATTATCAGATATTTTATAGAGATTTCAACAATAAGTATAAATTTTGTTTACATTCCTATGGGTTCCGTACCAATGTTTATCCGTTAGACAGCGACGCGGCGCTTATGCGTTTAATTTTTGTCTCTATTTTTTCACCTTATTATTGTTTTTATTAATACGAAATTATAATGTTTAACATCAATTTTTCTGGCATCACATCAAATTTATATACATGTTAAAGGGGACTTTATTATAGAATTTATTGAAAAATACGAAATCAATTTAAAATTTGAATTAATTTTAATATTATTAACTCATGCAGTTATAAATATGAAAAGAAAATAGCAAAAAAAAAATAAAAACCTTGAGTGGGATTCGAACTCTCGACCATAGACGCAAAAATTAGAATTCGCCGACGTTACCACTCGGACAATCTCCCGCTGATAAGAAAGAACGCTCCATACTATGTGTACAGATGGTGTACAGTGCGCTGCTTAAATGCAAACTTTAATTAATTTTTATAATTAAACCGCTTTTCATAGGCCTCTAATATTTTACCAGCGTCGGTTTGGGCATGAAATCTACCATTGTGCCAAATTTCATCAAATTCCCAGACGAGCAATGCGCGGGTTCTCCTTGTGAGGTAATTGAGTTATGCCAAAATATTCAAATACCTCTAAAACGTAAAAGAGATGTAAAAATTTTCAAATCCGATATTTGGACGATTATAATAACTTACCCTACGGGAATTTGAAAAGAGATTCCGTACTAGTTAAACTCCATCTGTGTTTTTTATATAGTAGGAATTTCTAATTTTTTCCTTGACTAGAAAGAGATTATTTTACCCTAGCAGCGTTGCAAACTTCAAAATATAATTTTTAGTTTGAAGACTTTCACACAAGTTACTGTTTTGCACATAATTTTTGCATCACTAGGGGTTTGTCTTGGTCACTATGCATTTTGTATTTGAGAAATCTAAGGTATTTAATCTATAATTTGCAAAAGAGCAGACTGCTGCTATTATCTACTTTAAAACCCTGATTTGATTAGTACTTAGTTACAGGTTCTATAGATACTATAGATATACTGCCACAATCGAGTTGCATAATATAAAATAATGTGTACAACAATGTTATCTTCATAGATACCCGAGTTGAATAAATAATTTAAAACCCTGGTCCCTAATAAAGGTTTTTAATGATCCTTCTCTACTAGCATGTGTTTTTTGTACACCAGAGAAAAACACAAACCACAAACAGCTAATTGTCGACAACTAATTAACCCCTTAATTGAACTTGTTTGCTGATTTTTAATCAATGTGCATTTATGTAATGTTGTTACTTAATGAATTATATATTCTGCCCTATGCAGCCTTGTAATAGACAATGACACCAACATCAAATTCTTTTTTTCATATAGGGCAAATTTTTCCGACAAATGTGCTTTGAAGACAAAATCGGTCTACTAAATACCGAAATCATGGTCATCTTAATATTTTATTTTTTCGTCAACAGTAAATAATGTAAAATTTTATTAAAAAGGATGGAAAAGTGAATACCAAATATTTGCTGTATCGAAAGGGAACAAATAATCATTCAATATTTTTTTACTTACGTGTGTAAATTTACTAATGCAATCGTGTTACTCTTCACCAGATTCATCAGATTCGTACAAACATTTCACCTGATTTCAATAAAAAAAATACATAATTTTTGTTTGTTATATCATGTATAACAAATAAAAGAGGTAAAAACTATAAACAATAAATTTGTTCAACAATTTTTCGTTTTTTCAGACTCTTTTGGACTAAATCAATAGAATGATTAAAGAATGATCAAAATTTTGACAGTTCTTCATACAATTGCGATTGTGGCATATGCTACACGGTGAAAAATAAAAAAAATCAGCTTAATTTGTCGGCAAAAGTTCAATTTGATTTGATTTGATTTGATCAATGAACTTATATATTTTTGATTTGTATTTATTTATTTTTGTTGAAGTTATAATTTTTTAAAGCTTAAGTTTGGTGCCATTTTGTTATATCACGTTTGATATATATATATAATATATTATACATATATGTATTGCGTGAGTCTTACTAACAAATCTACCTAATCTATAATATTCATAAAATTAGATTCAAACACAGTTTGGCCCAGTTCGCAAGAAATTTATTTTATGATTGCCAGTTATATTACTTCTATCTGATGGCCATATGCAGGGTAGCCCTTTCCATTAATTTTTTGTATTGTTCAACTAATGATTCTTGGGATGGCGTTGAAGTTGCGGGTAAAGGATCAATTACCATAGTCAATGTTCTCACGGAACCTTCAGTCTTTTTACCTGATTTATTAATCACACTTGAATCGTTTATCCCAGATGCTTTATCCACAAATTTATCTTCAAAGCATGAATTCATTATGATTGTGGAAACTGATTCACTCCCAGCATTTTGACGAAAAGCTGACGGTGGTGGTGTACAAATTAAAGGAACTTTTTCCACATCACTTGGACGACATGTTATCCCGATACTGGTTTCTCTAGGAATCGTCCCGCAATCTTTTTTTCCCTTTAAATTCAAATGGTATTGTGGCTTTCTGGCTTTGACTTTCGGTATTATAGGTGTACATGGTGTAACAATTGGTTCAGTACACTTTTTTTTCTCTTTTTTTAATAAGAAGGCATGCCCTAATTTCGCTAAATTACATTGTAACAACTTATTCTTTACCAGGATACACTGGAAACTCTCCTGGTCTTCTCTCCCGGTCAAGGGAACAACTTGCGGGCTCTTGCTCCTTCGACTTTTTGGTGGCGCTGTACACGCTTTATTCAGGACTTTTGGTGCAACTTTTTTACGTTTCGATCTGCATCCACTACAACAAAATCCTTCCCGTGACTTTACAACTTCCTCAGTATCCGATGAGCTAGTACTACTAAAGCCATCAGTAAAATGTGGGCAACACATCTTACATTTGATATTGTTTTTTTGCATGTTATTTTCATTCAAAGGATATGATTGACCCATGTTCACTCTTGTATTATCTCCGAAGACTAGTCCAGGGGTGCAATGAGTAGTCGACGAATACTCACAAAAAGTTATTTTGCCACACTCTTGTGCCATTGGGTTACCATAAGTGTTCACAAAACTTGCTTCTGGATTAAAATTTTGTTGCGGTGGTGGGCAAGTCACTGGAGGAGGCGTTATTGGCGTACCACAGAACTGAGAAGAAGCATTTGGAAGATTCGTTGGATTTGTTACATTTAAAAGTCGCTCTGGCTGTGGCCAATTTGCAGCCCCAATCATCTGTTCGTACATTAAGGGATTCGGATTCATGTGAAGTACATGCTCGGCACCGACATGATTGTGACATAGAGTGTGATAAACTGGAGGCCGTGTTTTATCTGGAAATTTGAAAAGTATTAGATTTTTTTATTTGAACGAAATAATAAATCGCGTTGTAAGTAATAAAATATCACAAAACGATTCTTATAATGATCAATTTTGAGCGATACAGATATTTAATTCTGTGAAATCCTGCAAAACTTATTGAGCAAGCAAGTATCAGATTTTTAAATGATCTAAACGCATTATGTTTTCTTCATTGTCAAAACATATAATTCTAGTTTGACATTTATTATCTAACGATCATGAACGATGCGTCAGATATCAATAAAATGGATTCTTAATCAAAATCAATATGAAGAAAATTAAACGATCCACTCTTCAAAAAAAAAAATTATTCCCGTGATATTCTCAAAATAGTTCAATCAGACTTTACCTTGACAGCAGTGTTTCCTCTCTCTAGATCTCTCTGATATTTCTTCTTGATGAGCAGCGCATAGATCCAGTTTTTTTCCTAGTTTCTTCATACTATTAATTTTGAAATTTTCTTTTGCCGAATTGCGGATGTGTATGTTTATTGATTCTATTGTATTGAAAATTTTTTATGTCGCTACTGGGAATTTTAAATTTTTATTTACAAAATTCAGGTGATTTTGTTTTTCACAACGTCCATGGCTATATGATGGATGCACAAGTGAAAAAACAATTGATTTAATTCATAACGTCAAAAATAACTTGACTATTTTATTATTATTTGTTAATTGAAATATTTCTCGGTTTATTTGATAATAAAATATAAAACTTTATACTGACATATGTTTTTTATACGTAAACTTAACGTACTATATTTTCAACTAATATATCTGTTTACTAGTAAATGCTATATATTTTATTTGGATTAACTAAAACAAATCATGATATTTTTTTTGCTTCTCTGCTGAATCTATTTTGTAAACATATATTCAACATGTAGAATTAACGACAATAATGCAATATAAAATTTATTCCTCTCGCTTAAGAATAATATCGAATTCAAAAGTAAATTAGAAGCTTCAAGAGTCCGGGTTTGTAATCACAAAGACGTTTATTCAGAAAATATTTTTTCCTATACGCAATTGAAAGCAACCACAACTCAATTCCTACAAGATTGTTCTTATGATTTCTTAATGACTTGGCTTTGTAAATTGCGACCCAAATTATTATCAGATTAGCCTTAATACAGATACCTTCTTTTTCAATGCAATAATGCCAAGTTATTGGATATTTTCAAGAAAACATAGTTATCATTACTGCTTGACATAAAGCTGTTCTAGCCCATAACTTAACGTTAAACCAAAACGGGGTGATAGTATTGATCCTAACTACATATCATGAAAAAACTAATCTAGTAGATTTCAGGTAGTTCGATAATATTTGGCTTTTAAGAGCAAGCTTTGGTTGAAAAACCATTACCATTTTTTGGTTATTGTGGTTATTTTTTAAATTTTGTTCATTTAAACATTGGATTTATAGTCTTCAATAACATTTCTAGAACCAGAAACAAAAATAATAACGCGTTTGTCCCAATTTTCAAGAATTTCGTTTCGGAGATATGGAGCGCAAAAGGTGTAAAAATGGTCTTTATCGGATCACCCGATTCGATTAATTCAAAAAACATTTTGCTTTGGTAGACGGTGTAAAAGAGGCTTGTACTGATAATTTGCTAATTTTAAAAATTTTCAGAAAAAAATGAAAACTGTCAAAAAAAAATTGAAGTTGAAAAAAATTCATATTTTCGAAATTTTTCATAATTTTCTAAACAATATTGAATTTTAGAGAAATTCCAAAAAAATCAGAATTTAAAAAAAAATTGATTTCTTTTTAACATTTTAAATTATTTCGACATTTTAAAAAATAATCGAATATTTTTAAAGATTTCTACATTCTTAAAAAATTAAAAAAAATCGTTCTTATTTCAAAAATTCAAAACAAAGTCGTTTTTTTTCGAAAAATCCAAAAAAATCAAACTTTTAAAAAATATTTAAAATTTTGAAAAATATCAAAAATTACCAAAAAAAAAATTTTTTTTAAAAGTTCAGAATATCCAAAATATGTCAAAATGAAGAAAACATTTCTTTTTCAAAAAAAGTAATTTTTTGTCAAATTTATAGTTTCTCAAAAATCTAATTTTTTCGAAGTAAAATTTTTTCAAAAATGTTAATCGTTTTTAAAAAAATAATAATTTTTGGTACGGGAAGTACCAGCAATTTGCCTTAAGGCGCGATGCCATGCGCCCCACTAGTTTGAATGATTATATTGTGCTGTTTTACATATTAATATTATTAATGACTATAAAAGATATTACAAACCGTTGTGGTGTTTTTAACTATTGTTTTTTATCAGTTTTAAGGGTATGGATGGTTGTGACACGCGCCTCTTTCTTGTGTGATTTGATTTTATGACTAATCCATCGTATTTAAGGACAGTATTTCACTATTTCAAATGTTTAAATTTGTATATGATTTGCTTTACTCTCAGCTAACTGATAAATTAACAAAGTTATTGTTGAACAAAAAAAGTGGCACAACCGTACCCAATCTCTTCTACTCTACAGCAATTACATTTTTTTAGGCGCGACTAGGGTGACTAGGGTGTAAATCCGTACAAATGCAACGGAAGTCCGTTACGCCCGAATTGTTCGTCATTCGCTCTCGATGAGATTATTCTGATCCGTGTCGATTGTGATTAGCCGTCATGTATGTGAATAGAGATTTGCCGTTGTATGCGTACCGGCATCAACGTTGTATGTGTACCGATATCAAGGATGAAATCGACATAGATAAATCAACATTTTAAAGTTACAGCGTAGTACAAAACTTGATTTAATGAAAAATGCCTGAATCAGAAGAAAATGATAAAACAAATTAAACATTTGTGCCGTATACTATATAAGTTTATTGATTAGAAATTATTTCTATTTTAATCGTAGTTTCTATAAATCTTTGAAGTTATTAAAATGGAAAATATTTTCTGGCAAGACAGATATTACAGCTGTTCAAAGAATGAGATTATATCGCCAGCGAAAAAGTAAAAAATAATACAAGCAGTCAATGAATGTATAGTAATTTCAATTACACGAAGTTCTTCAATACAATAAATTTTTCCTTTGTGAGGTTAATATTGTAGATAATAATAATAGAGTAATAGTAATATTAATAATAGTAAGTAGATAATAATAATAAGAAATATGTCTAAAATAATAACTTTTTGCATGCTATACAAATCTATTTATTACAATTTACTAAAAGAAACATACAGTAAACTCAAACATAGGAGAGATGGTATCAAACTATTATTAACGTCTTCAAAAGCGTTTATTTATTTTCTTCACAAAGTCTTCACGTCCCCAGTTATGGCAATTGCCGATACTGCCACTTTGGCATTCATAGGCAACTTTACCACCTGGTAAGCCGATCTGGCTGGATGGTCTCTCTTAAAAAATCGCCCATAGACATCGTTGACTCCGACGAAATCATTCATTTCTGTCAGAAGAATGGTTGTTGTCACAACGTTTTCCATACAGGATCCTCCGGCTTTAAGGATTTGGCACAGGTTTTCTAAGGCCATTTCTGGAAAATAAATAATAAGAAATAAATCACTTGCTCGAGTAACCAGGCATAATGTCATATATTTCCTATTAATAAGTTCATTATATTGAAATAATTTGAGAAGTGATCCAATTGACATATTCGATTGTCTGAACAGACAATACTGTTGTTTCATATGTTCGGACTATTTTGTTCTCAGAGATGTGTGAGAAATCTATGAAATAATAAGACATTATTATTATTGTGCAATAAGATAATCATAATATTATTCTATATCTTGGTATAAAAATATTTTTTTTTAGCGAGGAAAATGTTTTACACAGTTCAATAATGTTTGGTAAACTAAGTAAAGACTGAAAGCCTAATATTTTATTTTTCATAATGTATAGATTTTACTTTAGATACTATATGAAGATAGGTTCGAGTATTGTTATATATTTGGAATATGATATAATAATATTTCAGAAATGATATATTTTATTTAACAGTCGAATATTTTGAAGTTGATCACTTAGCTTTGCATTTTGCTTGTGTACCTCAAAATTAACAAATTTGTGATATTAAAATTTGGTATCCACATGAAAATAGTGTGCTCCAAAATGCTATATTTTTAATACATACTTCTTACTGAAATTACGAAATGTTAGGATCTGCTTTTATCTAAGTCCATCAGGTATTAAAAATACGAATGGATAATTTTTCTAACCATCTAAAGTGCTCCTAGATTCTTACTCTGGAGGCATGAGTTTTAGATTTTTAAAATTTTTAGAACAATATTTTTGAAGTAAAACTTTTTTAGGCGCGACTAGGGTGTAAATCCGTACAAATGCAACGGAAATAGCATTACGCCCGAACTGTACGTCATTCGCTCTCGATGAAATCATTTCAATACGGGTCGATTGTGAGTAGTCGTTGCGTACGTGAATAGAGATCTGTCGTTGTATGCATACCGCCATCAACGTTGTATGCGTATTGATATCAACAAGGAAATTGGCATAGATAAATAAACATTTTAAAGTTACATCGTAGTACAAATCTTGATTTAATGAAAAATGCCTGAATCAGAAGAATATTTTACCCTGTTCCTTAAAATAATAAAACAAATTAAACATTGGTGCCGTGTACTAAACGTAAGTTTATTGATTAGAAATTATTTCTAATGTTCTATAATGGTTGACACTAATAAATATGTGCATCACGAGTGTTACCATATTACTAATAAACATTATTCCAAATTGTTGTATGATGTATTTATTTTAACTTAACTTAAATTTGCCACTTTGTACAGTAGTGAATAAGTTTTACTTCAATCGCGAGTGAACCTTACGCGCACATTTTTTTACAAGTCATTAATTTGTTAATTAATATCTTGGGAATATAAGAAAAATTAAAAATCTAAAATAGTCAAATAGTTTGAAATCTGGAAGGCAATGAAGTGTGGGGTCTAAAAAAATAGACACTTGACCATAATACTTATGACTGTAGCCCTCCAAATAATCTGAAGAAATTTTTCTTATATATTATTACTATGGAACTATGGACAAGTCAACATTTTTTTGCAAAATTGCAACTGTCTGAAAGAAAAATATCACTTTTACAACTATTTTTTTATATTCTCGATTTTTTCAAAAATAGTGAAACCGGAATTTTGGGAATGAGAAGTAACTGTGTAAATATTTCAAGTAAATAGTTTCAGTAGAAGTTGAGAAATTGTGGGTATCGTATCGAAAAAAACAGTTTCGAGGATGAAGGCAATCGAAGAGGATTTTTGTGGTCCAACCGAAAATACTTTAAATTTTGAAAATTCTTCTTGTAGACACATTCTTAAAAAGTTCAACTTTCGAAATATTACAAAAATCATTTTTTTATTCTTGAGTACTATACCATCTTAAGCAATTCTCTTTGAAGCTTGTTACATATTCATATTAGGGTGATCTTTTATGGAAATTTTCGAATTTCTTTGCTCCCAGGGGCTCAAATGCTTCCGTATTAATGAAAAATAAGTTTCAAATAGTTTCAGCTCTTAATATAATCATTTAGATAGCCCGCACTTCAATTAAAAGTTTCATATATTTATTTTTAACATTAAGTAAATTCTTGCGCTATCTGTGATAGCAGACTTTTAGCACTTGTGGTTTTGATGGCAATTTGTTACTTATAATTTGAATGTCTGCATCACCAATTAAATAAATATCTTGCTGCAAAATTCATTTTGATGTCATGATAAATAAATATTTCGTTAAACAGCCCACATGGATTTAATAACAGGTTAAGACAATTTCAAATATTTTTAAGTGTCATATAATTCAAGTTCACAAATGCTATCAAAGGTAACGCAAGAATTTACTTAAAGACATGTTAATAAGAATTATATGAAACTTTTAATTGAAGAGGGGGGTATCTAAATGTTAATATCAAGAGCTAAAACTATTAGATTTTTTTTTTTTTCATATGTCCATATTAAGGACCACCCTAATTTTTTATTAATTTAGAAGCATTTGAGCCCTTGGAAGCAAAGAAATGCAAAAATGTCCATATTAAGGACCACCCTAATATACATATATACATTTACTGAGAAATATACACGAACCCAATTTTTTAGGAATGTATGCCAAATGATCCAAAGGCGTTGGCACGTACAAATATATGAACAAATTTCCAAACTTGATTTGTAACTCGAAAAAATAAAACTTTTGACTCTAGTTTGATCAATGGTCTATCTATTATCTACCTGTTTCCGGAACCACTCCACCCGGAACCAATTTCATTTTATCCTTATTCAGGCCAAGAATAGCAGAGATGTACATTGTCCTGTCCACCACCACCGCCTGATTATAGGGTGCGACTGGTCGAGGTGCCTTCGTTGTGCAGATTATTCTTCTTAAAATGGTCTTTGATCCTCCCATAATATATATAAAATTTTTATAAATAGATAGAAAAATTATAAACGTCAAAAAATTTCTCGCAAAATTTTGTGTCAAAATATGACATACTATATAAATCATATATGCTATTTTTTTATAGGGTTATTGAAATTGTTATGGATCAATATATCATGGTGACAACTGTAGAATGGTCTCTATTGTTGGTTGAAATAGGGCAGAAAAATATTTTTTTCACAACTTTTTTTTGATATCCTCAAATTTTGCAAAATAGTAAAATCAGAATTTGGGGTGAAGTTCATACTGAACAGAAGTTTATAGAGAAAACTCTGTATAAATTTAAAGTATTTCGATTCAGTAGAAGTTGAGAAATTGTGGATATCGTATCAAAAGCTATATTTGAGAAAATTAGCAAAAAAAATATCATTATAATTTCGATTTTTGTTAATCGATAGACTTACAAATTTCCTTATGGAATCTGGGAGTAGAAGATTCAAATTTATATTTAAAAGGGTTATTAACTAGAGTAATCTCCAGCATATTCTCGACATAAAAATCTTTTAGGGGAAAGTCTCGTAACGCCGGACAGCACCTAATACCGGACACTCTATTTAATACGTATTATTTAAGCGAGTATAAATATTTTTATTTCAAAATACAAGTGAAAGGGGCGCGGGGGGCATACATGTGCAGGATCACTCGCCAAGACTCACCAGTGACGCACACGGCCACGGCGGGAGCAACCCTTTGCTGTTTTAGGCGCAAAATCACGGCGTCACCTAAATATCAATGGAAGTACTTCTAGTGTATTTATGCATTTATATTTTAGTGGCATTCAATGATAAAAGTAGTACTTGATTGTTATCCGTAAAATGGTAGAATATTATTACATCTTTTAACCAACTTTAGTAAGTGCCATCAAATGAACGAAAATGTCTGTCCCTTAGCACCGGACACTAAGTCGTCCCTTAGCACCGGACAGTAAACATATTGATATTTCTTGTGAGAGTTGACGTAATTTATTTTGATCATTTAATTTTGTTCTGTATGGGTGCTAAGGGTCACTACATACCCCTATTTTTCGTATTTTCTAGTCAAAGAATAAAAATCTTATGATGAATGCTCCAGCTGAGAGCATCGGTGTGGTCCAGTCAAAAGGGTGGATAAATAGTGATTTTTTTGCAATATCTAAGAATATTCGTCAAACACACATGTGCAGACACTCCAGAGTGCGCAGATGGCTACCTATGTGTTCAATACTAGTTATTTTGAAATGTCCGGTACTAGGTGCCACTTTGTAAAATCATATTTTTGTTACCAAAGTTTGATTGATAGTATTATTTATTATTTAGCAAAGGTTGCGTTTTTGTTAATTCAGTTTGATTTCTAAGTTTGTTATCTAACATAAGTCATAATTTAATAAACATTTTGTAAAATATTTTTTGATTTATTTATAAATAACCTTAGGTGTCCGTCACTCGGGGACTTTCCCCTATTTTCTGTCTTGTTGAGACAAATTATTTACTTTTTCTTGGTTAAACTTTATAAATAAGATGAAAGTAGTGCTTATTTAATAAAACACCAATTTTTAATATTCTGATTTTCTTTCTATTCTGATTCTCACGAACAAGTCCTTTCATTGGGTAATTTTTCTTCTGGCACTTAATGATGCTGGTAAAGAAGAAAATAATGCCTTCATTAGTGGAGGCAATTAAAAAACAAGTTTAAAATGATTAAGTGCAAATAAGGCTTCGCTCTAATGATGTGATGTCATTATTTTTATTACAATGCAATGTGGAGCTGCTCATTAATTTTGTAATATACCTTTTGGTATGTTACTAGAATAATATAAGAAAGTTTATTACATTGTAATAAATCATCGTTTGATATATAATAATATAATATTTTTAGCTTTGAGCTAAAGCACAAGAGATCGAAAACATTTTTGCGTTCTTGGGTAGTATAACGAGACGACAAACATTATTTTGAAACCAACACTTTATACCACCAACAATTGCTATATTTACCCATTAGACTTCAATTTCAAATTATTTTATTAGTTAGTTTATGAATCAAATCCTATAAGATCCAAAAATAAATCGAAACTTCAACAATATCTCAAGATTATTATAGAAATATCGAATTGTCGATCTTAAACTTTTGACATTGACATCCGACTGGATTTAAATTCTTACCAAAGGCGACTATTAATAAATTATAGTTATTTGAATTTAAAAAACATTATGTAAACTGTATTTTCGTAGTCGCCCACGCGCCGCGGGAGTTATGTGAATGCATTGCATATGTTCAATAAATTTTATTCGGGAACTTTTATTTATTATAGTTTTGTATTTATACATTTTTGTATAGTAATAGTAGAATTATAGAAAAAGAAAATTTATAAGACTGTAGAAGTTAGATATAAAATCTATACAAATTCAAGTGCACGATTTTTGCTTAAATATTTTTTCGTGGTTTTAATCAAAAATATGCATGATGATTTATATTATAAACGATATGATTTACATTTTAGTTACAAGTAACATTTGTAAAAATGTATTTTATTTAAGTGTGGACATCAACTGTGATCAGTAGATACCAACCAACACTGCACAACGTGCACATGCTTCGACTGAGATTCTGATTAGAATCGCTTCAACGCGGGATGAAATACTAAACTTTGATGAATTTTATAATCTAACCGCTTATCGTAGGCCTAAAATATTTTATCGTTATATAAAGTTTCATCAAAATCGTCAAAAAGAAAATTTGACCGAATCGACTCACATACACACACATGCTTTTTTTAAATTTGGCGTCTTTTGATTCATAATGACTTGAAATGTCGAGAAAAAAACATATTTTTTTTGATAAAACAAACTAAGGAAAGTTAATAAAAAAAGAGCGTATTAAGTTTACCAACAATTTATTTTTATTTAAATAATTTATATATAGTTGTGTTTAGATATAGTTGAATAGCTTGAGTAATTAAAAATATTATTATTAAATAATTTATGATTCACATATAAATATATTATTCATAACCACAGTAAAAATTTAAATTACTTTGATGTTTTTCAAGATGTTTTGATTAGTTTTTTTAAGATGAGTTAATTTTTTTCAAGTTTTTTCAAGTTTTGATTTTTATCAAGAAATTCAGATTTTTTCTAAGACATTTTGATATTGTTCAAGACGTTCTGATATTGTTCAAGACGTTCTGATATTGTTCAAGACATTATTATATTGCTCAAGACATTCTGATTTTCTGGTATTTTTTCAGGGCATTTTGATATTTTTCAGGACGTTGTGATATTTTTCAGGACGTTGATACTTTTCAAGATGTTTTAATTTTATTCTGGATATTTTGATATTTTTCTATCTGTTTTGGTATTTTTCAAAACATCCCGATATCTTTCAAGACATAGTAATATTTTTTAAGATTTTATGATATGCTGATTTTTTTATATATTCTGATATTTTTTATGATATTCTAATATTTTCAAGACAAACCGGTAAAAAAATGATTTGTAATATGAAATAAGAAAGTAAAAAACACTGAATCAATCGTGTTATTGTTTTACTAGTGTTATGTGAACAAAGGACAGAATGTTGCGATAAATATAGATATTTTTCATTTTATATCTCTATATGTATGTTCTTTTGTGTATTACAATGCTGTTTTAATGATAATGGTATATAAAAATAAGGCTTTGACCGATAATGGTAATACGATGAGTAAGATGTGAAGAACATTTAAATATTTATTTTGGTAACAAATGGAAAACTTTATTTTTATTATTTTTATTCATATCTATCAGAATTTACATAGCATTTCCCGTGGATTAGTTGGTAGAGCTATGGGTTTTGAATCAAATGTTCCAGATTCGATACGTGTCTCGGACTACCTTCTCCCAAGGAGAAATTAGTTTTTACCAGGAAATCCGATTTCCTAATTTTGTTTTCTCGATGTTTCAAGTCATTCTGAATTGTTTGAAACCAAACTTGGGAGAAGTATGTGTATGCATTGTTTCTCAAAATCGGCTAAACCGATTTTAAAAGGTTTTATCGACTAGCGTTTATCAGTTTTTTGCGCGATGATCGGTCAAGCCGTTCCTTTATTTAAAAAAATTGTACACATTTTAGCCAATAGATTTTGAATGTTCAACAATTGTTTGGAAAATATTGGTTAGAAATTTCGTTGATGAGTTTTTGTTAAAGAAAAATGAGTGTATTTTCGACGATTTTGATGAAACTTTCTATGACGTTAGGTATTGTAGTCTGAAATAACGTACTAAAATATTATAGGCCTACGATAAGCGGTTGAATTATATAAAATTATCAAAGTTTTAAATTTCTCCCTAAAATTCTAATCAGAATCTGTGCCTAAGCATATGCACGTTCTGTGCTGTTTCGTTGATAGTTACTGATTACAGTTTACTAACTCTAGTTCACTTTATTAAAATAGAATATATTCTCAGACAAAAATTAGATGAAACAAATGCTACTGATTACAGTTTACGTCCACTTTAATAAAATTGAATATATTCTCAGACAAAGTATATGAAACAAATGCTACTGATTACAGTTTACGCCTACTTTAATAAAATAGAATACATTCTGAGACAAAAAATTGATGAAACAAATGCTACTGGTTTCAGTTAACGTTCATAGTTAAATCGAATAAAATACATTTTTAGAACACAAAATAGATAAAACAAAAGCTACTGATTACAGTTACGTCCACACTTAAATAAAATAAAATATATTTTTAGAAAAAAATAGATGAAACAAAAGCTACTGATTATAGTTTACATTAACTTTAATAAAATGGAATACATTTTCAGACAAAAAATATATGAAACAAAAGCTACTGGTTACAGTTAACGTTCATACATAAATCAAATACATTTTTGAATCGCGAAATGACTAAAATGAAATACATTGAACAAATTAGTTTAATTTATACAATTTCAGATATTATAGGTACGTTACAAAGATAACAATTGAAAAATGTATTGATTATTTCTTAGGGCAAGCGAAAACTTTATTTTGGAAACAAACAGTTTAATTTTATCTAAAAAGTTAATTTTTAGTCGATAATTTATCGGTATTTATGGTGAAGTTCATGGCTTGCTTTAAAGCAAAATGCCACTCACATCTATGTCTTGATCATTTTTTTGATATTTCTATTAACTGAAATACCCAAAAAGTAATAAAAATTCTTATTTTTAATGTTCTCAACTATAATTATCAACTTTTCTTAATTCAATTATTTACATCCATGACTAACACAACTTTTAAAAAAATCATAAAAACTTGTTGACCACAATCAATTTTTCTGTTATTCAATTAAAAAACGATTTAAAATTATGAATCTATTTTTTGCATCTTTATTCACATCGTTTATTTCAATCAGACTGCCGAACAATAAAAAAAAGTAATCTGCATGACTATCGATTTTCAGTGGGAACTTTCACATAAAGTTCACACGGGTCGGTGTAATAGATTAACCTCTTAATATGAGGAATTAGTAAGAGAAATGAATTACATTTAAAAAACAGGGATGATTCAAATATAATAAGGAACTAGTGGTGTATGACATCATATGATGATGCCAATTTTAAGTATTTGGGCTCTCGTGGCCTAGTGGTTAGGACTTTGGACATCAAATTAGTGGTTCTAGGTTTGATACCCTTTTTGGACATCCTAATGTCAAGTAGTAGTGATTTCTATAGACAGCAATATGACCTTACACGGCGACAATAGACCTTACACGGTATTGCTGCATCAATAAAATAACACAATAAAATCAATAACTAGTACCTTAATGCTGGAACTTCCCGTACCGTAACGAAATGTTCGAGGAACATCAAATGTTTTCAAATACATTATTATAAATATTGTAACATTGTCTAATATTCATAAGAATTATATAAACTGAATTGCAAAGTTGAAATTATTTGTTTAAAGTATATTAGAACTTTAGTCAGAATAAAAAATAAAATCTGAATTATTTTCGATATACAAAAAAAATTTTTCTGAAAAAAAAAGTTGAAACAATTTTTTTTTTCTAAATCAATTATTTTGTTAAGACAAGCAGAAAGTTTTTTGAATCATTCAAATCGGACGCTTAGTTCTCTCAAAAACTGCCATTTTTTACACATTTAGCTCCGTATTTTCGAAATGACTGGGCCTGCCTCTGCCAAAAACTAATAAACACTTCTCCCAATCATTACTAATTGAATGTTTTTAGATCATTCAAATTGGATGCTCCGTTCTCTCAAATACTAAATTTCTATTTTCTGCACTCTTTGCTCTTTATCTCCGTAATTGCTGGACCTGCTTTTGCCAAAAACTAATCAGCACATCTTAATTCCTATTAATAGGAATCGAATGTTTTTTGAACTATTCAAATCGGTTGATCCGTGCGCCCGAAAACGGGACTGGAAATTTGTATCCATACATACACACACACACACACACATACACACATCCACTTTTTCTGAGGTATGCCAAAATGTTCATAAACCTTCAAAACGTCGAGAAATGTAAAAATTTTCAATTTCGATTTTCGGCCCATTACAATAACTTACCCTACGGGAAGTTAAAACTTATATTTTATTAAAAATAACCCTCAGTGCACATGGTTAATGGAATTTTATGTTACATTTACAAAATTATACGGTAAAAACTTATATTTTATTAAAAATAACCCTTAGTGCACATGGTTAATGGAATTTCATGTTAAATTTACAAAAATAACTGTAAAAACTTATATTTTATTAAAATAACCCTCAGTGCACATGGTGAATGGAATTTCATGTTAAATTTACGTAATTAAACGGTAAAAACTTATTTTTTACTAAAAATCACCCTCAGTGTACATGGGTTAATGCAATTTTATGTTAAATTTACAAAATTAAACGGCAGCAACGCTATCTTATGCTGTTTTATTGGTAGTGAAACTGTGAAAATGTCTGTCTATTTGCCGCACAATCAGGCGTATTTTACATATAAACAAACAAGAAGGAATCTTATGATAACAGAACTTCGATAATGCAGTTTTCATAACATTCTTCCCTGTTTGTTTAAATATAAAATACGCCTGATCGCACTGCAAATAGATTGACATTTTAATAATTTTCACTACCAAGAACAAGCATAGCATAACGTTGTCATAACAATGCTATGTTATGAGCTCTGTTATGACAGAATTGCCCTATTAGAGTCCATGTCTCCGATCCGTATAGAGCTATGCTCTAGACATAGCACTTTATTAGTCTCTTACGAAAGTAGAGATTCAGTTTGCTCGTCAGTAGCGTTCTCTTTTTCGTGTGTGTTTGTGCGTGTGTATATATATATATATATATATATATATATATATATATATATATAACTAATGAATAAGACTGTTTTGAGCCTCTCTTCTCCCCGAGAGGCTACCAAAAAATTATGCTAGACTCATTAGCAAACAGATTACAATAATTTTCTGCTCGCTAATGACAAAGCGCAAGTGAGTGCCGAATCGAAGAAACCGATCCAAATTTATCAAATACCAGCAGTATAATAAAGCGCGAGTTAGAAAACCCATATTCTTACAGTGCCGAAGAAATTAATATTAACACAAGATGTATGATTTTTCCTAATTTCTTTGATAAAATATTGTTAATATCGATTCAATTTACATGATTTTTAAGTTTTCAAGTTTTTGCCAGAAAATCTGACTTGCTTATACTATGTTTTCTCGACGTTTTGCGTCATTCTGAATCGTTTGAGACCAAAATTGTGTGTATATGAGTCGATTATTGACCTTTCGTCGAAGGTTTCTCAAAAACGGCTGGACCGATTTCAAAAATTTAAAAACCATTCGATGTATCTCGTCAAGGACTAGCGTTTGTTAGTTTAATGCGACGATCAGCTAAGCCGTTTCTTTCTAATTAGCAGATAAGTGTAAGATTTTTTACCTATGTTTTAAACCAAAATCTTGAACCGATTTAAAAAATTTAAAAACGGTTTGAAAGATATTGGTTAGGAGTGGCGTCGATTAGTTTTTGGCAACAATCGGCCGAACCGTTTTTTTGTAATTAAACATAGAAAAAAAATTTTGTCAATTTTGGTGAAACCTTGTATAACGATTTTGTAGTCTGAAATAACATACTAATGCCATTCTAATCAAAATTGATGTGGAAGCTTTTGTATGTTATGTGGTGTCTCTTAGGCTGCTATTGATTACAGCTTACGTTCATAAAATTTAATTTTGGTATAGATTTTAAAAAATTATTTATATGATCTGTTTTAATTTGTTTTCGTTTTTATTCTTTTTATTTGTTGTACAATAGAAATATGATTTTTTCAGAACATCACCTTGTAATTTGATATGGAATTGAGATTAAATATCATATGATTGGCACTGTAAAAATCAATGTTTAATATTTAGTAACCATTCAGGTCTTTAAACAACAAAGTACAAGTTTGTTAAAATTTGTTACTTTTTTGACACACTTTATCATAAAGATTCATATGTATTTTTTTTTCTCTTCAGGTTAGACGTTCATTAAAACTCCGCGGTAGAAGAAAAGAAAAGTTGCCTTCAGGAATCACTGCAGATTATAGTGCATCCTTTTTTGCTCAATTGGAACGAGATAGTCCTTCTGTTGATGGCTCAACTCCAAATAATAATGCCTCTTTAACTACAAATGGTACCGATTTATCTTCAATCAATGGTGGTGGGTCCAGTTTGACCCATAGCAGTTTAGGCAGCAATGCTGGAAGCGCATCTTTACTTACTCACAGTGACAGCTCGGAAGCCTCCTTAAATAGTATCACCAACCAGGTAAATGGACTTAATAATATTAGTTAAAATAATATTCAGCCAATTTGAATTTGCTAAAAATTGACCATCATCTGTGTTGGATTATTCCTATATTTGTGGAATCAGTACTTACTTGGTTTGAATTTTTTTTGTAAATTATATAAATTAATCTAAATTAAATTATGTTATATTTGACACATTGTATAACTATGTCAATTTTCTCTCTATCAGAATTCAATTCGCCAAAGTCTACCTCCAATACCGCCACGACCTCCAAAGCGAGGAATCCTGAAAGGTCCACGCACAAGCCTCACAAATTTATCTGCTGATGCAACTGATCATTCCAGTACTATTCTTGAACAAAACACTATCCAAAATGAATTGATATCTTATCAGAACCTAGAACCAATTTCGTCCAAATTAGAAGTGTATGATACTCTGCCTGTTGGTCATCATCATGCGAACAGCGCGTCTCCAGATAAGCAGATGAATAATCTTCAGGTGATTTAATTTAAACTAATCTTTAAATATTGTGACATATTTATTTAGGTCTTTTGTATTGTTTATTGTGTTACTATATATTTATTATCTTCACTTTTGTTTTCAGGTATTAACTTCAACCTCACCGAGTGCGGAGTCTCTTACATCCACAAACTCAAGTTTTGCAACACCTCCATTTTCTTTAAGTCCTGTTGGAGAATCCCAAGGATACCACAGATGGTCTAGAGTCGCCACATTCGAAGATGTTGATCTTCCACTTCCAGATTTGCCTTCAATAATTCTTCCAGCACCGCGAACATTGACCATTTACCGCCAAAAAGGACCTAAAAATGATTTTGGATTCAGTTTGAGAAGGGCTATGATTTTAGATAAATCTGATTCAAAAGATGCAGAGGGCAAGAAGAATTTTAAGGCTGTTATTTTTGCCGAACCGGGAACTGTGGGAGGAGCTACTGGATTGTTGCCTGGTGATAGATTGTTGGAAGTAAATGGGGTTAAAGTTGAAACCAGGACTCGGGAGGAGGTGATTGAAATGATCAAGTCGAGCGAAGAAAGTGTGACGGTTACGGTAAGTGAAAAAATTTACATTATTATTCATTTAAAAATGTCATTTAATAATATTAAACAATTATCATTATACATTGTAGGTTCAGCCAATCGCTGAATTAGCAGAATTATCAGCGCGGTGTCTCCTGGATATTTCTTCTAAGGTGAATGGAGAAACAGAAAATAGTTATTCTTCAAGTACCTTGAGGAGATCCGCCAGCAAACGATACGACACCAATGTGAGTGATTTTTTTAAACATTTTACAATCGTTTTTTTTTTTGCAAAAATAGATCTATTTAATGCATAAAAATATAAATCAGGCGTTGATTCATTTGTCATTGAGGTAACGTGATATATTTACCGTAATTTATTATTATTATATTTTTTGTCATTATGGTTCTGGAAATCGACATTTCTGGATAATCGTTTTTGTATGGGTATTTAATGATCACTGTAAGCAGTAGAATATTTTCACCTGATGTGATTCAATGATCATCATCCTTTTTATACGCCGAGATCCTATCTATTTTGAATTTGTTATCGGAGGTTTTTTTTTTATTGTTTATTTGTTGACTTTGATACACGTACATTAGTCATATACATTTTATAAGTTATCTTTACAATTTTATTTTATTTGATTGTATATAAATATATAGCGCACTATATATTCCTTTTTTGTCAATAATGTTATAGAATTGGTTAGGAGGGAATTTTTTTACCTTACTATCTTCCTCCATAATGACGTGTTCAGCATCCGCCCTAGTCACTCCACTCATCGGACGGTTGTCGCAAGTTCTACTTCGCGATATATTAAAAATGTTAGATAAAATCATAACTAGCTGTAAGTGGAATTCTGTCTTAAGGCAATTAGGGCATCGTGCCTTAAGGCAAATTGCTGGAACTTCCCGTACCAAAAATTATTATTATTTTTTTAAAACGATTAACATTTTTGAAAAAAAATTACTTTGAAAAAATAAGATTTTTGGAAAACTATAAATTGGACAAAAAATTAGTTTTTTTTGAAAAAAAAAATTTTTTTTTTCTTTATTTTGACATATTGTGGAAGATCTGAACTTTTTTTTCAAAGCAATCGTACTGCTTTAACTACATAGGGACAAAATATAAAGCGCGTAAGCGCCGCGTCGCTGTCTAACGCATAAGCATTGGTACGGAACCGATAGGAATGTTAACAAAATGTATACTTATTGTTAAAATCTCTATAAAATGTCTGATAATTTGATGTGCATATGTCTAATGATCATTTTTTGACCGCCAAATGGCTCATTTTTTTTACTTTTTCCTCTATATCTCCGAAACCGCTGGACCTACCTTCATGAAAGTTGTATCGATTTTTCATCTTGTCAATACAAATAAAATGTTTTTTGAATTATTAAAATCGGACGCTTCGTTCTCTTAAAAACTGAGTTACCGTTTTCGGAACTTTTTGCCCCGTATCTTCGGAACGGCTTGACCTGCCTTTGCCAAAAACTAATCAGCACGTCTCCTTATCAATACGGATCGAATGTTTTTCGAATTATTCAAATCGGTTGATCCGTGTTCCCGAAATCGTCGACGAAAATTTGTATCCGCACATACATACACACACATACATACATACATACACACACATACACACACACACACACACATACATCCATTTTTTCTAAGGTATGCCAAAATGTTCAGAAACCTCTGAAACGTAAAGATATATAAAAATTTTCATTTTCGATTTTTTTGCGATTACTATAACTTGCCCTACGGGAAGTTAATAATGAGAAGCAAGCGACACGGACCGATTGTTATTATGATAAACAGGAGTAACAAATAATTTAAATTTATACCAAATTGTCGTATGAAGATTTTTCATAACATCAGTGCAATAAGTAGATTTTGGATCCTTTTCTGAAAATTTGGTGCCATCAAAACACAATATGAAATTATGAAAAATTTACTGAACCAATAAAATTAACGTTGCGATAATACGAAAATAGACGGTGCTAAAATTAATCTCAATGTACGTTATCTTTTGATATGATAACTCAATGTACGTTATCTTTTGATATGATAACAATTATAAATATTATTTATCTTGCCACACTTCTGTTTGTCTATAACAAACAACAAACAATATCGCGGACACCTTTCTCATATTATCTATGCAGAAACGTACGTGTGTTCTTCTAACGAAATAAATGTTTTGAGGTTCGTTTCTGAGCTGAAGAATTATTAGTGGTAAAACATGATGCTATCTAACGGTCGGTTCAGGAACTTATATTTGTGATTTTAGTTGCAAACTCTCAGGCACAGGTTTGAATTTGAGTACATCCTCGCCTCGCTTTGAGTTTTTTTTTTCAAAATGATTGCTGCTTGATTAGTACTAATTTTTGGGAGTATTTGCAATTTAATTATTTAAACAGAATTTATTTCTTTTCTAAGCGATTATGATAATGAAGATCCTGTATGGCAATTTTGCCGTAACAGAGCCCATAATATAGCGTTGTCATGACAACTCTGTTATGCTTGCTTCTTGGTAGTGAAAACTGTGAAAGTGTCTAAGTTATTTGTTGTGCGATCAGGCGTATTTTACCGATAAACAAGCAAGAAAGAATCTTATGATTACATCATCTACGATGACAATGCTATGTTCGGGGCTGTGTTACCGCAGAATTGCCCCATTTTAGTTGCAAATATTTGAAAATTATTTGAATTTCAAAGAAGTTTTCACAGTTTTATGAGTTACGAGCACATTTATCTCTTTCGCTTCGACGTTGCCTACGACATAACAAATTGTGTGCACGGGTGTCGTCTATAGATGACATCCGCATAACGAACTGTGTGTACGGGTGTCGCCTATAGACGACATCCACAGTATCGACAAGCAAGTTCAATATTTATCACACTGAATTCTTATGTCTTAAAGCAAACATACTGCTAGAATGAATCATTATGCATTTTATATTAGAGTTAATTCTAATAATGGAATGAGAAATACGATTAATTTTAATTTTGGTGGAAATGGCACTTATGAAACTAATTGATTTAAAAGAAAAAAAAACATATATTTTTTGACCCACACATGAAACTATTCTTGACACAAAAGTAATATACTAGTACAAATAATTTTAGTTTTCAAAGAAAACCACTCCTAAATTTATTTTCTTATATAAATTACATACTTATCACTTTAAATTTTTTTTGGATTTTTCTTCTTCTGGGGTGTTTCTGATTTTAAATATAAAAAAAAATAGAAATGAAAAATGTGAATAAAATCGGAGCTGCTTGTGAGGACTGATTTACTGCACAAAATCGATTTTTGCGATAATCCTTGGTATAATTGCGTGGATAAATTGTTACTACATATTTAATATTTATTTATAATTGAAATGATTAACTATAAAATTATTTACTATCATAAAACAGCCAAAATATTTTTATGGTAGAAAAATCCTCGACTACTTGAAGGTCCAGAGCCCGGATTTTCATTTTTTTACGTTTTTCATGTTTTCATTTGCTATTAACATTTTTCGACAGAGCTCTTACTCGCTCAAAGCTCGTATCTCGAATACTACTAGTATGCCGAAGCAACGAATTGCTCTTTTGGCGGCTCGTATCTCGAAAAACTCGTATGTAGGGGCACTCGTACGTCGAGTGCCACTGTATTAGATAATTGATGATTTTTTGATATTTGGTAGTAGATATTTTCTTGAGCACTGTTTTCTATTATACAAGTATTTCTACTTATTGAATGCTTAAACCGATCACTAATTTGTGTCGATAAGCATTAACAATAAATCATTCGATATTGTTTCCAATAGCGTTAATCTTACACACCTTCTTTCTAATCAACTCGACTTATTAACTACCATCGTGATATTTTAATGATACGAAATCAATCGTTCTCACAAAGTATGATTCTAAGTTAATGGCCTATTAATTATATACCTCGTGCTTTTCTTTCACACCCATCTAATATCTAAATACAAATATGTCGATAAATAATATTTATTGCAATCTGTCATTTAATATCATAACGCCATAGTGCACATAGGCCATTATCGTCTAATTGTGTTTGACTAACATTAAAAACGAAAGTGGCTGTTGAAATCACGAAATCATGAATCCATTCATTATGCATACCTTCGCCTCTTTATTATGTGTTGAGTTTATAGTTTCTCAAATGTCTAATGGAAGATTTGAGCATTTGGATTTCTAGCAGATCCAACAAGGATGCAGGATCAGTTGTCTATTGTAAATGAATATTTATTAACCCATGTTCCATTAGGGTATAAATACTAAATTAACTTTTTTTTTCAAATTTGTTGTCTGTCTGTTTGTTTGAGCTAATTTCTAGAACGGCTGGACCGATTTTGACGAGATTTTCATATGCAGGTAGCTGATGCAAATGGGCGTAATCAAATATCATCTTATCTTATCTTACCTCAACTAGGCATACCCGAGGTTTGGTTCGCGTGAAATTTGACAAACTCGTTAATTAGTTTAGGGAACTAACTAAGGGGTTTATTTTTAACTGCATTTAAAAGAAATTCGATTTTGTTTAAAAAAAATCCAAAATTTTTACGATTTTTTTAGGTACTAAAAATACATTTGGGAGAAGGAGAGTAATCTTATACATCACCACATATCGCCAAGGGGGAAGGAGGTGTTCAAAAATCCTTAAAAATTGATTACGTTGAAACAATGTAGCAAACCGTTATTTTGCAGGTAATGGCAAGTAATACAGAAATATGTTGCAAATAGATTCCAATCGGCTCCTTTGGTCAAGTTGGTGTTTTGGTAGGGTAATGAGAGGTTGCACAAAAAATTTTGGGGTAATGGTTCGAAAAGTTTTCCGACCATTGGTATATATGGACAAAATGACATAGTTGCTATATTTAAAAATAACATGAAAAAAACTATAATCACAATCGTATCAGATGTTGAGCGTCATTGTCACAGTGTTGTCGCAGTTCAGTTCAAAGACCTACGAAAGTTTATTGTGAAATTGATTTTGACATGTTTTTGGGGCTTATTAATTGTTACTTGTTATTGTTTTGTAGTTATTTCTATTAAAACCAATGAACTTATGCCAGTACTAGTGATTTCGATCAATTTTATTGCAATAATCAGACATTGATTGGAATTGATGGAATTTTAATGTTTCTTCAAATTTATTCAGTTTTAGACAAAATTATATACTTATGCAATGGATAAAAGGACATAGTTCTATCTCGCGAACACTACAGTGTAGTCTATTAGAGGCCAAGAAAAAAAATTAAAATCTATCAAAGGCGATTGTCTTTCAACTTTTACTTTAACTACTTTTAAAAACAGAGCTAAGGATCCACTGGTAAAAAGAAGAGGCTTGCCCTTATTTCAAAGACCTCTTTCCCAGTCTTGAGCCTGGCAAAGGTTCAACTTCTGTCTGTTTTAAAAATAGACCTAAGGATCAACTGGTTAAAAGAAGAGGCTTGCACTTATTTCAAAGACCTCTTTCCCAGTTTGAGCCCGGCGAAGGCTGATTACAGTGTATAATTTTGTCCTTCAGGGTGATATTCTGACGTCCTCAAGAGAACCAAATCATTATTTGTGAACTGTCCTCTTAATAATTTGTATCCCTTTGTATATTTGCGAATGACTGTTTTATTTAGAAGTTTAGTAAAGTTTTTCAATTAGATACAGTTTATTTTGTATGATATATTTTATTCAATGTCATATACACATACAATTAATTACTACTTCTTGGTATTTCTGAATGCTAAGGTTGAACTTGCTCGTACAATCCTGTATCTCCATATGGGTTGATCTCAAAAAAAAACCTATCGTCATGATATAAACAAAACGTCATTACTAAACAAAAATGTGGGAAGTGAATTTGAATTTGAATTTGAATCTGGTCAATTCCTCCGGAAGCGAATTTGAACCAGTTTTCGTTCGCCGGTCGAGGTGGGCATCGAAAACGAAATTTTCGCAATCGAATTCGAGCGCGTGTTCCGTATGGCGCTCTCGTCGAAGTGCACGGTGTCACTTTACTCCGAGCGATGCCCACGCGCGAATCAATCAGTGGGCACGTGGAATTTTAATAAGATTATAGTAGAGTTTTTCTAACGGAGCAACACTGGGGGAAAGATTACTCACTGATTTAATGTAATTGCTGAAACTTGAAACTTTTCTTCGTATAGCTAAAGAAATGCTCTTACACGTACCAGACTAGGTCTTTTGTCTGGGTATGTTGGACTCGTATAAATAATACTAACTAAAACCTCCGGCGGAATTTCAATAAGATTATAGTAGAGTTTTTCTAATAAAGCAATACTGGGGAAAAGATTACTCACTGGTTAATGCGGTTTTTCAAACTCATAACTGTTATTTGTCTAGCTAAAGAAATGCTATTACACGTGCCAGACTAGGTCTTTTGTCTGGGTATGGACCCATATAAATAATACCAACTAAAACCTCCGATGAAATTTTAATAAAATCAGAGTAGAGTTTTTTTAAAAGAGCAACTCTTTTTTAATGCAGTTATTGGAACTTGTAACTTTTCTTTGTATAGCTAAAAATGCTCTTACACGTGCCAGACTAGTTCGTTTGTCTGGGTATGCTTGACTCATATAAATAATACCAACTAAAACTTCCGGTAAAATTTTAATAAAATTATGATAGAGTTTTTCTAAAAGAGCAACACTGGGGGAAGGATAACCCACCTCTTTAATGCAGTTATTGAAACTCGTAACTTTCTATGTATAACTAAAGAAATGCTCTTATCCGTGCCAGACTAGGTCTTTTGTCCGAGTCTGTTGGACTCATAAATAATACCAACTAAAACCTCTGGTAGAATTTTAATAAGATTGTAGTAGAGTTTTTTTTTAAGAGAAAGATTACTCACTCGTTTAATGCAATTATTGATACTCATAACTTTTACACGTGTCAGACTAGGTCTTTTGTCTGGGTATGTTGGACTCATATAAATAATACCAACTCATAACAGAGTTTTTCTAAGAGAGCAACACTAGGGGAACAATTACTCATTCTTAATGCAGTTGCTGAATGCATTTATTGAAACTCATAACTTCTCTTTGTACAGCTAAAAAAATGTCTTTACACATAGCATACTAATTCTGTTGTCTGGGTACGTGGACTTTTGCCACTTGTCGCCACGGAAAATGCTATTAGACAATAATAGTTACATTATTTAATCAATGCGATGCATGAATTTATTAAACTAAAAAACAAAAACCAAATTAAAAAACATAATATTAATATGTATTTTTTAACAAAATTTTTATGAACTCTTATTACTTCATGAATTTTGCTTTGATAGTTATTTAACTAATCATTTAATTTTTTATAATCACTCATTTTTTCTTATAATACAATCATACGTTAATTCTATCATACGTTTGTAATACATATGTTATGGTCGCATTTTTTTATAAAAATCACACTGGATATTTTATGGGGGGAGGCTCTAGAGTTTTATGATATCCACTCTTTTTTATACTTTTATCTTAATTGGTGCCATTTGTTCTTTTTTGTGATTTATAAGTAAAAGGTCTTCTGTAACTTATAAGTAGGTGTAAGTGGCATTTTGCTTTAAGACAAATTGCTTGAACTTTTTGATATGTAATAATCGGCTTCAATTCAGTCAACAGGAAATATTCATCGAAGTTTACATTTTCGTCGCCCACACAAAATACATGAAACAAAAGCTACTGATTACAGTTTACGTTAACACTTTAATAAAATACATTTTTTGAACATGAAATGGATAATTGCAAAAGTGAAAGATTTTACAACTAAATTTAATTTATACAGTAAGAGATATTATAAGTATTTTTGAAAGAAATCAATTGGAAATTGTATTGTTTATTTTTTAGTAAAAGCAAAAAAATTATTTTCAAAATGAACAGTTGACAATTGTATCTGAATAGCTGAATTTCTATCCTTATTAAGTCAATTATGTACACGTACCGTAAAATTCATGCGTTTGTTATGATATTTATTTATTTATTAGACGAACATCTTGCCCAAATATTATTTTACGATTTTTCGTCTAGCTTTTATATTAAGCGATGAATGTTTAAAATGATTTTCTATTCGTTCTCTATGAGAATAATGCGCCAGTAAATCAAAGAAAATTTATTACGTGGCACAACCATGTACTCGTTGAATTATGGCTTGTCCAATTATATCTATTATAATTTAATAAAACATGCTTTGTGTCCATAACACGACAGAATATTGCACAATTTAAATAGAAGAGGAGAGGAGGATGCTTTGACAAGAGCATATTGGCAATGCATTTGCAATATACCTTCTAGGGAGAGATCACTTATGGTTAAAGTAAATGGTGCAGGTATTGTTTATAAATCAAGTAAAAAAGTAGCGGTATAGGATATCGAGATTTAAGACACTCCTCCTTGGGAAGTTAATAGTGAATTTTTTGGCTCCAGGTTGTCTCTTTTTACTCCGCCTATGGTGCACAAAGGACCAGATGACAAATTTTAGAACAAAAACAAAAACATTTCTATAATGATGAATTGGCTGGGATTTTACTGAACATAGTTTGATAGTTGTTTGCTCGATATGTGCTATTTATTGTGATGTAGTTGATGTAGTTTTTGCAATATAATTACTGAAAGTCAAATTGGATCTTTGTGCCCTGCTCTACCCTAACGCAAAAGTCTATCTTTATATCACTTTTCCTATTTTACAGGATTACCAATTCCTCGTGATCTACTTCACCTTCAGCATATCCTCAACGAGATTGAGGTGTAAAATTTAAGTACGATATAATATCATAATGTGTCTTAGTGATAGAAAGCGACACATGGGGTACATGACTTAATTACATATCATTACCTTCGCACACGTTAAAACGCTAGCCGATATTTATGGAGTTGAAATTATCGGTTATTAAATGTGACTTAAAATGCGCTTAAGAAGGGTACGGTTTACTGCACTCAAGGTGATGTAAACATATATATTTGCCGATTTGTATAACAGGTAATCAAGGCAATTTACTTATTACGATGTGGCGAAAACGAAAAAAATCACAAAATTCCTCAGGATTTGAAGGTACGCTGGGAATGCGTTGCGAGAGGCGGAGATTGTACGAGAATTGCGATGACATGATTTGTTATCAAGTTCAGGTTGGAGGACAATATGGAGTTTTGGGAGTTAGAGGAAGATGTGCCACAATATGTGGGTTAAAAAGAATAATTATGGGATGATTATCTTTTGGATGCAGGAGGAAAATTTGTCATATGCTTGTAGGTCATCAAGGATAAATATTTAGAAGTTGGAGGAAGAGGATAATTAGTTCTTGGTAGTTGGACGAAAATGTGTCGGAATATGTGGATCATTAAGGGGGAATATAGGTTAATTATCTTCTGGAGGTTGGAGAAAAATGTGTCAGAATATGTGGGTCTTGAAGGATAAATATAGGGTAATTATCTTCTGAATGTTGGAGAATGTGGGTCATATAGGATAATTATCTTTTCTAAGTTGGATAAAAATATGTTAGAACAAGTAGGTCATCAAGGATAAATATCTTTTGGAAGTTGTAGGAAAATTTGTCAGAGCATGTAGGTCATCAAGGATACATACTCTGACAAACTTTTCTCTAACTTCCAAAAGATATTTTTTCTTGATGACCTACATGTTGAAGGATAAATATAGGATAATTATCTTCTGGATGTTGGAGAATGTGGGTCATATAGGATAATTATCTTTTCTAAGTTGGATAAAAATATGTTAGAACAAGTAGGTCATCAAGGATAAATATCTTTTGGAAGTTGTAGGAAAATTTGTCAGAGCATGTAGGTCATCAAGGATACATACTCTGACAAACTTTTCTCTAACTTCCAAAAGATATTTTTTCTTGATGACCTACATGTTGAAGGATAAATATAGGATAATTATCTTCTGGATGCTGGAGAATGTGGGTCATATAGGATAATTATCTTTTGTAAGTTGTAGGAAAATGTATTAGAACAAGTAGGTCATCAAGGATAAATATCTTTTGGAAGTCGGAGAAAACTGCGTCAGAGCTTGTAGGTCATCAAGGATACATACTCTGACAAACTTTTCTCTAACTTCCAAAAGATATTTTTTCTTGATGACCTACATGTTAAAAGATAAATATAGGATAATTATCTTCTGGATGTTGGAGCATGTGGGTCATATAGGATAATCATCTTTTGTAAGTTGGAGGAAAATGTGTCAGAACATGTAGGTCATCAAGTATAAATATCTTTTGGAAATTGAAGGAAGATTTGTCAGAGCATGTTGGTTATTAAGAATAAATATAAGATAATTATCTTCTAACTCATCAAGAATGAATATAAGATTTTTTTTTAGAGTTGAAGGAAAATGTGTCAGAATATGTGGATATTGAAGGATAAATATAGAATTATTATCTTCTGGATGTTGGATGTCATTTATGATAATTATTTTTAAGTTGGAGCAAAACGTCTCAGAACATGTAGGTCATCGAGGATATTTTTTAGAAGTTGGAGAAAAATTTGTCAGAGCATGTAGGACAATAAGGATAAATTTAGGATAATTATCTTTGGAAGTTAGAGCAAAATATGTCAGAATATGTTGCTCATCAAGGATAAATATAGGATGATTATCTTTGGAAGTTAAAGGAAAATGTGTCAGATTGTGTAGGCCGTCAAGGATGAATATTTGATTATTATATTTGGAAGTCGGTGGATAAGGTGGGTAACTACTCACAATATGTAGGTCGTCAAGGATAAATAAAGAATAATATTCCTTTGGAAATTAGAGGACTGTGTGTCAGAATTTGTGGGTCATCAAGGATAATTGTCTTTTGGAAGTTGGAGAAAATTATGTCAGAATGTGGGTCTTAAAGTTTGGAATATGTCAGAATATGTTAGTCATCAAGGATAGATATTGGATAATAACCTGTCAGAAAATTTAGGTCCTTAAGGATGAATATAAGATTATACAATTTTTTTTAAAAAAATTGGAGGATAATGTGTTAAAATATGTGGGCTCTGAAGGATAGATATAGGATAATTATCTTCTGCATGTTGGAGGAAAATGTGTCAGAATATGAAGGTTATCAAGGATAACTACCTTTTAGAAGTTGAATGTGAGTCTTAAAGAATAAATATAGGATAATATTTTTTTGGAAGTTCGAGAAAATTATTAGAATATGTGGGTCATCAAAGATAATTTTTATTTCCTGGAAGTTTGAGGAAAATATGTCAGAATGTGCTTCTTACAGAATAAATATAAGATAATATTTTTTTTGAAGCTGGAGGAAAATGTGGCTCATGATATGAAGGTTGAAATTATGATAATTATATTTGAAAGCTGTAGATAGTTGTATCAGATATATATGGATCATTGCGGATAAAGATAGAATTTCCTTTTGGAAGTTGCAGGAAAATGTGGATCTTGAAGGATAATTTGGAAGAAAATATGCAAGAATATGTGATTCTTAAAGGATAAATATTTAATTAATAACTTGCGGAAGTTAGAGAAAAATTTGTTAGAATATGTAAGTCATCAAGGATTAATACAGGATAATTTTCTGTGGAAGTTGGTGGTAAAACTGACAGAATATTTGAGTCATCAAGGATGTAGATTGAGCTCTGATACTAGATTTGGGATTTGGCAATAAAACCGCTAGCCATGATTTTTTAATCTAAATCTGACTAAATTATTTTTTGTTACAAAAAATCATTAATAATGTAATAAGAAGATACTCCAACAACTTGTTATTATTTGGCCAGTTAAATACTCCTATCAATATAAGAAGATCTTCGTCTTAAATCCAACTATCTATTGATTTATCACTTCATTTTAACATATGAATAAATCGGTGTATGATAAATGGCTTTTGCCTCTGACACCTAGAACAAAAATAATTGCATGTAATATATTCCATTGTACAATGCCTAATATGATTATATGGCAAATGCACCACGCCTTTTAAATCGCCTTTTTTCGTCGTTTAGCCTTGTCATAATTTATTGTTTGCTAATTCAAGAAATTGTTTTAGCGATTCAAATATTTAGAATTTGTCTGCTCTTGAATTATCTTCGAATGACATTTTTAACACTATCATTTGTTAAGATTAGATAACATTTTTAAATAATGCGACAATATGGAATATGTTTGCTATTTAAAATAAATACAGCGTAATAAATCCATTGTTTATTTTATACTTTAATTGTTTCTGCTAAACAAAATTTGTACATGGGTGTAGGCCCATATAAATATTTTTCTAAAAAAAATTATATTAGTTATTTCATTAAGACATTTAGCAATTGTTCGTTAGTTTTCTTCAGATTGCTGTTGAAGACAACCCAATGACTATTTTTACTCTTTGTGATTATATTATTTATATACTTCTAATTAGCATTTAATTTTACAACAATGCCTGAAAAGGCCATTTTTACTTGCACATATTTTTTATCTATATTTTAAAGTGAACCTTACTACTGCTTGACATCAGGTTGTTTGCAACCTGGGATTTGAACTTCCAACCTTGTAGTTCCAAGGCCGAAGTACTTAAATATATTCTTTGAGCAATAACGCTTATTTGGTTCAAAATATAGACATTTGTCAATGAACTTGTTCCAACTAAAATGCAACCTCTAAATTGTACTGATGAAAATATTTTAGAAAAACATTGGCAAGCATGGACAACATCAAGAAAATACTGTTCATTATTTTTATTTAACCTAATAAAACGAAACAAAACCAAATAACAATAAAATTTATGGGAACGTCCATTATCACAGGTCAAGGTTGCCTAAATTGTATACTCCTTGGATACTACATATATGTATCTCATTCCATCTGACCTCATTCATATATAAAAATATTTTCATTGTTTTTTAAGATTTATATTATAAATAAATCGATTTTTATGGCTAATAGTTTACAGTAATCTTTCATAGCTGCCAAGGCTAATGTAATAACAAGACAATTCTTTCTTTGCCTGAGACGTCTGTAACGATTATAGCTTCAATTCTTTTCTATGAAATGTCGCAATGAAAAATGCTTTGTAAATGTCTTTCAAAGACTGTTTTATCACTCGATCACAAATATAACAATATAATGGTCTTTAGGTTTGCTACGACATTGTTTGTTAAAGGTTTTGATGTGGTGGGAAATAAGTTTTATAGATTTATTATTATTGGGTTGATCGACGAGTAATTTATGGTTATGATTAGATGAATTTAATAAATTGATTTTCTTATCGATTAATGTGCCGATTTTTTTCAACAACTGGTCTTATAACCTTAAACTTAAGGGGAGTTCATTAATCTCCTGATCTATTTTTTAAGAATTTAGGACCCCCCTCTCCCTTGGTGATATTTGGTGTTATTTAAAATTATCCCCTCTTTCCAATCAATCATCACTTGTATTTTTAGTTACGAGAAAAAGTTAATATTATTTTTATTTTTGTTTTAAAAATGTTTGGATTTAAAAAAAAATCAGGTAAAAAATAAATATACATGATATCTTACTATACCCCTTCCTCTTTTACGTGATATTTCGAGATTTTTCTTGCCATCTAAATTCATAATACATTTTCCATCTGCATCTTTTATATAAGTGCCGACAGTTATATTACACGATTAAATTTTTTACAAATTGCCAGATTAAAATCTATTTGGCATCTATTGAATAGATATAAATCATAAGCATTATTGATCAAATTAACCTGAAAACGGCAAGGTCTTACAGTGTAAATTAAAATTGCAAATTTTTAATAAGCCCACCTATTTTTACTAATTGGATAATATGTGACATTATTCATAAATTCTCACATAAATTAACTACTGTTACAAACGGTAGCGGCGGCTAATTTTAGGAAGAGAGCTGGTAGAACTATAATTTTGAAATACTTCTGTATTACTTAGGGGGGGAGATCGTCTATGAATTACGTGACGTTTTAAGGGGGGCGGGGGTTTTGACAAAAAATCGCAAAATATCACGTGGGAGAGGGAGGGGTACAGTAAGATATCACGTGTATTTATTTTTTACCTGATTTTTTTTAAAAATCCAAACATTTTCAAAAAAATCAAAAATTTTACAATTATGCCTCGTAACTAAAAATGTTTGGTGCGAAAGGGGGGAGTAATTTGGAATATCATCACGTATCACCGAGGGGGACGAGGGTCCAAAACCCTTAAAAATCGATCACGTGATTAATGGACGCCTTCTTATATAAAAGTTTCATTTGGATTTACAAACTATTGATATATGTTAATAAATAGAACTTTGACTAGTGGAGCATGGCACTGTGCCTTAAGGCAATTTGCTGGTACTACCCCTTAATAGTGGGGGTTGTAAGTTTAGGGACCACCAATGATACCCTAAAACCTCGGACCTGTAGAAGGTCCCACCGATGTTGCCAAATCTAGGATCTTTCTGCTGCTAACAAAACTGTTACCAATCTGTGGAAGCTGAACAGTATAAACAGACGAAGATCTTTGATATATTTATTTTATTTTATTACTTCTGGTACACTTTACTAAGTGTATGATTAAAGTATTGAACTGAAAGAAAATTGAAGAAAGATTTCAACAGAAAAGTGGCGAACACTTTTTCTTTTTTCACATACAGCGTCATCTCTGATACTTAGCATGCACTACAAACTAATATTTTTTGTTTGACAGCTACTCATTGTTCTCTGCTCAGTTAATTTCATGTGACAAACCGGCATTGTGTTCACTGTGAAATTGTGCAAAAAAGTGAAAAAAAGTTATTCGTTTCCTTACATTTCAATTGGAAACCATCAAATCAATCACGTGTATTGTACAAATTTTTATTCAATTTCAACAGCAAGCAATTTTTTTCTTCATCTTTTGTTACATAAAATGAAACCATCTGGTGGTGAAACGGAGTTCGCCCGGTTTGCTAGTAAATCATTAAAAATGTATCAATGAGAAATAACAATTGCTTTATTATTGCTTAAATATTTTCAAATAATTATTATAAATACTGTTTGTACATCATTCGTATTTTATAAATCCAATATAATGTAAGTGCTTATAATTGGTGGACGACTTTTATATATGTTCACAAGAAACAAAAAACATATACAAACGAAACCTAATCGAGTCTAGTTAAAATTCATTAATCCCCATCTCATATTTCTAATAATTATTATCTCGACAGAATTTTAAAATCATTTACCGCTTGCTCCCTGTCTATTCGTTTGTTTATTTTCTTAATTACATATAACTGTACGACCCTGTGACATATTTCAATCGATTAGATTAATCGTAGCCGATTATCGAATCATTATTTGATGAAATGTATAGTTATTATTTTAATTAGATAATTACTTTAATTCGATTAGTTGACAGTATATTGTTTTTGATATTAACAAATTACTACTAATTGGGTCGCGATTGCCGTTTATTATTGAATATTAACATATATCAACAGTGTAATTGATACACATAAAACCTTGTTTATATATATATATATATATATATATATATAAATGAATGTATGTGTGCGTCTGTCTATCTTGTCTTATAGTCTTATAGTCTATCTGAAACTGTTAGGTGTATCTTCAAGAAAGTTTTCCCATATTTTCATTGAAATCAAGTGGTCAGGGCTAGCTACCCCTAAGACTTTTTTTATTTTTTTGGGCCGATTTTCATCTTTATTTCATTTCTATAATACATATACTATATAATTACCATTGTTAACCTTAAATTTTCACACTCTTACTACTAACCCCTATTTCCTAAAAATTGTTACAGTAAATACATCATTTTTAATCTAGATTTTTTTTCATTTTATTTTGAGATTTTTTGAGCTTAAAAGCTCAAATTTACATAAAGAAAAAAATTCGTATCAAAGGTTGTTCAACTCTAATATTTATTCTTTAATACATGTGTTGGCTCAATTATTTATTTTTGATAACGAGATATCGAAAAAATACGTGCAACCCAGTTTCAACCCTCCTGCATACTTCACAATTCTATTAATCATTTTTGAACCTGGTCTAAACTTGTGAAATTTCGTCTTTTTGTGGATGTTTTACACTTAATTTCTATTTAGATTTTCTTAAGGTATTAGATAAAACAGCTTTTTTTGGACCAGGATGTGTATTTAGGGTTTTTTGTCTCTGAAATAGAATCCCTTATAGCTTATTTTTTATTGTAATAACTATGGGACTATTCTGCCGCATAACAGAAAAATGTTATGGCAAGGCCATGTTACGGTTCAACTTCCATACATTATGCTACTGAATCATACTGAATACTGTCAAAATGTCATGTATTTGCTTGTGCATTCCGGTGTTTTACACATAAACTGCAACGTAACTCGTATGTTGTGAACCTGAGTCAGAAAAACCCTATTCTCCAACATTGGTTTTTGACATTTGTGCGGTTTCCAGGTTATGTTTTATATCTGACAACCTTAGAAAAACGCTTGATACACAGCAATCACGTGGCTTTTGTCAATTTTGGAACGATTTTGTATGGAAAGTTCTTCATAACATAGCCTTGCCATAACATTGGTCTGTTATGCGGCAGAATCGGTCTTTATATGTAACAAAACTGCAATTTTGTTCAGATTGTTAATTAAATGTATAATACTACAACCTCGTGATCGGTTATAGCTAGTATATATATTAAAGTGGTCCTTAATATGGATATGTTTAAATTTCTTTGCTCCCAGGGTCTCAAAGACTTCCAAATTGATAAAAGAAAATTCTCTGATAGTTTTAGCTCTTAATATTAACTTTTATATAGTCCGCACTCCAACCAAAGTTTCTTATGAAAATAACATTAGTAAAATTATATTTATTTTATAGATTTTTTTAGCGACAAGTGAATTAAAATTTTGAGAATAACATTGTATTTGCTTATTTTGATCATGAATAAAAAAAATACAACAAAAATTTGGTATATTTTATAAAATAAGTATTTACTTGGGATGGAGAAACAAGAAACTTTGGTTGGAGTGCGGATTATCTTAAAGTTAATATTAGGAACTAAAACTTTTGGAGAATTGTTTTTTTTTATCAATTTGGAAGCATTTGAGCCCCTGGGAGCAAAGGAATTCAAAAATATTTTATAATTATAATAATGATTTTATTTGATGGAAATTTGATATCATACTGCTTGATATCAAGCTGGCCGAGGTCGGTATCGAACTTACGACTTGTTTATGATATACATACTACGTTTTTAACCATTACACCACCGTTGGCTCAGGTGAACACAAATTGACAGTTACTCCTTTGTTGATCTGGTGTCTCGATAATGGGCTGCATATTAAATGTAACCTTTATATAGTTCGACTCAGATTTTTGTTTTACCCAAAACTCTGGTGTCTTTTGACATTAGTATTGTTGTTAATCGTAGATCTAGTGAATTGATAATGTGCCTCATATACATATTGTTGGTATCGCACCTATCTGTGTGCAATATTAAGAGTTTGTCGTAAATAGCCATTGCGGAATGTCAAGAGTGATTGCATTAATATTTATGAGACGCGAGCACGCGAGCTACACCCAATACGATACCACCGTCGTACACCGAGACCTATATGCACCTATATTGATATATATCGATCTTTCTTACTTAGTATATTGTTTGCATTTGAAATATACTTTGTTAGGCTGGGATTACATGAACTATGAAAAAACTTCCACAAATTTGAAGAGATTTTTGTTCTTGCAACCACATGTTTCAGATTCTATTGCCGTCTCTGACAGCTTGATATCAAGCAGAGGTGATGTCAATTTTTTGAGGGCGTCCATTAATCACGTGAGATTTTTAGGGGACGGGAGGGTTGACAAAAAATTACGAAATATCACGTGGAGGAGGGAGGGGTATAGTAAGATATCACGTGTATTTATTTTTTATCTGATTTTTTTTTTAAAAAGCCTAACATTTTCAAAAAAAAAATTCAAAAATTTTGCCATTTTTTCCGTAACTACAAATACAGGTGAGGTTTGGTGGGGGAGGGGGGGGTAATTTTGAATATCACAACGTATTACCAAGGGGGAGGGAGAGTCCAAAAATCCTTAAAAAGTCGATCACGTGATTAATGGACGCCCCCTATATTTGAAGTAGAAATAGTATTAAGGAGCATTCGTGCATATGTATAGCATCAATAATAACTATGTGGTGCATGGCATCGTGCCTTAAGGCAAATTGCTAGAACTTTCTGGCCAAAAATAAAATTTTAAATTGTTTTTTTTAAAACTGAAAAAATTAGATTTTTGAGAATTTTAAAATTTTTGAAAAAAAAACGGAACTATTAGAATTGTAAACAATATTTGCTATTATTAAAATCTCTATATAATATCTGATAATTTGATGTGCATATGTCTAATGGTCATTTTTGACTGTCAAATACCATTTTTAGATACTTTTTTAACTGGATCTCCGAAACAGCTAGACTTGTCATCCCAAAAATTTAATCAGTTGTTCGTTAATACAAATAAAATGTTTTTTTTTTTTTAAATGAAATAGTGGACCCTTTTGCCACCAAACTGTTTTTTTACGCCGCCTATAGGAAAAAAACTAGATGACAAATTAAAAAACAACATATTTTTACAGTGATAAATTAATTAGCTATGAAGATTACTGTACTTTGTAGGATAATTGTTTTTGTTTTGTTTTGTAATCTTATCATAAAATGTATGATAAACTACTGGGTTGCCTTATAATCATGAGGAATTACATTGCACCAACAGCTTATAGATCACTAAGAATAGTTCTAATTGAGAAATAACTCTTTCCCATACTGCCTTGACTTATCCATTAGGGGAAGTACGGACAAAATGATACGGTTTTTTGTTTTTTTAATGATATCTATTAATTTAATGATCAGTCTTAATCGTTTTTACTCATCTTTCATGCATTGACTACCAGTGACATGGTTTTCTAATTAAGTAGGAACAACATATTTATTAAGGAAAAATGCAACTAATAACAAAAACTATTTAGTGCATATAGTACGGACAAAATGGCATTATAGGGAGAGACGTGATAAGAACTAATTTCTTAGAACATTCTGGTCTTCTTTGGGGCATCAGCACATGAAACATGAGCCCAAAGGAATTAAATCATTCATCATACCCAGCCTTTGCAGGGTTCAGAACAGTAAAATAGGTCTTTGCAATAAATTTCAGCATTTTTTTATCATTCAAGATTATTTGGTCTATTATTAGAAGTAATCAGAGAAGTCAAGAGCCAATCACCTTTGATAGGTTTCAATTTTCTTCTTACTTAGCCTCGAATGAATTACCCTGTAGCTCTTATGAAATAGTTCTATGTCATTTTTACCATTATATAGACACGTCATTTCGTCCGAAAGTGAACAATATTGAATAAATTATCAAAATTCTATCAAACATCTGGTAATTGCAATACAATTGATGCAATTGCAATACAATTGATCAAAATCTCTAGTACTGACATAAGTTCATTGATTTTAATTTAAATAATTACAAATAACAATAAAAGGACGTCCAATAATCACGTGAGCGAGTTTTTAAGGATTTTTGGACCCCCCTTCCCCTTGGTGATACATGATGATATTCAAAATTACACCTCCTTCCCGATTGCACGTGTATTTTTAGTGACGTGATAAAACTGTAATTTTTTTTTTAATGTTTGATTTTTTTAATTAGTTAAATACACGTGATATCTTACTAACCCCTCTCTTCCCCACGTGATATTTTGTGAGTTTTTGTCAAACCCCTCTTCCCCCCCAAAAACCTTACGTGATTATTAGACGCCCCCTAAATGAGTCCTCAAAAACATGACAAAATCACCTTCAAAATAAATTTTTGAAGACGCGGTTCACGTTTGAACTGATAACTGCGACAAGACTTTGACAATGACGCTCAACATCTGACCCGATTACTATTATGGCTTTCTTCATGTTATACAGCCGCGAAAACGTTACTAAAACCATCAATTTTTCAAATAAAGCAACTGTGTCATTTCATCCATATACACCATTTTGTCCCTATTTCCCCTACTTATCTATGTATCATTTAAAAAATTGAAATCGATGCTTGGGGCTCATTATCATCGAGTCCGATAATTATAATAATCACAGGTAGGGACATATGTTTGGGCGAGGTCTCTCGCGGCTCTCGAGTCCTCCGAATAAAACCGTCGAAAGAATTCTGCATGACATCACAACTGCAGGAGAGTGAAGACAAGGTGCGGTTGCGATGATCGCCTAGGTGTTGTTACGGAACTTTGATTAGTGGCAATTAAAATTAATAATAGTAAAGAACATAATATAATATTGTGATTTATTATTTGGAATTTATTAGAGCATTGGATTGATGATAATTAGACAGCTGGAGAACAGTTGTTGAAATAGTTTAAAGGTAAATTATCTATTATTATTGCTAGCAATGTACTACAGGGTGTCCCAAAACTAAACGTCTAGCCTAAACAGGGTACATGATAGTATTGATCATAGTTACGAAACTAGCCAAAACATTATCCTATATATGCAGTTATTATTTCTAGAAAAATGTAAATTCTAGAAAATTTGGGCACTCGTCAATACTTTCGAATGTGATCCTATTGGTATTGTTATTTAGGGTTACGAAACCAAAGTTTAAATGAACATAAGTAATAAAAATTAACCACAATAACCAAAAAATAAACATAGTTTCAACAAAGCTCTGGATTGCACTTGTAAGTTCATAATCTTCAAACAATAGTTATAGTTTTCAACACTTGAAAGCTCATAACTATAGTCAAACTATAGTTTGAAAATCATGAGCTTTTAAGTGCGATCCAGAGCTTTGTTGAATGATTATTTTTTGGTTATTTTTTTTTACATTTGTTTATTTAAACTTTGGATCTGTAATCCTACATAATATTACCACTAAGACCACAGTCAAATGTACTGACATAAGTTCCCTAAGTTTTCTAGAATTAAGATATTTTATTAAACTATGAATTTAAAATTTTTGAAATCAATCGACTTTGAGATGTCCTTCTTTGAGAGGATTGTAAAATACTTGATATTTCTATTATTGAAAAACTTCGAATAAAAAAGTGTAACCTAACTAGTAGTATATGGCATCATGCCTTAAGACAAATTGCCGGAACTTCCCGTATCGTGATGAATTATTCGAGTAATATTAAATGTTTTCAAATAGATTATTGTAAATACTGCAATTTTCGTTATTCTTATTTTATAGACAAAATATAAGAGTTTATGAATTGGTCAACGACGTTTATATATGTATTACAGAATAGTAAATAAACAAAACTTAATCAATCGGATTTAAAATGAAGGACATTGTCTAATATTTATAAGAATTATATAAACTAAATATAAAAAAGTTAAAACTATTTATTTGAAGTTAATGAGTGAGCTTTAGAACTTTAGCTAGAATTAGAATTAAAATCCGAATTATTTTTGATATCTAAAATAAATTAAAAAAATTGGAAATTAAAAAATAATTAAATAAAATTTTTTTCCTCAAAATCAACCCAAGCAGAAAGTTTTTTGAATCTTCCAAATCGGATGCTTAGTTTTTTCAAAAATTGCCTTTTTGCTGCACATTTAGTCTCAAATCTCCAAAATGGCTGGACCTGCCTTAGCCAAAAACTAATCATCACTTTTCTCCGACATTACGAATTGAATGTTTTTTGGATCATTCAAATCGGATGCTCCATTCTCTCAAAAACTCGATTTCTATTTTCTGCACATTTTGCTTCGCATCTCCGAGACGGCTGGACCAACTTTTGCCAAAAGCTAATCAGTACGTCTCCTTATCAATAGGAATCAATTGTTTTTTGAATCATTCAAATCGGTTGTTCCGTACGCCCGAAATCGTCGACGGTAAAGTGTATCTACACATACACACACATATACATTTATTCTAAGGTATGCCAAAATGTTCAGAAACTCTGAAACGTGAAGATATGCAATAATTTTCGATTTCGATTTTTGGACGATTACAATAACTTCTTTATCTGATCTTGTAGTTTGCTCACAATTATTGAAATATAACTCGATAATATTCTAAGATGAAAGTAAATTTCATGAAATTTACATCAATCAAATTTTATTTTGACATACAAACAATAATTTATCTGAAACATTTTTTGCTTAATGTTTTTTTTACAAAAGCTATCGTTTTTTGCTGTCGAGTATAAAAATAATTACAGCATCATTACCTCTTATTGAATCGTTTCATAAAAACAATATAATTATAATTACAACACAAAATCAAACGAAGGCGAGAATAACGCAACCGTCGAAGGTACTTTTTAATAATACACTTGAAACCTTTAAAATTAATTTAATTGTATTTAAATTTCAAGTATCTTAATTATAAAAAACAACATAATATACACAAGACGTCTAATTAATAAGCAAAAAACTCAATTTTTAAATGTTGCGCAAATTCCCTTCATAAATATTCCGCGACGGCGTCGGATTGAAGTAAATGGTGAGAATATATATAAAGTGCTCAATCGCCGATTAATTTGAAATTTTGAAATCATAAAAACACTAACAAATTATAACATCATTATAGATTTTCTCACAGGCATTATGATAAACACTTTCTATAAAGAATATAGTTTAGGGCATTTCAAATTTGATTAACGCAGTTTCTAGGCAAAACCTAAAATATAGAGAGATATTGTTCATTAAGCGCGATTGCTTCAGCAAATACTAGGTAAATGAAAGTAACAAACATATACCAATTATTAATTTGTAGTGTTTAGGCATTGTACAGTCAGCAATATTAATGGAGCTTTTTTTTAGCAAGTATTAGGCAAATGAAACTTTGTCACAACCGTCCTGGGGTCATAAACATATGTTGAAAAATACTAGCTACAAACACTAAAATTATAACGACTATTGTTTTTAAAAATATGTAACACAACACAACATAATCATTCAAACAAAGCTTGTAAATATAACAAATCTTGTATATATTGTAAATTTGTAAATATAACAAATCTTGTATATATAACAAAACATAATTTTTTAAACAAAGGTAAAATGAAATTTTATAAAATCTTTTTTTTGTGTATTCAATTTTTCTTCCCCTTTCTCTTTCATATTTTGTCTTATTGTTAGTCAAGTTAGATTTTTTTTTAAATTTTTATCCGAAAAGGACAGGAACATGTCACAACCGTACCTACAAAATTTGTCACAACCGTACCCAACGCACACTTTTGGAGACAAATCCTCATTATGACTGAGATAAATTATCTAAGTGGTGTATGGCATCGTGCCTTAGGGCAAATTGCTGGAACTTCCAGTACCAAAAATTATTATTTTTTTTTTTTAAAAATAACATCTTTAAAAAAAAAAATATTTTGAAAAAAATAGATTTTTGAGAAACTATGAACTATTGACAAAAATTTACTTTATTAGAAAAAAAACTTTTTGAGAAAAATGTTTTCTTTATTTTGAAATATTTTGGAAATTTTGAACTTTTTTTCATGCTATCGTACTGCATTAACTGCATAGAGACGAAATATCGAAGCGCGTAAGCGCCGCATCGCCGTCTAACTGATCAACATTGGTACGCAACCCATAGGAATGCATACAAAATTTATACTTATTGTTAAAATCTCTATAAAATATCTGATAATTTGATGTGCATATGTCTAATGATTATTTTTGACTGTTCTCTTAAAAACTGAGTTACCGTTTGTGGCACTTTTTGCCCGATATCTTCGGAACGGCTAGACCTGCCTTCGCCAAAAACTAATCAGCACGTCTCCTTATTGATACAAATCGAATGTTTTTTGAATTGCCCAAATCGATTGATCCGTGTTCCCGAAATCGTCGACAAAAATTGTATCCGCACATATACACACACGCACACTACTCATACACACACACACATACATCCATTTTTTCAAGGTATGCCAAAATGTTCAGAAACCTTTGAAACGTAAAGATACATAAAAAAAATATTTTCAATTTTTTAGTTAAAAATATATAATAACTTTTTGAATAACAGATTATATACTATCCATATTATGCAGCTTTTCTTTTAATTCCGTATGCAAAATAGATTCGTTTATGACTGTGATATTTTCTTTTTTGTCGTAAAACGTTTTCGTGTCAATGTAAACATCTTTGCTTTAATAAAAATGATTAATTGTCTAACATCAATTAATTTGAATGCATTACTTCGCGCTTAATAATAATTTAATGACATGCAGTAGGTGTACTTGAACGTAATCAACACCGATTTGACGTAACAAAGTCTTAATCTGCAAAATGGTTAGATACATTGAAGTTAATTCAGTCATGTATACTTTTAAAATTTAAACATCGATAATTCTAAAAAAATGTGTTAGATCAAAATTAAATTGGAGAAAAGTTATATAGAAGAATTATCAACTTTTCACAAGGCATTGAAATCGTATGAAGCAAACTATACTGATTTTGACATAGGGCCCAAAAGGGAGAAAGTAGAAGTATGTTTGTTCGAACAAGTTTCTATTATTGCATTGCTTTTAAAGAGTCGAAAGTTTGTTCGATTTCTTTTAACAATAACAGTTACTTGTATATAGATAGATCATTTTGTTTGTTATTTGTTGGTGTTATGTGTTGTGATCTAATTCATTTGGTTTAAACACTATAGCTACTGAAAGTCAAATTGGATCTTTGTGTCCCGCTCTTTCCTATTACAGAATATCTTATAAGATGAATATATAGATACCTTGACTTAACTAGAAAAAAAGGTGTTTAGTAAATTTATCTATCTATCTATGTAAAATAAATGATGAAGTAGAAGGCGCCAAATGGCACGTACGTGTCTTTGTATCAGTCGAGTCGAATTATAATGTTTCAACAATATAACCAAAGGAGAAAAAATACTAAATAAACATAACACGAATAAGAATAAGCCATAGGCGCTACCATGGGTGCTAAACGAAAAAAATATTTTCCGTAAATATTGTTAGAATTTAATTACCACAACTATTTGCTTTTGACCCAAGTGAAAAGAATTCATTGCCTGGAAATTATGAGATCTTTCTTAACGCTACCTTTTTTCGTAAGAGAAACAAGTTACAATTGTATAATCAGAATTATATTAACACTTAATAATTTTTTTTTTGTTAATGTCTTAGCCTAAATCTTCAAAAACTCTTCAAAAAATATCAGTTGGGACAATTTTTGGTTAATATCGGCCTCACCGTTTTTTCGTAATTTAATGCTGAAAAAAATGTGAATATTCTGATGAAACTTTGTATAACGATACGTTTCATAGTTCGAAATAACGTACTAAAATGTTATAGGCCTACGATAAGTGGTCGAATTATAAAAATTGATCATACTTCAGAATTTAGATGCATGCTTGAACGATTCTAATCAGAATTTATGCCGAAGCACCTGTACGTTCTCGGTAGCTACTGATTGCAGTTGACGTCCACACTTAATATAATAACTTTAAAACCCGAAGTGAATGAAATGGAATGTGTTAAACAAATGAATTCAATTTATATAATTACAGATAGTATAAGTATGTTGCAAAGATATCAATCGCTTTTAATTTCAATCTTTGCCAACTTATTGTGTTTGTTTATTTATTTTTATCAAATGGGATGTCTTCGCCTACTATCCTGAGTAATTTTATTTTTGGTACAAAATTGATTTTAATAACAATTTATAATAATTACAGCATCATCATTTCTTTTAATTTCAGTTATAACTTGATGGAATTCTGGTATGCAAATAATTAAGTATGAAAAAAATTAGATGTAAGAATAATTGAAAACTTTATCTATTTGAATGCAACAACTAACTTTTATTAATTCTTGTACACCAAGGCAGTTTCATACATTAAAAATTAATTACAAATATTATGTTCGGACGTATTTTCGTTTTATTATATTGGCCATGAAGATGACAATCTTCATGGCATTGAGCTTTTACACGGAATTGTTGCTACCCCTGATAGAGGGGGTAGCAGTGAGTTTGATAAACTAATTGTTCACTTCTAAAAATAAAGTCCGCTTAACAACATGCAATAAATATATAAATATATCTTCTTTCATTATAACTTAGTGACAAATCGTTTATTGTAATAAGAACTGCAACAAATACATAATATACAAACAAATCAGTGTTTAATAGAGTCCACAGCTACAAGGGTTAAATTTTAACCCGACAGCCTGACCAATCGAAGGAGAGTTTTAATAAATTTTATAACTGCGTAACATAAATACAATTTATTATTTTGTTTCTCACAACAAAGTTGCTTCAAAAAGTGCCGAATTCAATACAAGTATTTCATTCTAATCTGCAGAGAACTGAAGAGCGCCTTTTGCAAAATCTACTGCATTCATTTTTCCTTTTTTTAAATGTTTTTTTTCTATTTTTGTTTTGGTTTCATCTGATGAATAATCTACGGTTAGCAGCTACTTTGGAATTTTAGTGTTCGAGAGGTCGATTTGCATATCGCGATTTTTATTTAGAATAAAATTTATTGCACATTCGTCTGTGGAAAGAATTTGCTAACCGAAAACAAGATTGAATATATATATATATATATATATATATATATATATATCGTATGATGTGACAAGATTGCTTTCTATTTGCGAAAATTTGCATTAACTTCAAGTTTTGTAATTAATTCGTTTTCTAATTAAATTAATTGATTATTTTTTGAAACGTACAAGAGAAGTGTCAATATTTTATGTTACAGCTCTTCATTATCAATATACATTTTTATATCCTAGAAATATATTAATAACAGTCTCAATTGTGTCGTGTTACATTAAGATATTTATTTAATCCACAGGTTCCCAAACTTTTGTATCGTTGATCCCTTGGGTTTTTCCATGAACCTCCTACTCCATTTTTTTTACAAATTCGGTCGAATAAAAATTGATTTGCCAAAGGATATTTTTCCTTAAAATTATATTTTTGATTTAAAATTTGATTTGAAATATGATTGCTTGAAACCAAGTTGTCTCAGGTGGGGCAACCTGAACCTAAAACCTGTGATTGCAAGTTGTGTCTTAAAATAAATATATAAATATTTTTTTTATTTACCTAAAAAATCGTTGTATGTGTGTGCATGTGTGCTAGTGTGTGTATGCCATTTTAAGGTCACTTAGGCACATATGATTTTCGGATTCTATGGATCAAAATAAGATACTTTGCTGAAGAAACCATACCTCTAAAATGAATTATGATGACCTGTGCATTGACCCAAAGATAAGGGTTAAATTTCGAAAAACCTCTAAGGAGGGGGGGATCGCGGGTGATGAAAAACGGGCATGAGTGGATTGGTCTTCCAAAGTTGGTGGGGGTCGGTCATATATTTGGACGCGGTTGGGGCGCTCTAAATGGGTCAAAACGGAATTTTTCAAATTTTAACCCTTATTCTTGGGTTATTGCACGGGACATCAGAATTCATTTTAGAGATATGGTTTCTTCAGCAAAGTATCTTTTGATCCTAGTATCCAAAAATCATATGTGCTTAAGCGACTTTTTTTGACCCATACTAATGGACCCGCCCTAGCGTGTATGTATGTGCGGATACAATTTTTTTGAGAGCACGGATCAACCGATTTGAATGATTCAAAAAACATTAGAGTTGTATTGATAAGGAGACGTGCTGATTAGTTCTTGGCAAAGACAGGTCCAGTCGTTTCGAAGATAGGTGGCAAAAAGTGTAAAAAATGGAAATTCAGTTCTTGAACGGAGTGGTACGATTTGAATGATTCAAAAAGCATTTTACTTGTATTGACGGAATAGAGAATTGACTAAATATTTAGGAAGAAAGTTTTAAAAATTTTAAGGATGATACTGGAAAGTTTTCAGTTCACATTTAGATCTTTGTTAGGTTCGTAATGAGTTAGCAAAGTCTGAAATCGAATTTGCCTGTACTGATATTTTAAGCCTCTAAGCTCGGCATAGGCCAGTTTTATGCGCATTTCAATATATTTTTTACCATTTACATTAACTAATAAATAACGAATAGTTTTATCCAATTATTCTAACAATATCTCGCAATGTTATCTATATCTCCAGAGGTTGGCAGAAAAGCGAGCACACCGAGAATCTAATCTTGATGATCGCGTGCTATTTCATTCTGATTCTGAATGTATATATTGCAACAAACGATTCTTATAATAATATTCTAGTTCTGCTGTTTGTTGCTTTTTATCTTGAGGATGAACGTTAATTTATATGCGAAACGTACGTATTTAGCAATGATTTCGCATTCGAGAACACAGACATCATGGGGGCAGTGAAAGTGCGCTTTTGTTTTTGTGCTTTAGATCGGTACCGTCCTGGGAATATAAATGGACAGCATTCGGTCAAACGAGATGGATTAAGATCACGTTTCGTATTATGGTTATTTAATTTAGCAATTTCAATATTTTTTGTTTTGTTTTATTTTTCGTAGCAAACCTCACAATAAGTCATTCAGCTACAATTGTAGACAATTTAATATGATGGCGTGTAAAGGATAACTATCCTATGATAGCACCTTCTTATTATAGCAGGTCACATGCCATTCATTTTGGATGTTGACTTAGTCGAGTCTTGCATCTGGAGCAGAAGTGATTAATTTCTTCTTCCATAGTTAAAATTATAAGGTCTTGATGTATTTGCCAATTTGGTATATATTTTGGTGCGTTCACGATCTGTTTCAAAATTTTGTTCTAGAACCTCTACAGAATTGCTATGTTTGATTTACTAGCCGCACCCCATAATTGTAGACCGTAGGACCATATTGGTTTAATAATTTCAATAATCTACTAAAGTTTTTGGTATTTTGTTTTCAAAAAAGTTTAAGTATTTCTAATTTTATCATTTATGATAAGTATGCTGTTATGTCTAAAAATGTACAAAAACTTCAGGTTCATGTTGTGAAATTTTAATCTCTCTTAATGATTGATTTGATAAATTCAATCCAATTGATCATCATTAACTTCTCGAAGGAGTAGCAGTTTGTTTCATGGAAAAAATCCGATTTGCTATTTTTTTGTTTTTTCGACGTTCGACGCATTTTTTTTTTACTTTTTTCACTAGATCTCCGAAACCGCTAGACCTGCCTTTATGAAAATTTGATTTATGTTCTTCATCTTGTTAATATAAGTAAAATATTTTTTGAATTATTCAAATCGGACGCTCCGTTCTCTTAAAAACTGAGTTACCGTTTTTGGCACTTTTTGCTCCATATCTTTGGAACGTAATCAGCACGTCTCCTTATCAATACGAATCGAATGTTCTTTTGAATTATTCAAATCGCTTTATCCGTGTTCCCGAACTCGTCGTCGAAAATTTGTATCCGAACACACATACACACACGCGCGCACACACACACACACACACACACACATACATCAATTTTTTCTAAGGCTTGCCAAAATATTTAGAAACCTCTGAAACGTAAAAATATATAAAAATTTTCATTTTCAATTTTTTTGTGATTACTATAACTTACCCTACGGGAGGTTAATTAATTTGTTTAAAACATTTACATTCTGTTTCGGGACGTAAACCGTAATCAATAGTTTAAAGACATTTCATTACAGTCGTTTTGGATTCTAAAAACGTATTTTATTTATGTGAGGACATAAACTATAATCATACTATAGAACCAAATTTGATCTCATTCGATTCAGAATTGCTTGAAACGTCGAGAAAATATTAAATCAGCAAATCGGATTTTTTCGCGAAAACAAACTTATCCTTCGAGAAGTTAATAAGGACACATATACGAAATTAATATTGTTTTAAATTTTTGACTGTCTATTGGTAGTTTCTGCTAATCTTCGAAACGGCTGGATCGATTTTGACGCTGGTATATTAGGTATCTCATGCGATTGGGCGAACTGAGGCTACTTTTATTTTAGAAATCTTATATTATCTTAGTAGGTAAAGAAAATACTTATTTTATGAGTTAATAACAAAATGATCAATATTTGTTTCGCAAACAACAACTTACCTGACCAGTTTTAATTTTGTTTGTAAAAACAGTCCCACGAATCTAAATTAATTTATGATTGAATTAGTAGTTTAGAATCCTTGATACGTGCAACATACAATATTATGATAGATTTCCGTTCTCTAGTAACAACAAAAATACAATTTGCAATAACTGAATGACATGAACTCAATTTTTTGCCCTCGTCGTGGTCTAGACGAGAGTTGATGCGGAGAGAGCGATCTGGTATTAAATCATATTACTCATTTCTTGTCTGACTTCGAACTCACAATCAAGAACATTTATTGCACGGATATGAATTATTTTATTCATAAATAGAGAAATCATTAAAAATCAATTTTTGTAATTGGTAGCGTAATTGCAACACTAAAATTAGTAATGTAGCCACGATGGTAATAAATAATTGATAGATTTGAAAGAACTTCTTCTCTATGAAAACATAAGAAAGGCAGAAAGTCTTGTATTAGCCTAAGAAATAAATCGTACATCCAATATTGTATATAAAGAAAATTTTTAATAAAGCTGATATAAATTAGTGGTGATTAAAAATTTACCGTAACTCAAAATTTTTAATAGCTTTGAAATTTTTTGATTAATTTGAACAAGTTAGATTTTTGACAATTTCGAAATGTATTAAAAATTTTGAATTTTTTTTATCATCTTTGAAAATATTGAGAATTTTGAAAATTTTGAAAATAATCGAATGTTTCGAAAATTTTGAGAATATTGAAAAAATGGTAATATGTTGATATTTTTTTTAAATAATTTTTTTTGAAAATTTCAATTTTTTTCTAAAGAATTAGACTTTTTCTAAAATTTTGGAATTTCTTTAAAACCACATACTGTGGAAAATATTGAGTTCATTTGTTTAAACTATATAAGTGAACTTAAAATATTATAAATCTTGGTACGAAACCCACAGAAATGGAAACAAATATTGTACTTATTATTATTCTCTATACAAGATCTAATAGTTTTATGTGCATATGTCTAATGATCATTTTTGGCCGTAAAATGCCTTTTTTTTTTTTTTTTCAATTTCCGTATTAGCTAGACCTGCCTTCCAAAAATGGCGAGCATACTTGTTGATATCCAATATTCCGCCACTTGTTGTGTATGTCGTCTATATAATTTATTTTTCAAACAATTCAGAATGACATGAAACGTCGAGAAAACATAGTATAAGCAAGTCGGATTTTCTGGCAAAAACTTGAGAACTTATAAATCATATATCTTGTATTGATATTAACACTTTATCAAAATAAATTTAAAAAATCATACATCTTGTGTTAATATTAATTTCTTCGGCACGGTAAGAATATGGGTTCTCTAACTCGCGCTTTGTTGTACTGCTCGTATTTGATAAATTTGGTCGGATTTCTTCGATTCGGCACCCATTTGCGCTTGGTCATTAGCGAGCAGAAAATTATTGTAATCTGCTTGCTAATGAGTCTAGTATAATTTTTTGGAAGCCTCTCGGAGTGAAGAGAGGCTTAAAACAGTCATATTCGTTAGTTATATATATATATATATATATATATATATATATATATACTCATGCAAGCACACACACACACACATACACGAAAAAGAGAAACCTACTGACGAGCAAGCTTAGTCTCTTATTTGCGTAAGAGACTAATAAATTGCTATGACTAGAGCATAGCTCTGTACGGATCGGAGACATGGACTCTAATGGGACAATTCTGCCGTAAAAGAGCTCCTAACATAGATTTGTTATAGGAACTCTAATTGTAAAAATATCTATTTATTTGCTGTGCGATCAGGTGTATTTTACATTTAAACAAGCAGGGAATAATATATGATATCTGCATTATCGGAGATTCTGTTATCATAAGATTCTTCCTTGCTTGTTTATATGTAAAATGCGCCTGATCGCGCGGCGAATAGATAAACATTTTCACAGTTTTACTACCAATAAATGAACATAAGATAGCGTTGCCATGACATTTTTTTCTTTCTAAACCCTTTCATGCCTTTATTTTCTATTTTTGCGTAAGGCATCAATCATCTGCATTCTTCTACTTCTTCCAAATACTTTCACTCTTTCTATTTTACCTTCGACGAAGTTTTGTAGGTGGCTGTCTGTTGGAAATACTGTCCATACCAGTTTTCTTTTCTTTTAATAATCGTGTTCAGTAGAGTTCTTTCTTGATCTAGTAGGCGGCACTCTGTTGGTAATATGAGCCTGGACCAGTTTCCTTTTTTTTTGATAACTCAGAAGAGTTCTTCCTTTGTTCACTCCTTTCAGCACTTCTTCATTCATTATTATCTATGTCCACTTTATCTTCATCAATCGTCTCTATAAACATACATTACTTTTTCCAATTTTGTTCTCAAATGGTTCGGAATGCTTTGAAACGTCGAGAAAACGTACGATAAGCAAGCCGATTTTTTTTTGGCGAAAACAACAGTTTTCTGGAAAGCTAAAAATCAAAAATTATGTCTAGAAAGAAAAATCAAATCTTGTGTTATCATTAATAACATTTTATTAAAATTAAGAAAAATCATACATCTTGTGGCATTATTAATTTCTTCGGTACTGAAGAAATATGTTTGTTAACTCGCGCTTCATTGTACAGCTTGATAATTTTATATATGAAACGAATTCTCGGGTTGGGTACCTCACTTCTTCACTCACCAGTAATGAGTAGAATAACTTTTGGATAGCCTCTCCAATAGGAGAGGCTTAAAACAGTTATAGTATAGACACACACACACACACATATATATATACATATATATACATATACATATACATATACATATACATATACATATACTTTTTAACTTCATAATTAACGGATATTGTGTGTGTGTGTTTGCGTGTGTGTATGTATGTATGTGAGAATGAGTGTGTGATGTATGTATGTATAAGTGTGTAATTGTGTGTGCGGATTCAAATTTTCGTGGCCGATTTCAGGAAGAAGGATCAACCGATTTGAATAATTAAAAAAACATTCGGTTCGGCAGCACGATCGCGCAGTAATTTTAGTGCGAGTTTGTGGAGAAATTTTCAAATAAATTCAAATTTTTCAAATAAATTAAGATTTTCAAAATAATATAAATTTTCAAAAATATTCAAAATTTTCAGAAAATGTCTTCACTGGTATTTATATTTGTTGTCGTTGTATGTTTCTGTAACAATGTGTCAGCGCAATGTTTAAAGTGTGCTTTATGGGATCTGAGTTGATAAGGATATACAGGTTAATGGCGCAACCGGCAACTTAGCTCCATTACGGATATTTTCTTGGCATGTTTAGTTCAGATTATTTGTGCACGAGTTCTGTTCTCCTCTAATAAAAAGATATTAAGAAATCAAACAACAAATTGCCTCGAATGGTAGGCAGTTAGGCACACAGGCGCAGATTGTTTTACTTTATTGTTTTTCAACGGAATTATTGAGTAACTCGATAAATTTTATTAATCATATTTATCTCTCGTACGCGTAATTAGAAAATGTTATTTATTGAATGGAATGTAGTCGTTTTGCAGGTTTTGTGTATTGAGACACTTTGTGGATAATGAAGGCAGGGGCTTATAGTTCTTTTATGTTCTTTTGGATTTTGTTAATTAGAAAACTAGTTGTAAGGAGCATTTTGCCTCAAGGCAAGTTGCATGAACATCGATTTAACAAGAATTAGTTATTTAGATAAAATTTTCAACTGCTTATTTCGAAAATAAAGATTTTCTTTCTCTAATCAAAAATGGATTTTTAATTGAATTCTTTGTAAGGGGCGTCCATAAATCACGTGAGGTTTTGAGGGGGGGGGTCTGACAAAAAATCACAAAATATCACGTGGGGGAGGGAGTTGTATAGCAAGATATCACGTGTGTTTATTTTTCAACTGATTTTTTTAAAAAAAAATCAATCATTTTCAAAAAAAAAAATACAGTTTTATTACGTAACTAAAGATGCACGTTATGTTTGGTGGGGGAGGGGGGATTTTGAATATCACCATGTATCACCAAGGGGAAAGAAGGGTCCAATAATCCTTAAAAACTCGCTCACGTGATTAATGGACGCCCCCTAACATACTAATAACATCTGTAAATGTATAAATTAAATTAATTTTTTTAGTACATTTCATTTCATCCATTTCGTGCTCAAAAATGTATTTTATTGAAGTATCGACGTGAACGGTAATCAATAGCTTTCGTATCATCTATTTCGGGTTCTAAAAATGCATTTTATTTGAATATGGACGTAAACGGTAATCAGTAGCTACTAGTGAATCACCGTTCTGATTAGAATCGCTCAAGCTCGCGGAAAAATTCTAAACTTTGATGATTTTTTATAATTAATGCAATTCTCAACCAAAATTTTTCGAACAGTTTTATTTATAGTGATCGTAAAAAATCGAAAATGAAATGTTTTATATATCTTTACGTTTCAGATGTTTCTGAACATGTTGGCATATCTGAGAAAAAATTGATGAATGTGTGTGTGTGTGTGCGGATACAAATTTTCGTCAACGATTTTGGGAACATTGATCGATTTGAATTATTCAAAAAGCATTCGATTTGTATTGATAAGTAGACGTGCTGATTAGTTTTGACGAAGGCAGGTCTAGCCGTTTCGAAGATACGGAGCAAAAAGAGTCAAAGATGTTAATTCGGTTTTTGAGAGAACGGAGCGTCCGATTTGAATAATTTAAAAAACATTTTATTTGTATTGACGAAATGAAGAACTGTTTGAATTTTTAGAAATGCATGTCTAGCGGTTTCGGAGATCCAATGAAAAAGGTGACAATAGGTCAAAAATGATATGCACATCAAATTACAAGATATTTTATATAGATTTTAATAATAAGTATGGATTTTGTTAATATTTCGGGTAATATTTTGTTAATAATATGGGTTCTTATAGTAAGTTTTTTCATAAATTTATTTTCCGAAAATCATATTTTTGAAATTTAAGGGAAATAATTTGTTACAAGGAACAAATACAAAAATGTTAAAGAACTATTTCCAAAACCAGCTTAACTTCTTTTTGGTTTCTTCAAAAGTAAGAGTATGTAATATCAATTAGCACACATTAGTGTCACTAGCTGATAAATTATTGCGCTGGAAAATGACTGATATATTGCCATCATTAACTTTATATATATATATATATATATATATATATATATATATAATTTGTGTGTCTCTGAGTTTCCAACTTATTACCAGTATGTACTCAACACGGTCTTAGAGAAATGGGCGTGTATGTAATGTTTGTAATTAAACATCGTTAAAACATTAGATGAACGTGTGAATAAGTACTTGTAGACGTAATTGAGTACAAGATATTATTATGAGACCAGGTATCCGACGATTCCTGCTGGTGCCTGGTCGAAAGTGCTTAATTTATTGGCTGAGGAAAAAGAAATATACATTATACCATGTATTAGAAAATAGCTGCATCAATAAGTAATCCATCTGTATCACAGAATACTTCAAGACCTCTATTGCTTCACATATATACCAGGGTGGTCCTTAATGTGGATATTTTTTCTTTTCTTTGCTTTTGGGGGCTCAAATGCTTCCAAATTAATAAAAAAATTTCGGAAAGTTTTAGCTTTTCATTTGATCATTTTAACTTCAAAACCATAATCGTAAATAACATTTGTAGGACCACAATCAAAATTAATGACACAATTGCCCCAAGTTTTGAAGAATTAAGACTTTTGTTGAACGATGAATTTAAAATTTTTATAATTGTTCTACTTTGAGAGGACCTTCTTTATAAAAAATGTTTTAAAGTGTGTTGACAAGTTTTATCAAGATTTGGCGCATTTAATCAGGATTGTAAAATGGTAAAATACTTGATTATTGAAAAATTATTGTTTTATTATTGAAAATTTTCAAGTAAAACCACTTATTTCAGTACTTCTTTATTCTTTATTTTGCATGTCCACTTTATCTTCACCAATCGTCTCTATTAAACATTCTTTACTTTTTCCTATTTTGTTATCAAATGATTCGGAATGCTTTGAACCGTCGAGAAAACGTACGATAGGTTGATTTATTTTTTTTTGGCGAAAACAACATTTTTCTGCAAAGCTAAAAATCAAAAATTATGTCTGAAAAGCAAAAAATCAAATCTTGTATTAACATGAATAACATTTTATTAAAATTAAGAAAAATCATACATCTTGTGGCATTATTAATTTCTTCGGTACTGATGAAATATGTGTGCTAACTCGCGTTTCATTGTACAGCTCGATAATTTTATATATGAAAAGAATTCTCGGGTTCGGTACCTCACTTCTTCACTCACCAGTAATGAGTAGAATAATTTTTGGATAGCCTCTCCAATAGGAGAGGCTTAAAACAGTTATAGTATAGACACACACACACACACACACATATATATATATATATATATATATATATATATATACACATATACATATACTTTTTAACTTGATAATTAACGGATATTGTGTGTGTGTGTGTTTGCGTGTGTGTATGTATGTATGTGAGAATGAGTGTGTGATGTATGTATGTATAAGTGTGTGTTTTTATGTGTGTGTGCGGATACAAATTTTCATGGACGATTTCAGGGAGAAGGATCAACCGGTTTAAATAATTAAAAAAACATTCGATTCGTATTGATATGGGAGTCGTGCTGATTAGTTCTTGGCTAAGGCAGGTCCAGCAGTTTTGAATATACGGGGCAAAAGTGTCAAAATTTTCAAAAAATTTCAAAGTTTTCAGAAAATATCTTCACTGGTATTTGTATTTGTTGTCGTTGTATGTTTCTGTAATAATGTGTCAGCGCAATGTTTAAAGTGTGCTTCATGGGATCTGAGTTGATAAGGATATACAGGTATGTATGTAAGTGTGTGTGCGTGTGTGTTTTTATGTGTGTGTGTGTGCGGATACAAATTTTCGTGGACGATTTTGATGAAACTTGCCAACACACTTTGATTTAGGAGGGCTTCTCAAAGTAGACCGATTTTTTAAATTATAAGTTCACACTTCAACAAAAAGCTTTAGTTCTTGATAGCCTGTAGAAAATGTGTAATTACTTTTATCTGCGGTCCTAGAAATGTTATTTTTGATTGCCAATCCAAAGTTTAAACAAAACAAAAAATTAACCTCAATATCCGACAAATGGGCATCGTTTTACCAAAGCTCTAGATTGTTAAAAGCTCATAATTTTTAAACTACATGGAATATATTTTTTCTAATGTAATTTTGATCCATACTATTGCCTTATTTTATCGTGGTGATAGTATGCTTAACATCGAGTTCTGGGACACCCTGGGTTCCCAAATAATTTAAACTTTATTTTTGAGCTATACACGAAAAAGGGATAGCAATGGGTAAACCCTATTTTGGTCTTAACATTACATATTGTTATTTATGCTTACTAAATGTTTTTATGTATTTTAAAACAAAATATAACAAAAAAATTAGCTCATTTCCCATGTCTTCTTGTTCCTATATCATTCACGCAACTGGATGAAATATTTAAACTGGACCATAAAACCTGAATTAATACACATTAACATCATAAACATTGATAATTCAATCGTTTAAATCATAATTTATTTTACAAAATATATTTTACTAAAACACGAATCTTTTTATTATGAATCCAACGATTTATTTCTAATAAACATGCAAAAAAACGTATCAAGGTATGTTTTTATGTCTGCACTATGTAGTTGCTACACGCGAAATAAGTTTTTTTTTCTATGTTATGCAATAATTTGATCGTAAGTTATATACACGGACATTTATATAAGTTATGGAATATGAATATGAATATGAATTTGAATTTGAATATCGTTCTTTTATTTGGTTGTCGGTCTGTCTACAGTTGTTAGAATTGATAGAATGACTTACTATTATATATAAAAGAGGTTCCAGTGGTACCGAAACTTATTTACATACTTTTATAATTAACTTATATATTTTATAATTATTTTACATAATTTTATAATTAACTTATAATTGAATATTTTGGATGATAATTGGACAAGGCATGTTAATTTAAGATGGACCTTGTACAATTTTTTAAAGACGTGTGCAATTTCAATTATTACTTAACAGCTTTGTCGAAATGTATTAGGTATGTAATTTGTTTTTATTTATGTAAGTTGCTGTGGATTAGTTTAAATTTGAAATAGGTTTAGATCATATCATTAGGTTTTAAGATTTGCGTATACTTTAAGAAGATTTTTTAAGACTTTGAATGTGTATTTACACATACAAAGTTTTTAAGGGATCAGATCATCCAAATTCGATAATTACATATTTCAAATTATAACTATTTGATTTGCATTTTAAAGACCTGATTAGTTTTTGTGTCCTGAAATAAGTTCTAATACAATGTTTTCAGTCAAGAAAAAGAAGTTACAAAGCATCATCCTTATGTACTTCAAATTACTCGATTTTCACAGATGTTTTAATATTACATCTAAATAAATGATCAAGTTTAAAATTTTCGCATTCGTATCTAAATTAGTATATTGTCATTTTTACTCATATATTGGTAAATGCAGTTTGATAATACTAAAGAAACGAATCTTGGTCGCCCAACAAATGCTTCCATTACGCCCTCATTTAAAAATTATGTATAATTCTTGCAAATATAAAATTAGACTTGTTACCTTATAAATAGTTCTCATGTGAATTTTCCATTTTTTTCAAAGTTATGAAAACAAATATTGGTCCATCTAAAAACAAGATTTGAATATTGCGCCACGACTTTTTACCCCTCTGGCCACGATTCTTTTCTACTTGGGTATTTGAAAATTTTATTTTATTTGTAATTATGTGAAATTTACTTGCTTATTTTGAAACTTGTAAATTGTCATAATGCTTAAAAATTGTATTTTTTAATAAATTCATTAATTGTTCAAAATTTCTTGATTTATCTTTTTCTCGCAAAATGAACAGATTTTTTTTATATTCAACATTCTATTTTTCGCCAATAAAATCTAAAATTTCAGAAATTACAAATTGCTCTATAAATGCTTGAATAAGTTTTTTTTTCATTTTGCTGAAATTCTAAATGCCTATCAAAATGTAAAAAAATATAAAAATGTAAAATTTTTTTTTTGTCAATATAATATAAAATTGCATAATACAAATTGTTCAAGAAATTCCTAAATCAGATTTAATAAACGTGTATTTAAATCTTTTGTCACAAAATTTTTGATGATCAAAATTCAATTTTTTTTTAATAAAATCAAAAATTGAGTAAATTACAAACTGTTCAAACAATGCCTTAATTACTATTTTTAATAACTGATAAAATTGTAAATAAATTCTGTGAGTCACATAATTTTTAGTGCTAAAACTCTGTAGGGAAATCCCTGATCAGGAAAGAATAGGGTGAGAGATTTTCCATTACCATTTTACATCGCAGTGCCCAAAATGGACTTAAATTGGAAATGTTTGTTTCAAGTGAAAATTGACATCGCTGCTGCTCGATGCAGGTTGCCAAAGGGCTTGAACTCACGACCCCGTCCATTGCGCACCTAAATCTATCTATAGTATACATTATGTTCTGGTAAACAAAAATCTTTAATAAATTAAAATAATTGCGTGTACACGACTACTTTTCCTTGAATATGATTTGAATTACTACGGAACAAGCAATCATTGAGCAATTAAATCTAATCTACGTCAAGTTTCGAACTCCCTGTGTTAAATTTGCAGAAACATGTTTCGTGGAATTTCTCCTTCTGGTCGACATTATTGGATTAGATTTATGCATTTCGTTTTAACAAACGTCCAGACGCCGTTGGCAGGCTCAGCCGACTGCCCTGGCTCACCTGGCTCACCTAGCTCACCTAGCTCACCTGGCCACGATCGTAATTTTCGAACAAAACGGTTTACGCCGAGAATTTGCATGTTTAATTAATATGAACCAGGCTTCCTGATGTAAAAGGTAGACGTATGAATAAATAAATAAAATCTATTTAACTGTCATGTCGACAGTAGGAATATTACATATTTACGAGTATCTGTTTCAATTATATAGACAACACTTAATGCGAGGAAATGTATTGATATGCGATAGATATAGTTATTTATTAATTTAAACATAAGAGAATTTATTGGTTTTGTTTTAGAAACAACATATACATATATTTATATATAAAATCATATCATATATAAAATTCATCTGTAATGATGTATGTGAATATACTCCTCCTAAACCATTTTTCGGATTTTGATAAATCCTCCTGAAGTTTGTTAAGGAATTTTTTTAGGATATATGTTATTATAAAAATATAGTAATATTGTAGAAATAAATGGAAAAACTAGTCGGGTGTATGGCATCGTGCTTTAAGGCAAATTGCTGGAACTTACCGTACCGTAACGAAATGTTCGAGGAATACTGAATGTTTTCAAATAGATTATTATTAATTTTGTAACATTGTCTAATATTTATAAGAATTATATAAACTGAATTGCAAAGTTGAAATTTTTTGTTTAAAGTATTTTAGAACTGTAGTCAGAATTAAAAATAAAATCTGACTTATTTTCGATATACAAATTTTTTTCCAAAATCAATTATTTTGTTAAGATAAGCAGAAAGTTCTATGAATCATTTAAATCGTACGCTTAGTTCTTTCAAAAACTGCCATTTTTTACACATTTAGCTCTATATCTTCGAAATAGTTGGGCCTGCCTTTGCCAAAAACTAATAAACACTTCTCCCAATCATTATTTTAATACATGAGATCTGTCATCTGCCACAAATGGCAATTTACTTGAAATTTGAATTTAGTTTAAGCGAGCCTAAACAATATTTGTATATAATGTTCATAATCATGATTATGAATAGGAAAAATGTAATATCTACAATATTATTGCCGAAAACGATGTGCTAGAAATTCAAACAATATAAGATACAATATATGTTTGGCAGATGAAATTATATAATTTAGTTTAATAAATGACACAATACATCCAAAATTGCATATACATTATTTTTTTAAACTTATGCATGTTGTATTTTGCTTCACTTTACTAAATTATTTAAATCGTGAGTTGGCTGGTCGTGAGTTCAAACCTCCGCTCCTGATAACCTGATATCATGCAGTAGTGATATCAATTTTTACTTGATATATAAATATAAATAAGAAAAGAAATATAAATATAGATAAGAAATATGTTTCAAATTGAAAATAGCCCATTTCGGGCACTGCGGTGTTGCAAGGCAATGGGAAATCTCTCTATTCTTCTCTGAATCGAGTTGAAGCTTAAGTCTGCCTTAGGGCAGAACTACTTAGTATTTATATTATTACATTTTTAACTTCCCGAAGGAGAACTTTGTTTTTGTCAGGAAATGTAATTTTTTAATTTTAAGTTTTTTTGACGCTTCAAGTCATTCTGAATTCTTTGAGGCCAAAAAATTAAATGAATGTGCGTTTGTGTATGAGCCAAAATTTTATTTTTTGTCGAAGTTTTCTCGAAAAACTGCTACTCCGATTTCAAAGCTTAAAAAGTTTTTCGAGGTGATCGGCCGAGCCGTTTCTTTATAAGTAGGAGATGAGTGCAAAGTTGTTCGATCATGTTTTAGTTAAAAATCCTGATTCGATTTTGAACTTTCAAGAACTGACTTAAATCATAAAAAGATTTTAATTCGGAACCTTGCTGGTTAGTTTTTGGTAAAGATCGGCCAGGTCTTCTTTTTAAGTTCTTCAGAACCATTCCGAAAAATATGAGGTTTAAATATTATAGAAAGCATCTATAAGGCTTCAACGAAATTTAAGACGTTTCTTGTGCTTTTGAAGTGTCTAAAAAAGATCTAGATTTTTTATGAACCTCATAAAACATTATTTTGAAGTACAATCAATATGGGTATCTATTTGGGTGCTTTTGTTTTTTGCCGTTTTATTGAAAACTTTTGCACTTATTATAAAAATGTTGAAATGATTACATAGAAGTAAATAATAAGTCACGTGGATTAGTTTTATATGATTTTCAAACCATTTATTAAATCTTATTTAAAAGCTGAAATAAGTGACATGAAAATGTTAATCAGTTATTAATAAAAATAAATTAGGCGTTTTCGTAATTTTTAACTGTTGACATTTTTAGAACATTTTGTTATATAATATTTTAAACTTTGTTACTAAGATTATTAACAAATACTTTTCTAAACAAAATTATATTGAGCTATAAAAAAATGATGAAGAATAATGAGAATCGTTTCTAAGTTACATTATTGTTATTCCTAAAATTAAATATATTTCATTTCATTAAATTATTGTTAATTAATTAATTTTCAGATATAGAAACTTTCAATTTCGTACTGCCTGAAATTTCACATGTGTTCATTTATTTTTATAATGCAGTCTTTTTAAGCATTATATATATATATATATATATATATATATATATATATATATATATATCAGTATGAACATAGTTCTATGCTAAGTACTGGCTAAATCTAGGCCTCTGTAAGCTATTACAAACATTTTTAGTCTCGTGTTTTCCTTTTGTATTTATTTTTTGTCACGAATATAGAGATATAGAGACATTCTGCTTAAAGTCAACTGAATCTACACGAATAATGATGCGACATCTGGTGGAAAAATTGCTCATAATGTTTACAACGTCAAGTTCTAACATGTTTAATTTTTCAAACTATTATATACGCTTGTGAAAATATTGGTAAATATTTTGTTTTATTTTTCTTGTATTTTGAATTTGTAATGATTTACTCTATATATTTTATAATGATTTTTTTGTATACTTTGAGAGTGTTTTTTCATTTTGTACTAAGAATTGAACTTTGATTAAAACGTTCACAATCATTATTTATTTATAAAAAACGATTTCTAAATATACCCACTAGGGATATTAAGGTTGCAAAATTAATTGTACGGATCAAGAAAGCTAAAAATCATGGAATAAATTTTGTTTGTAGCTGAATAGATTAATTGTATAGCGCACTTTTGCAAGAAAAATCATGATATAACTCAAAATTTTTCTGATGCCACTTTTTGTGCAATCAGATTAATCTTGAACCCTGAAAATTGTCATAAGTTAATTTTTGTATAGAAATTAAGGTAGTACAAACATCGTGTCTTAAGGCAAATTTCTGGGAATTACCGTACCGTAATTTAACTTTTTTGTATTAAATTTTGAAAAAATCAATTTATTTGAAAGATGTGAATTTTTTGAGAGTCGCAGCCTAACGGTTAAGCCTTATGAAATTTGTACCGAACCCATAGAAATGTACACAAAAATTGTACTTATTATTATAATCTCTATAAAATATCTGATAATATAATGTACATATGTCTAATGGTCGTTTTTGATCGCCAAACGGCATTTTTTTTAAAAAAAATTACTATATCTCCGAAATCGTTAGATCTGCCTCATTCAAAATTTAATCAATTCTTCATTTTGTCAATACAAATAAAATGTTTTTCGAATTATTGAAATCGGACGCTCCGTTCTCACAAAAATTGATTTATCATTTTTGGCACTTTTTGCCTCGTTTCTTCGGAACGGTTGAACCTGCCTTTGCCAAAAACTAATCAGCAAGTCTCCTTATCAATACAAATCGAATGTTTTTTGAATTATTTAAATGGGTTGATCCGTGCGTCCGAAATTGTGGGCGTAAAATTGTATCCAAACATACATACATACACACACACATCATTTATATGCAAGAATGTTCACAAATCTTTGGAACGTAAAGATATGGAAAAGTCTTCATTTTCGATTTTTGGACGATTACTATAACTCACACTACGGGAATTTAATAAAACTTGAAAAATATTTAAAACAATTGTTATTGATAATTATTGATCAATGTTTGATTATCGAATAGGTCTATTCCTCAAAGATTAATTCCTCAAAGATAGGGGTAGTTCCAGCAATTTGTCTTAAGGCATAGTGTCATGCACCACTAGTTTAGTCATAACTTACATTTTAATTCAACTTCCCGAAGGGTAAGTTATAGTAATCGCAAAAAAATCGAAAATGAAAATTTTTATATATCTTTACGTTTCAAAGGTTTTTGAACATTTTGGCATACCTTAGAAAAAATGGATGTATGTGTGTGTGTGCGGATACAAATTTTCGTCAACGATTTCGGGAACACCGATCAACCGATTTGAATAATTTAAAAAACATTTGATTCGTATTGATAAGGAGACGTGCTGATTAGTTTTTGGCGAAGGCAGGTCTAGCCGTTCCGAAGATACGGGGCAAAATGTGCCAAAAACGGCAACTCAGTTTTTAAGAGAACGGAGCATTTGATTTTAATAATTTAAAAAACATTTTACTTGTATTGACGAAATGAACAAGTGGGAAGGCAGGTTTAGCGATTATGGACTCTCAATAAAAATAAGTTAAAAAAGTGTCATTTGGCGGTCAAAAATGTTCATTGGACGAGATTTTAAAACTGTATACACATTTTTTGGGTTCCGTACCAAGATTTTTAATTACGGTACGGGAAGTTCCTGCAATTTGTCTTATGGCACGATGTGATGCACCCCACTAGTTGTCCTGTATCTTCGAAACGGCTGGACCTGCCTTGTCCAAAAACTAACCGAATGTTTTCCGAATCATTCAAATCGGTTGAGCACTACGGGAAGTCTTGAATGTCTTTCTTCCTCGGCTCTTAGTTTATGCATTTCGTACTAGTCGCCGGTTGCATAGATCCAGCCGAGAGTCTACCACGCTCATTAGAATCCGGTGAGGCGCTCTGTGTGCGTGCGGTTTGTCGTAGTAAAGAAGTAAAGCCATTTCGAAGTGTGCCTTCACGCGACGAGGTTGTCTTGTCAACGCATTCGCTTTCCGAAATATTACATTAAAAAAAAAAATAGAAATATATTTATAGACTGAGAAAAGGACATATTTTTAATACACGTGATAATCCATATATAAATTTATGAAATTTTATATTGAAGTAAAAGTGTTTGTTTACCAAACGTCAGGACACTCTTTAGAGCTTTAATCAGTTTCAAAACATGCGTTGTCAGTAAACCAATATTATAATTTTACATAAGAAGTAATTAAAGACAAAATGTTTTTTTTTTAATTTTTTATCTCTTTAAAAGTAATGTTTTTTTTACTAAGTAGTAGTTAAAATAGTTTTTTTACTATGTGTTTCAAATAAGAATTCTTATAATTTTTTAAAGTGTTGTGCCTTATTGGATTCAGTGCTAAAGTGCTCTTCCTACTGTTGCCTTTAACGAATACATAATTGTCCTGATAATTAGTTATATTAAATTTTCTGTGTTTAAAATTTAGTGCATATATATTTTGAAGAATATATATATTTATATTTAGTGAAAAGTGCTTCTAAAATTTACAAAAACAACGTGTTAGACAGGTTAATTAATGTTTTTGTAAATTATTTATTTAAAATTTTATTTTTGGTCATGAAAATATGTTCTTGGTCTGTTTTCCGGCTTGTGTATCAATTGTAATATAATCATAATTATATATATATATATATATATATATATATATATATTAGACTGGTCCTTAAAATGGTCATTTTCGAATTCCCTTGCTCCCAAGGGCTCAAATGGTTCCAAATTGATAAAAATCAATTCTCTGAAAGTTTTAGCTCTTAATATTAACTTTTAGATAGTGCGCAATTCAATCAAACCTCGTATGGAAATAGCATGGAAAAAATTTTGAAAAAAAAAAATTAGGTATAACTTAGCGACAAATTTTGAATAAAACTCATTCATTTGTTCGTTAAATTATATCTAAAAACATTTTTAAAATTTTTGAAAAATTAGATCTAAAATATGTTTCCAGTTGAAAATACCCCATTTCGGGCACTGCGGTGTGAAATGGCAATCCAAAATCTCTCACATTATTCTTTCCTGAATCGAGTTGGAGTTTTACTCAGACTACGGATATGTCCTTGGGCAGTACTGCCTATTGTACATATTTCTAACTTTTTCCAACAATTAGTTATCCAATTTTTTATTTTTAAATATTTTTAAATACTATTTTTATATATTGACGTATTTGGAATGTGGAACATCCATTTCTTCAGGAACTGTTACGAACAACCAACATTTTTTTAAACATTTATATTGTTTTTGAATTATTTGAAAATAGAATAAAAAACACTTTTTATCTGTCAATATTTAAATAATTAAAAAAGTGTAGTTATTTGTTTGTCTTACAATAGAACATATTGAATTGATTTTTTTTAATATTTTATTAAAAAAAGTTTTTTTTGCATATTTAGATTTAATTGGCAATTTTAAAAAGTTTTGCATATCATAATGAAAATCGTTTGTTTTAATGATAGTTTGACTACAAAATTTTGTATATCATATGAAACTTTATTGCTGATTTATAAAATCACTGCATAAAGAAAAAAATCGTACATTTTTCTTTAAAATATTTTTTATTAGTGAATTTGTACCTTGCGGTACTTTGCTTGTTAGTATGGAACCTTAAATTAGATAAAAATCCAATATTAATTTTTAGTTGAAAAATCAATTTTATTCGAAAAGTTGCAATGTTTGTTTAGTGTGTCTTTTAATAAAATTTTGTCTACTATCTTTTTTGTGCGAAAGATAATATTTAGTAAATCATGAAATAATAGTTTGACTTCAAAATGTTTTATAGATGATACGAAACTCGAAATGTTGAATTATAAAATCACTGCATAAATATAAAAAATCGTATGTTCTTATTTAAAATATTTTTTATTAGTAAATTTGTATTTTGCAGTACTTTGTTTGTTAGTATGGAACCAAATTAGATAAAAATCCAATATTATTTTTAGCTAAAAAATAAATTTTACTCGAAAAGTTGCAATGTTTCCTTAGAGTGTCTTCAATTTTAATAAAATTTTGTCTACTATATTTTTTGTACGAAAGATAAAATTTAGTGAATCGACTATATACGTTTAATTTTAAAATTTAAATAAAGAAATTATTTATTTATTTAATGTTCATATATCAAACACTCATTTCTGACCGACTTGTCTTAAACTTTTAATATTTATACCACATTCAATAATTATTTGTCTATATTTTTTTACCAAGTTTAAACGCATTTTTGAATTAAGAATCCTTAGAAAATAATAAATGAATTCTTTTTTTAATTTCAATGATTTTTAATTTTATTTTGCTGAGAAAAATTGAAGTGCTTCAAAATTTCTAGGAAATTTTAATATGCAACTGTGAATACAGAAACATATTGAAAATACTGATGAATGAGAATTTATGTTATTATCAATCAATTTATAAGATAAATGATAGTTTTATGATACATTCAACACACTGAAACAATAATCATCATATCTTATATATTTTTTAAATTAATAGTTCTATATTTATATTTTTCAACCTCCACTATGCTTTTGTTTATTATTTATTGTCATCCATCTGCACTTTTTAATGTAATACTAGCTTTATCTAAAAAATACTATTGAATGAATCATTTGGTAGAAACATTATATCTTATGAATTTTTTGATTAATTTATAATGATTGTTCTAGTTTTTTTCTGCAACTTGTAATATTCTTGCTTCAACCAAAACTATATCACTTATAAATAATTTTCTTCAAGTGTTCGGTATATGATCCATTCCTAACCGTTCCCATTTATGATTCATTAAAACCTACTTAGGAATTGATTGATTTTGATTTATCGCTAATGTTAATTCTCTTCTCTGGATATTATTTTACAAATATGTAACTTAATCTGTTAATGCATCCGCCAATTACCAGGGATTTGTCGACACCCAATAAAGTAACATATTATATTTTATATATGGCATCGTATAATACGAAACGATCGCCGGCTTAAAAGGACAAGTAGTTTACATCCACACAATAAGTGCATCATGAACTCTTTACATTCTAAATGCATGTTAACTAGGTGTAGATAGGTTGAGTTAAATGGCCTTTTATATGGTGATACTAGGTTTAGTATTATTATTTGAACGGTAATCTGAACTTAAGGGTCCTATAAGCTGGTTTGATGATTTTATTTTACTGACTATGTTGACGCGCGTAAGCGACGCGTCGCCGTCTAACGGATAAACATTGGTACGGAACCCATAGGAATGTAAACAAAATTTATACTTATTGTTAAAATCTCTATGAAATATCTGATAATTTAATGTGCATATGTCTAATGATCATTTTTGACCGCCAAATGGCATTTTTTTCTACTTTTTTTACTAGATCTCTGAAACTGCTAGACCTGCCTTCATGAGAATTCCATCTGGCGATCTGACGGTCGTCATGATCAGTTCTTCATCTTGTTAATACAAGTAAAATGTTTTTTGAATTATTCAAATCGGACGCTCCGTTTCCTCAAAAACTGAGTTACCGTTTTTGGCATTTTTTGCCCCATATCTTCGGAACGGCTAGACCTGTCTTCGCCAAAAACTAATCAGCACGTCTCCTTATCAATACGAATCGAATGTTTTTTGAATTATTAAAATCGCTTCATCCGTTTTCCCGAAATCGTCGACGAAAATTTGTATCCGCACACACACATACACGCACATACACACACACACATACATCCATTTTTTCTAAGGTATGCCAAAATGTTCAGAAGGTTTTGAAACGTAAAGATATATAAAAAAATTCATTTTCGATTTTTTTGCGATTACTATAACTTGCCCTACGAGAAGTTAGTTAAAAAAAATGTTGACTTTATAGACGACAACCCAAATGGTTGTCCTATCCCTTTCTGATTAATTTGTTATTGATGCAGCAATGTCGGGCAAGGACTATATATGGAAACCACTTGAAAACATATTGCTAATGCCATTTATGCTATCTATATTTCCAAACATATTGCTAATACCAATTGTGTTATCTATATTTTCAAATAAAGTGTTGTCATTACCGCTTGACATCAGACTGCCTAAGGCACTTGTTGCACCTGCGATTTCTAGTTGAAATCTTATAGCTTTAATCACAGGAAAGCTCATAATCTATTACCTAAAACTTTTTTTTAATTTTTAACAGCAGAACTTAATAGCTCTGTGGTCTCTTAAAATTATTTCAACAACTATTTCGGTTTTTAGAAGCAACCCAATGATTTGTCTATTCATATTTGGTAATGACTTTCGTTGATCAGTTTTTTATCACAATTGGTAGAGCCGTTTCTTTAGAACCAGCAGAAAACTGCAAAAAAAAATTGTCAACGTTTTCGCAAAATATCATTTGCAATTCGTGCTGTTCAGTTTTTGACTAAGATTGGTATCGGAAAGTTCTTACTTCAAGAATAAATGCCACTTACACCCGGTCACTATTATAATTACTACCGTTTAATGTTATAATGAAGAAATTTTGTTTTTATTTTGTTGTCTAATACTGCAATGCTGGTTCTATAAATTAATATATTTGTTTTACTTAATGCTGTAATGCTGATTGCATTAATTATACTTTTTTTTGTTGTGTAATGCTAGTATATTGTTTGATACTTTTGAATACTTTCATTCTGTAATATCATCCTTGTTGATTAAGATAATTGATTCTTCAACAAGTCCGATGATGTTATAATTTTTATTATTCTTTTCAATTTTAATTCAATTTAATTCATTTTTCCGTTAGTTATAAATTTTTTTATGGCAATATTACAGCTTTACATTATACATTTACGTTTTTATTTGTCGGAATATTGTTTCTATTTAATGCAATCCTTTACCAGTTTATTGGTATAATGTTATATTACCTTAATAATATTTTAAGGACGATCTTTACTGCTTTCTATTTCAATATTACATTTATATGTACTTATGTAAAATATCTAATGTAGAAGTATAATACTCAAAGGAATACTTATATACCAATCCATCATTATGTACCTAGTATTTATACAGTACAATTTGATTTTGAAATTACTTTTGAACTTGAAAAAATAATCTTGTAATAAGGACAATCTTATTAATTATTATTAACTAATTTATATTAATATTAATTACATTATTACTCTTTAGATCATATTTTTAATTTCTGTAAGGAATGTTTGTATGTCATTGCCAGTAAAAACCGACTCGCTAAATTTATGTTCCTAATCAACACAATAGCTTATAATTTTTTTTTTCTGATTGCTATTTAATTATTTAAAAAAAAAAAAATATGTTTCAAGTTTCCAAACATTCTGAATAGTTTAATACGTTGAGTGCCAACTATGAGTTATATCGTAGAAATAAAATATTTTATTGATAGTAAACAGATTTTTTTTAAATTTTAATGAGAACTTAAGGGCCGTGGCAGTCAACGTGTTGATACAAAAAAATTGGGAAAGTATTTTGCTTTCTGTCGATGCTCTCTCATAATTTGATTAGTGTTGCTTTGATTACTTCTGGAACCATTTCTTTGAAATAATCAGTTGAATGGAAAAAGTTTTCTCAATTTTCACGCAAAAAATCAGAGCTGATCTAAAAACCCGTTCAGATTCTATAAAAATCGGTTCGGCTGTTTTTTTTTTTGTAATTAAATTTAAAGAAATTATTTAGCTAGTGCATGGCATCGTTCGTTAAGGCAAATTACTGGAAAAATTTTGTCAGAGCAAATTAAACATTTTTTGAATCATTCAAATCGGACGCTTCGTTTTCTCAAAAATTTAATTACCATTTTTGTCACTTTTTGCCCCGTATCTTCGGAACGGCTGCCTTTGCCAAAAACTAATCAGCACGTCTTCTTATCAATTGGATACGAATGATTTTTGAGTTATTCAAGTCGGTTGAACAGTGTTTCCGAAATCGTCGACGAAAGTTTGTATCCGAACAAACATACACGCACGTAATAACACACATACATCCACACGTTTTTTCTAAGGTATGCGAAAATCTTAAGAAATCTTTGAAACGTGAAGGTATATAAAAAATTTCATTTTCAATTTTTTTGCGATTACTATAACTTATCCTACGGGAAGTTAAAAAATTGGTTAAATTAATCAGTTAAAAGTGGCCCTCTCATTGAACAGTGCTCAGAGTTTGGTGACATTCGAATCGAGCTCATGACGAATATATTTGTTAATCACAGTTAACTGGTTAACATTCATCGGTCTTGTATAAAAATTGGTTTAGTCGTTTCCTGGTTAAAGACATTATATTTTGAACATTTTTTTCTACTACTATTTTTGGTTTAAAATTGAACTTGTTTATACACGTTTGTCTTTCAGAAAATTCTTTGGTTCATCTTTGATTTTTGCCAAATACTAATCCGTCGTTTATGCGTCCTTAACGGTTAAAAAATTCGTCAATAAAAAAAACATTTCGATTTTTATTGATCGAATCTAATATTCACAAATATCAAAAAGTTCATGTCAAATGCCTTAAGGCAAAGTGACCACATACACCTTCTTGACTACCACTTTCGCCATTTGGAAATAGTACAACAAAGTCCCTTAAGTACTATCCTCGTATATCTACCTCTGTACCTCTAATTTTCAGTATATCAGCATGACACAAGCGGAAATCGTGTGAGCGTTATTTAATAAAGTCCTTAACTAAGAAACTGTATCCATATCACGTTATAATATAATAATGTGTTTAAAATTTCAAAACTCGCCCGTAGGCGACTGTGACAGCCTCGGCCCGTGTCTCTCTGGTTGTGCAGTAGGCCGACGAGAACAGCATCCAGTAGATAGAGTATTAAACAACAATAAAATTCTTTTCTCTAACATAACATGCCACATGTGTGTTGTCTGTGAATTGTGAATTGTGAATTGTGAATGAAAGGCGTGTACGCGGTTGCATTCGTTCGAACGTTGTCTCTATAATAGACATTGTTCTTATGAATACTTTGACGCAGAAGTAGTTTAAGTGGATGTGGAGATTCCAGGTATCGGGCTGACATAGGAAGAATAGGTTCCAAAGGCTTTTTGGAAAGGATTTTTTGTGAATTGTTAGGATTTTTGAAATATTTTGATGAGGTGTTTCTGGATGTGGTTGTTGACAGAAGGATTTTATCAGTGATCTTTGGTGCTTGATGGTTGTGCCAAATGACTAGTACTAAGGTGACCATATCTTTCTAAGTCAAAACCAGGATGGCAATTTTTAACTTTCCGTAGGGCAAGTTATACTAATCGCAAAACAATCGAAAATGAAAATTTTGTTTAAAAATGTACTAAATACTATGATTAAACGAGATCGGGTACCAAAATATTATTTGGTGGCAGCGGACCCAACAATTTATACATTCCATTCTTTTCATATAATATGACCATCTACATTCTTATTGCATTCATTCATTTTAGAATTGTGAATTTTGATTTCAAAAATCGAAAATGAAAGTTTTTATATACCTTTACGTTTCAAAGGTTTCTGAGTATTTTGGCATACCTTAGAAAAAATGGATGTATGTGTGTTTGTACGTACGTGTGTGTGTGTGTGCGTGTGTGTGCGGATATAAATTTTCGTCGACGATTTCGGGAACACCGATCAACCGATTTGAATATTTCAAGAAACATTCGATTCGCATTTATAAGGAGACGTGTTGATTAGTTTTTGGCGAAGGCAGTTCGAGCCGTTCCGAAGATACGGGGCAAAAAGTGCCAAAAACGGTAACTCAGAACGGAGCGTCCGATTTTAATAATTCAAAAAACATTTTACTTGTATTAACAAGATGAAGAACTGATCATGATTTTCATGAAGGCAGGTCTAGCGGTTTCGGAGATCTAGTAAAAAAAAGTAAAAAAAATGCGATTTGGCGGTCAAAAATGATCATTAGCATATGCACATCAAATTATCAGATATTTTATAGAGATTTTAACAATAAGTATACATTTTGTTTACATTCCTATGGGTTCCGTACCAATGTTTATCCGTTAAACGGCGACGCGGCGCTTACGCGCTTTGATATTTTGTCTCTATGCAGTTAAAGCAGTACGATTGCTTTGAAAGAAAGTTCAGAATTTCCAAAATATTTCAAAATAAATTTTACTTCAAAAAATCTTTTTTTTTTTTCAAAAAAAAAGTAAATTTTTGTCAAAAATTTATAGTTTCTCAAAATTCTAAATTTTTCAGAGTATTTTTTTTTCAAAAATGTTAATCTTTTTAAAAAAAATAATTTTTGGTACGGGAAGTTCTAGCAATTTGTCTTGAGGCATGATGCCATGCGCCCCACTAGTTGAAGGTATGGATGAATGGAGCGCAAAGGGTGTAAAAATGGTCATGCAGTTTTTGAGAGAACGGATCATCCGATTAGATTAATTCAAAAAACATTTTGCTTGTGTAGACAGTGTGCAAGTAATTCTTATACAAAAAATATCAAAATTAAAAAATAATCGATTTTTTACAAAAATTTGAGAATATTTCGAAATTTTCAAAAAAAAAATGAATATTTTTGGTCAAGATTTGACCAGGGCTTTTTTTATTTAACCCGGGACTTTTCGGAGTAGGGGATACAATTGTATGAGTATAAATACCCGTAACTTATAATAATAAGAGAAATTAGCAAGTGAAATGAGAGAAGGTTATAGAGTGAAGTTCAATATATATCATAAACTAAATAGTGGTTTTATTCACATATCTTATGGTGATGGAATATTTATAATTTACAGTCCACTTATATCTAACTAATCACAGTGATCCTCACCAATTTTCAAAAATTGCCAAATTCTAAAAAAATTAAAAAAAAAAAATTCCAAAAATTTCAAAGACTTTCGAAATTTTCAAAAATTTTCAAAATTTTGAAAACAATTTAAAATCAACAAATAATTCAAAGTCAAAAAAAAATTAACAAATTTCTTGTAATTTTTGGCACAAAATTGTTTGTAGAATATGCTCGTCGCCCAACTTAATAAGCACTTTATTTTTAGCAAATTTACAGTATGTATTTGTAATAAATAATCTATTTAAAATTATTTGAAACAACTATTGGTTATTTATATTCCTCGAATGTTTAATTACGGTACGGGAAGTTCCAACAAATTGCCTTAAGGCACGATGTCATGCACCACTAGTTTTTATCTATTTCAGAAAAAGGAGAATTTCACCATGTTGCTCCAAGACATTATGTCATTTACTCCTTAAGTGATACCTTCTGTGCTGTTCTAATACGATTTTTTATTAATGTATTCAGAATTGCTCAATATTCCCTACGTTAACGGTGTCAAAACGATTGTCTTGCAATATCAGATGATTGTGTGTCATGTCTTTTTGTTCGTCTTTTTAATCTTGTCCGATTCTTCTCGTCTTGGCTAATTCAATTACAATTAATCCGAACATAATGCGCGGGAATAAGTCGTACTAGCTTCTAATTAACTTTTCAACGAAACGAATCGCAATGAGTCGGCGCCCGGCGCGATCTCTGACTCGCATCTCGGAAACTTAATAGACTGGTAGCTGAGGGAAAATTTACTCACATCGATATTAAAAAAAAAAAAATATTGTTTTATCATTTTTCTAGTACATGTTTTTCTTTATCTTATTAAAAATTGTCTCTTTACATACATTTTAACCTTGAAAATTATTTGGTTTTCTTAAAATAAATGATATATAACTATTAGAAAGAGTTTAGTATGAAATTATTATAAAAATCTCATAAGTGAAATTTTCGAAAACATATAATGAACGTAACTAAAATTCTAAGTATTGAACCTATTTTGTTCAATTTGTCAGCGAAATCTAGTATTGCATTTAATAATCCAAAACGATAGTGAAATCCAAGTCAAGTCTTTTTTTAATACTTTCACATTAGGGGCCCTGCGTTGAGTATTACTGCTTTAAGCTTTTAGCGATTTTTAATTGTTGCTGTTGATGTTTTTTGGAGAGTAGTAAACTTTTCTCCTTTTTTTGTCCTTTTCATATGTCTGAAGTATTGTTTGTATATGTCAATAACCACTGAATGAATTGTAAAATTATAAATTTTTGAGTGGAATAACCGCGGGTAGAAAACCTCACATTATAAACTATAGTACATGAATTAATTGTAATTTATATACTGAAATAAATCTTTTGTCTGTCTGTCTGTCTGCTGTTGATGTTTAAATACTGTTGGATTTTTTGGATTTTCTTGACTTTTTTGACAATTTTGTTCTATTCTATAACTGAAGAGAGAGCTAGTGGCGCAAGTGGTAGTGCTTCAACTTTGCAAGTCACAAGTATTTTGGTTCAAATTCCCCATTCAACCTGATAAAAAGAAGTGTTGATATTCTATTTTACTTGGAAATACAGATAACAGTATATAGATGAGTTGCCCTTAACATTGCTACAAAAATAAAATTGAATACTACAACTGGTAATTAAATAATAACACAATTGCTGCGAGCAAATGCCTTCATGTAATTTTTATGAAACCTTTATAAAAATCTATGAATAAAATTCGGAAGGTCCAGTTTGACTTTTTAAATCTAATTATACTGTCTAATCTAAATGAACTACATGACAACATATACAGTAGAACTCCAATTATCCAAATTAATGGGGACCGGGACCCATTCGGATAATCAAATATTCGGATAATCGGAGTTTTTTTTAAAAAATTGCCATTGGAGAGAAAAAAAAGTTACGTTTTGATATTGCACTATTTTTTATTGAATTAAATGAAAGAAACATAATATTTTCACATGTTTTAAATATAAATAAAATGTACTTATGTACAAGTTTAGAAATAAAAATCATTGTTTTTTAAACATCTCCGTCAATGTAAGCTGTTTTAACTGTAACTTAGACTTTTTTTGGACAATTTTTTTTCTGAAAGTGATTCGGATAATCGGCGATTCGGATAGTCGTAGTTCGGATAATTGGAGTTCTACTGTAATTAATATGTATCACACAAACAACTAACAAAATATGTTCAGCAAAATTTCCAGTTAACTCCTTATTATTGAAATGTTTTTTTTTACTATTTTTTTTAAATGTGTCATTTCTCTTTTTTTGCTTCATGGACGGGGTAAAAAGAGACAGATAGATGGTTAATTGATCCATCGTTTTTATTTAGTAAATCGACTTTAAAGTGATTTAGTAAATACTAGCTTCAGAATTCAACCAATGTGAAAAACAATTTTTAGGAAGATTTTTTGCAATGATTTTATTGTATATAACCTTGATCTTGTATTTCGAAAGAAACAATCATAAGCAGAGGCCGAGTAACTATTCATTTACTTTATTTCTTGTAAAATTGCATTTTTAGTGTAAAGTACTTTTTTATATACAATTTTTTATTGTTTACTCTTTTTACTCCCCTACATGTACGTTATATAGAGGTTACATAAAAAAAACTGTTGAAACTAACTTAAAAATAACAATACTTTATACAAATCTAGGCTACAAATCAAGGCTATGTTACGAAAACTTTTCATACTACTAAATATTGTCAAAAGCCATGAGGTTACTGTGCAGTCAGGTTGTCATACAGAAAATCTATCTTAGAACACGCACTAATGTCAAAAAAACTATCTTAGATAACAAGGTCTCTCTGATCAAGGTTCATAACATACGAGTGACGTTGTAGTTTCTGTGTAAAACGAGTGAATGCACAGCAAATACATGACATTTTGACAGTATTCAGTATGATTCAGTAGCATAATGTATTGAAGTTGGAGCGTAACATGGCCTTGCCATAACATCGGCAGAATCAGCCCATAAATGTAGTAGCTATAAACAAAAAAAAACTTCTGGTATGAATATTGATTCATTTCTGTTCATGTTCTGATAGCGACATCTTAAGAATTAAGGTGATGGTCGGTGTTCTAATTTCAATTAATATCATTATTATTTGTTAAAAAAAATCAAAATTAATGACTTCCACTAATTCCAGAATCTCAAATCCTTGCTAGTCCATTAATCATGGAGCGAGATTGTAAGGATTTTTGGACCCCACCTCCTTCCTGGTGATACATGGTGATATTCAAAATTACCCCCTCCCCTCCTCCCCCACCAAACATTACGTGTATTTTTAGCTATGTGAAAAAGCTGTAAAATTTTTAAATAAAGTTAATTTTTTTCGAAAATGTCTGTTTTTAAAAGAAAATCAGTTAAAAAATAAATATACGTGCTATCTTAGTATACCCCTTCCTCCCCCACGTCAAACCCCCCTTCCCCCCAAAAATCCTCACGTGATTAGTGGATGTCCCCTAACTACTATTTTTACCGGTATGAAGTTCTGTGTCATTTAAATGTAAATTTCAAATTTTTATTTTGTTATTAACACGTAATTTAAGCAATCTGCTCTAAAGCACATTATACAACAAGTAAATTTAAGTTGTAACCGGAAAGATCAGTTGAATTGTTGAATATTCAAACTGGGCATCATCAGCCTCCTTGTTATTCCTTGGCGTGATCTTGTAGTAAGGCTATCTTCTTCATATACCGGGATACGATATACACCACTAGTTACTAAAATTATGAACTAAATATAATATGAACATTTCTTGTTACTTTTGAAAAAAAAAGTTGCCCTCCATCAGCCTCCTTGTTATTCATTAGCGTGATCTCGTAGTAGTAAGAGGCAATCTTTTTGTCATACGCTGGGAGCGAGTGGAACGATTGCGAAAGCGAAATGTATGGAAGACGTTGCCCACGTACGAAATTCGTGTGTGTCAATTCACACACGACGGAACAACATAACAACATAACAACAGAACAACAGAACAGAGTCTCTCCTTAATAATATAAAATAATGCAACTCGGTTTTAAGAGATACTGAGATGCAGAGAAACGGTGAGGCGATAGGGCACGATACAAATTACGTGTGAAATGAAATGCATTATACGAGAATCACATTAGATTACGATAGATGAATATCAAGTGAAATACAGTGGTACACCGACATATGAGTTTGATTGATTCCGTCATCACGCTCGTATGTTGAATCACTCGTATCTCGAAGTAATTTTTTTCATATAAGTGCATTGGAATACCATAAATTCGTTCCAGCACTGTGCCTTTTGTTCAGTTTTCCAAATATTAAAAATAAATTTATTTTTTTTACCTTTTGAAACCTTATATTGCGGAAATGATTTAGACATGTTAGTTGAACAACTCCTATGCTCGAATTATTGCAACTTCTTTGGAATAATTTTTATACACAGACTTTTAGAGCTCAGAAAGCTGCTTATGAATTATTGTAAGGCTCTTTGCTGCAATTACACCTTTTACCAACTTCTTCTGTTTAAACGCAGTACATATCAATGTGATACTGTTGTACATCCTGGCCATCCCCATATTTTTTCGTATAATTACATTTAAATGCCTGTAATTCGTTCCAGCACTGTGGTTTTTGTTCAGTTTTTTAAATATTAAAAATAAATTTACTTATAGTTTTTTCATTTCCAATCATACACAGACTTCTAGAGCTCAGAAAGCTGCTCATGAATTATTGTAAGGTCCTTTGCTGCAATTATACCCTTTACCAACTTCTTCTGTTTAAACAAAGTACAAATCTATTATGTCTTACTGTAGTACATCCTGGCCATCTTCATATTTTTCTATAATTTCACGCTTTAATTTAAGGGACATGGCTCTTTTCTTTACAACCATGGTTATAAAAGTAAAGGTGGATTGGTACATTAGCTGTCTATCCTTGAGTATTATAATTTTACGTTAAATATTCCATAACAATATATTTATATGTATCATAGAAAGACGGTATATTACATCGGACATCTACAAAAGCAAGTGTTTGACAATTCTTAAAGAAATCACATAACAATATTTAGCAAAATGAAAAAAGTTCCAATTGCTGCTATGGGCAGTTGTGCAGGTTAATCAGGATATAGTTTGGCGTGGCTTATTTGTCATACCAAACTATTGAAAAAAAAGCAAAAATTACGACCTCAACATATTTATCACATACATAACTAGTAACGATTTATCCATGCGAATTATTATTAGTTTATCCATGCGTATTATTTTAAAATTTGTAATTTTTACTATACATATTAATAGTAATTGTTATTTATCATTATCATCGGTTTATATACAAACTACGCAATATATTTGATTATTCATTCCTTACATTGTGTTATATGCACGCGCATTGATCGCATTCATAGCAATCAACACTTTTTCACAACAACACGCAAAATATCTCGCTAGTCATTTCTCATTATCATTTCATTTTGTTATTGTAATTATTTATTATTATTAACGGTTTATATACAAACTACGCAATATGTTAGATTATTCATCCCTTACATTGCGATATAGACACGTGCATCGATCGCATTCATTGTTATCAACGCACAAAACGCACATGCAAAATATCTTATTAGTCATTTCTCTTAACAATAAGAAATCTTTGTTACATTGTATTACTCACATATCTTTACTTACATAGGTAAATTTATTTAGTCATAAAACTGCACGATATCTTAAAATGGCACTTTGCTAAAGAATATTATATGAAGCCTTTCAATAACGAAAACAGGACAGTTGTGTAAATTTTGTTTTGATGGCAACGTCTTAAATATTATAAAAGATCTATGAAATAAATAATAATTAATATCAAAAGTCTTTGTTTAAAAATGTACTAAATTATTAAACGAAATTGGGCACCAAAACATTATTTGGTGGCAGCGGACTCAACAATTTATAAATGCAATTTTTCTCATATAATATGACCATCTATATTCTTATTGCATTCATTCATTTTAGAATTGCGAATCTAATTTCAAATTTTGACAATTTGTGGAAAATTTATAAGAATAACTTTTACGATATTTCTGTATAAAATCTTTGATTCTAAGCAGAAACTCTTATTATTAGATAACAAATGCTCAGTCCATTTCTATCTGGGCCTGCGGCGCGTTTTCTCGTCGATCCTTATCACATCTAGAGGTGATTTCTTATCCATTTGACAAAAACAAAACGAATTGGATTCAGATTGGAGAAATACTCTCCATTTCTCAGAGCAAAGGTTAGATTACGCAGAAAAAGAAAATGTTCTCTATTCCGGCTGTAGAAGAAGCCTTCGGGGTTTTTCTTTCCGCGGAAGAAAACGTGAGAACGCGCGCTCGTTGTTATTATAAGTACCTCACATTGATGGCTATCTTGAGGAATATGCAGACACGAAATCGGGCACACATGAGCAAAAGTTATTTGAATTTTTATAATTAACTAGTAGTATTAACTAGCATAATGTCGTGCTTTGGGGAATATTGCTACAACTTCCCGTACTGTTAAAAAAGTTTTAAAAGCATCCAATTTTTTGAAAATTATTAGTGCTAACAAAAAATCTTTGCAGTTCTGGTATCAATTATTAAAAGTGAACCTCAATTAGTCTGTAATGTCTGTTACCTTATTTTAAGATAATTTCTGAATGAATATTATATATTTTTCCATATCTTAAGTCTCAAAGGAATATTTATCTTGTGGTATATTTATGATGTTGATTTTCTTGTAGTTCACTTCTGGATAAGTCTTGAACCTATCCATGAAATTGCCCTTACTTCAGCGGTTAGTGATTTCATATAATCTGTTTTAATATCTTTTGAATTGTATTTGAATATATTGTTTTTAGTGAAACTTTTACAAAATCCAGTCCTGATTATTATTACAAAAGATACCCATAGTTGTTCTCATATCCCAGTATTGTTATTACATATTAAACCGAATTGGCAACACATTCAAAATCCATTCTCGTACATACAGTAAACAGTTCCTCCAACTGATAATATTTCCAGCGTATAGTTCGAGGGATATTAAAATCCATACGATGATAAAGTTTTGTTATGCGAATACCGTTTTAGTACAAAAACAGTTAATTCTAACTTCTTCGAAGGCTTTACTATATGCAGATTTACCTAAAGCCATAAATTTTATATTTCTGCTTAGAAAACGGTATTGTTGAAAGAAGATTCTTTGCACGGAAGATTTAGATGGAATTTATTGACATTGGATGACAGGAAATATCCTTGGGTTATATGGAAATGTAATAATCAATACCACTAGAAAATATTGAAGTTACCGCTTTGTATGATTTATGTATTTGCTAGCATCTTAGTTTTCACATAAAATTATTGCATATAAAAATTATTGCAATTGCACCTCAACGATGGCAGCAATAAAAATGCGACATGATTGTACTGATGATTATAAGTAAATGTATGTTATATTTTGGAGATACCAATTTTTCACAACCGATAGATTTTATAGGCACTATTATTATTGTCTTAATATACAATATTTTTTCATCCATCTTGAAAAAGAGTAAAATATCAGGAATAAACATAAAGGAAATTATTATATAATGAACTTGTTTTAAAAATCTGGTTCTTTGTAGACTTTTGGTGAAATTTAGGTGATCTTCTGGGGGTTAGTAGTGTCCTGGCAAGTGATCTTGGGTGATCTTAGATGCGACTTTTGTACCTGTCTGAATGTGTTCGTATTTCTTTATGGATCATCCAATTTGGAACGTATTTTGGGGCTTTCCACGTTTTATTTGCCATCTTTGAATTTTTAAGACGTCAATTCCAAATTGGACAGAGATGAATGTAGAATGAACCTTTTTTTCTAGTGGAATTTGGGTGATCTTCTGGTATTTGGTAGCAATCTGCAATCTGGCAAGTGAGTTTGGATGATCTTCGAGGCGACTTTTGTACTTGACTAAATGAGTTTACTGTGCTGATGTCGACGTCTTTATGGATCAACCAATTTAGAACGTATTTTGGGGCTCTAAATATTTCTTTTAATAACTCATTTTGACAGCTTTGAATTTTTAAGATCTTATTCACAGTAAGTTTCATTATGCAAGCAGATATTATTTAGTGTTAGTTTTTTTTTAGGTACAAATTCTGAAGATTTAGTTTTTTCTCAGTCAATATATTTGGCTATGCATATACTAATTTGATGGTTGAGTAGGATAATTTAAAAATGGTGTGTTTACCTTTTTATCTATTGGACTATTTTATCATCTGATTTGTTACATTTTTATCATATGGTGTGTTTATCTTTTTATTCATTAGACAATTTTATCCAAAAGATTTAATATGCATTTAATATTTTATTACCATATTAATTTTGTTTATTTGCAATTTCTTAAACGTTCCTCTTGAGATTTCTAGATCACCTACGGTTTCTAAGCTTGCGGCATCTAATTTGATGCCCGTTTAAAAGAATCAACAGCATAAGTTGTTTTTAAGCCCTTTGGTCTTACATGATACAAGATTTTAGTTTTTTTTATTTTGCTAAGATGAAGTAAAGAAAATTACATGATTGCTCGGTTTTCACACATTGAAAATAGATAAAATGTGCTAGATTTGCATGTTAGCAAATTAATAACAGACATTCTGTACTTAAAGGAAGGAGTATAGAAACTTATTAAATTAAGTACGACACTACATTTTGATTCACTTATTAGTGATTTGCTATGTTTTTGTCTTTGAATAGTCATGCGAAATATTAAAGTTAAATTTACGATATGCAATTTACCTATGTGTAAATCATATCTGATCGCACAGCAACAGCAAAGTTGACAGTTCTTTACTACCAACTAATACGAAAATAGATCCCTAACATAGCATTACCATAACATTTTTATCTTATCCTAGAATTGTCTCCCCTGTTCTATTTCTCGAACAACTTATTATAGTTGTCTTTTACTATAACAAATGGTGTGACCCAATATTCCATTTAATTTTTTTTTCGTCTGATCATAATATTTGTTCTGTCGATTATACGATCTGCTTGAATTTCTTGTTCAAATAAAACACTTGCATAATGTGAATTTCAGTGTTAATAAATGTTACATATTATGTCAACGGGTTATGAGGTGTCGAACCAATGTTTGCTGAGGTCTCTAACTAGAAATATAACATTTTTTTGATATATTATTTTGTTGATGGAAATTCACATGGTGAGTTGGTAAATGAGTGAAAAGAAATTGCGGGAACGAATAAAAAAATAATTTAAGGTTATATATTTAAAACAGTTTGTATAAATAATTTGCATCTTTCTGTCTCCATCAAAATTACTGAATGTTGTATAAGTACGACAGATTGTAATTCACAAATGTAAAAAAAAAAATCTTTCTGTCTATACATAGATAGACATACATATTTCCAAGAATTTTCAATTTTGCTTTTGTTATAATTATTATATATATACGGCTTTTTAATTTTATGTCGTTTAATAGTTAATTTTTTTCAACTTTTGTTTATAGAAAAGAATAGAATAGAAAGTATCAGCAAGTTCACTGAAGGCAGCAATGCTCTATAGTAATAGCTTAAAATTTTTTCCTACAAATTATTTTCTACAACAGCAAGAAATGACATGTGTTCCCTAGTCTAACCACAATTATTTATTCATAATTAAAGTCAGCGTATTTATTAGCGATATTTGCATATGGTATTTAATATAGTACATTTTTCATGATACTTATTTACGTTTGCAAGAATCGCTTTTCAATTATAACAATCGCAATAAATAAATAATGTGAAAGTAACGACATAGTGTTAGGTACAGCACGGCACACGCTTATTAATATTAATATATCTATATTTAGAAATTCATATTTCGAGAGAATCCAATATTTGCATTATTACACGCGGCCGGTAGAAGAGTAACGCAACGAGTAGGTATTACGAGGATCGGGAATTTATCGATGAATAACATTAAAATGTTCTTGATGCATGATTCTGTTTACTCGATAAAAGAGATTGGAATTTCTCAAGAAAAACTGGAGGAGTTAAGTGGACGTGATGACAGGATGAATTATCCTTATCTAGTATCTTTGGTTCAAGTTGGTGCAGTCTTGATTGTCCAACCACTAGGTTCTAAGTACAGTAGTGGTGATATCAATTTTGGCTATTATGTTTACTTGGTATAAGATAGAAATTTGAAAGAAAAATAGGAGGAGCTTCTCCAGTTTTTCCTTATTATCCTATCATCACATCGACATAATTATGTGGAATTGATGACAGCATAAATTTTCTCTATGGATTTTTTCCCCTAGTTGGTGAAGCCTCGACTCTCCAACCACTAGGTTCTAAGTTCAAATCTTGATTTTATTATTGTTGTTGTTGTTAGTTAGTTTTGTTCTTTACTTGGTATAAAATTTCCAAGTTGAAGTTTTAGGTTTCAAGTTCAAGCCTTGCATTGCGTGTGTCCTGATATTCAGCAAATGTGATATCAATGTTTATCGTTAGTTTTTCTTGTTTACTTTGTATAATAAATAGAAATTTGAAAAAAAACTGGAGCAGCTCCTCCAGTTTTCCTTGTTATCCTGTTTTCACATCCGCATAATTATGTTTAATTGATGTCAGGATCAATTTTCTCTGTCGATTTCTCCCCTAGTTGGTGAAGCCTCGACTTTCCAACCACCAGGTTCCAAGTTCAAATCTTGGTTTGTCTGCCTCCTGATTTTTGTTGTTGGTTTTTGTTCTTCACTTGGAATAAGATATAGAAATATCAAAGTTGAAGTTCTAGGTTTCAAGTTTAAATCTTGCATTGCATGTGTCCTGATATTCAGCAGATGTTAGTTTTTGTTGTTTCCTTGGTATAACATATAGAAATTTAAAAGAAAAACTGGAGGTGTTTAGAAGATGGCAGGCCAAATTATCCTTATTGTTTTTTTTTTTCAAGTTGATGCAGCCTTGATTATCGAACCATTGAACTTGGAGTTCAATAGCTGTTACCGTTGTTTTTTCTGTTTACTTGGTATAATATATCGAAAAACCTGGAGGAGTTAAATACATGTGATGACAGGTCAAATTATCCATATTGTTTTTTTGTCCCAGTTGATGCAGCCTTGATTATCCAACTACTAGGTTCGAAGTTCAATAGTGATGATATAAATTTTTATCGTTGGTTTTCCTTGTGCACTTGGTATAAAATATGGAAAATTGAAAGAAAAACTGGATAAGTTAAGTAGAAGCGATGACAGATTAAATTATCTTAATCGTTTTTTCCGACATCCTCGATTATGCAACCACCAGGTTCTAAGTTCAATAGTGGTGTTATAAATTTTTATCGTTGGTTTTTATTGTTTACTTGGTATAAGATGCAGAAATTTGAAAAAAAAATTGTGGATGTAATGACAGGATAAATTATCCTTGTAGGGTATTTTTTCAAGTCTTGATTTCCCAACAACTAGGTTCCAAGTTCAAATCTTGCGTCCTAAATCCCAGCAGTGGTGGACGTGATGACAGAATATATTGTCCTTATTTATTTTTTCCAAGTTGGTGAGGCTTCGACTATCTAACTACTAGGTTCCAAGTTCAAATCTTGCATTACGTGCGTCCTTATATCCAGCAGTAGTGACAACAATTTTTATAGTTGGTTTCTGTTGTTTGTTTAGAAAATATAGAAATTTGGAAGATGAACTGAAGTGGACGCGACGATAGGATAAATTATCCTTATCTGGTTCTTTTCCGAGTTGGTGCAGCCTTGGTTATCCAACCACTGGGTTCTTAGTTCGATAGTGGTGATATCAATTTTTATCGTTGGTTTTTCTTGTTCACTTGGTACAAGATTTAGAAATTTGGAAAAAAAAACTACAAGAGTTAAATGGTCTTTCTTTTTCTCCAATTGGTAAGGTTTTGCCCTTGCAACTACAAGGTTCCATAATGTATATGAATCTTGAGTGATCAGTAAGATGTTGATCTTGAAAATTTTATGTAATTAAATATTTTAAATGGGTTTGCATTTACTCATAATTCCATTTAAACAATTGCACTACTTTTGTTAAAATTTTCAATTATATGAATTAAAAAATTCTTTAAAAAATACTATATGTGAAAATACCACTAGAATTCTTTCAATATTTTTATTTTTCAATTTTTATATAATAACTTTTAATGGAAGCTCTTCAAACAGAGATGATAAAACGACATTACCTAGAACTCTGAGTTTAAAGGCAATTTGAACTTTCAACCTTTCTTAGATTTTTCATGGTCTTCAGGAAAGATATTTCACGCTTTCGTTTCTTTGTCGTAAAATATTCATGGATAAGAATATGATTTATGGTTATTGTATTCGTTCATTATAATATTGACTGTATTTATTGCTATTTGATTAGTAGTTGGATAGTCGGAGATGAAAATATTAAAATTAAAATAAATCGGTAATTATGACATGGTGTAATGGAATAATCAACAAAGTAAAACTAGGAACTCAATGAATCTCAAAGAATAGTTCCATTAATTTAAATTAAGTAAAATAAAAAATAGTTTCATTAAATTAAATTCTAGACAGTAATTAACCAATTAATTATCACATACTTATTAATTTATAATATTTGCTATTCATTTAAACTTTTTAAACCCGTGCTGGATTATGTTTTGACTGGACCAGGCTGGAAGATTCTAACACTTTATTAAGGAGTCTTTAGAGAGAGCAATATTCGAAAACTTAATTATTAAATTGTAGAAAATTCTTGAACATTAGAAAATGAAATATAGAACAGTTTTCTATATAAGGTACACTAAGTTCATGAAAATATCTGATAAGGAATAAATACGCCTAAGCTTTATAATATATTTAATGTTGCCTTGTTCACAAACTACCGAAAACAGACCAAGAATATTTTTCTATAATTTTCCTTATACATTTTCTTTAATTAGTAAGTATTAGGTGTGAAAATCTGTGATAATTTTTTACCAAATATTTAATAAATCTTGAAGATCAACATATCAAGGTTGGAGCAACATTGACTTGTGCAATTGTAACAAAATTGGATTTAACTTTGGAGCATTCACCACCATGAATAACAACTACTATGTTACCAATTTGGGTTCATAAAATCGATTTTTGTATCCTATTGACCGGCGTAGTATGAAATTGGAAACAAAAGTATGATCCGACCTACACGTGTGAATTATTCGTCCAACTTTGCTCACGCAAACTTGGTTGTAGAGAAAAATATGCGTGTAGAATATTTGATCCAAATGAACGATTAAGAAACCGTTTCATAAAAATTGTTTACAATCTATCAACATGTATCAAGTGCAAGCAAAAACTTTCGAGCAATCACTACGCGGAGGTCTTGGTTCCTGTTTTAGCAGAGTCAGTCCTGATCAACATCGTAACTGCAAAGGTAAGGCTCATGCCACAGGAACTCCTAAAAATCTAAGGACCGCCAATGTTGTGGTGAGAAACACTACTAAAAGATTGACCAGTATCAGTTCTGGTGATTGCAGTGATACGGAAAGTGGTAAAACTTCTTTGAGTGATGTGACAGGATCTGCAGATGATCGCAGTAATGTCGTCAATGGGAACGGGAAATTTGGACACAGGTAATAAAGGTTTATTGATTGATTTGTTTTGGTTTTGGTTGAGAGAATAGAATTTGGTCCAAAGGTAGTTTGTCCTGATAGTAGCGGTAGATTGACAGACTTTGTATTTCTTTGAAGTTATTTAAAGTGACTGATACTAGATACACAACTTAGATACAATGTTATAATTTTTTTAGTGCTTTTAAGTAACATTTGTTTTTCAATTGTTTTTTCATTGAGTCACATAAAGATGTTTTTATTTCATTGATAAATTTTTACTTACCAAAATGAAATCAGAAATACTAATTTTATACCATTATTTTATCAGTTTTATCCAATATCTACATTTTGCCTTTTGAACCAATTCCATAACAAATGTTGACCCTAAGCTTTCCATTATTCTCAAATTCAGGACCAAATGATCATCATCCATATTCTCATTATTCACAAAAACCAAACAAATCTTATATCTATATTAGAGTCCAGTTCATCACCAAACCTTCAAAACCAAACGGATCAACCACCAATGGATCTGCAGTTAAAAATTGTAATCGTCCTCCTTGGAACAGCAACAATGGTAAAATCAATGGCAAAACCAACAGTTTAAATAAAAATCATATAACAACAGCATTTGAAAAACGAAATGCTGCCAGAGACGGACTCAGGAGACTGCCAGTTTTATCGTTGAAGGAAGCTACCAAGTTAGCATTATTTGGTAAACCAGGAGCAGTTTTAGGCAGTCCTGCTTTTTACAGGGAATTGGATGTTAAAGATTGTTTGGATGGCGGAATCGCGATCAATGGACAGGTAAAATGATAATTGAATATTTGTTTACTAATTAATAAAAATCTATGATTAGATAATGAAATTTATTATTACTATCATCGGTATAAATAAGATCAGAGTAAGGGTCCTTTATATTATATACCATTTTGCTACGGCGGTGATATTAGCACGAGTCATCAATTATTTTCAATATATTTGGGTTGAGTTGGCAGGTATGGTCTTTGCAAAACGAATCCAATCTAGTTTTCTTTTTGCATTCAGTGGTGTTTTGTATGATATTCCGCAAACAATATAGTGGTTGATTGTGCAAAATCATTTATTTCTTATTTAGTCATTGGTAATTGTTTTTTTTATTAGTATTTGTAGCTGAGTTTACCAAATATTTCAGTCATTTTTTTTTTATTTTGGCTTCTGATTTACATCATTTTGCCATTACAATTATCTATACAGTTGTAGCAGTTCAGTCATTTAAAAATGTGGTATTTTGTACTTACTCTTAAGCCCGGTGCATACGACGCCAGTATTTCTTGCAACATATTTTCTGTCAAGTTCTTATCGTAAGGTGAGGGTGTAGGAAAACACTATTTTATTGGAATGTAAACATAAAACATATATGTATTAGTGTATACTCATGTGATTATGTTATCTCATATTTATAAAATTAAAATAAAATTATAAATGCTTGACAGAAATTATGTTACAAGAAATACTGGCGTAGTATGTACCGGGTTTTCTTTTTTATTCTCTGGCAGCTTTTGTAGCCATATTGTTCTTTCTACCATGTCGTCCTAAGTTCAATCTTCCGTTGTTTTTATCCATTTGTTTTTTATGTAAATATTTATTTAATGTATAGGGTTCATATAAAATGAAATGGGTCAATAAAAAATCAATCCGGCGACTGGTACGATAAACTGATTCAGTTCCCGCGCTTCTTAAGTTTCTGCAAAAGTGAATTTATCGCCTTCTTTACTTGCAAAGACACAAGAACATAATTTGCGACACATAATTATTCTAATGACAACTCAGTTCGACCGGTTTCGATTTTATTGTTATCGTCATCTTCAGAGCCAATAACTTAGCGGCAAATAGAGGAAGAGCTAGACGAAGAAAAAGTAGAGATACTTAGGTGAAAGGGAAATTCGAAATAGAATCGATTATTATTAATGGTAAAATAATGAGTCAATCATATGATTCATTATAATTTGACAAATTATGACATGTTGAAAGCAATAATCAACAGTTTTTTTTTCTATGGACCTGTATATTTGAAAAACAAATTGGTACTGCCGTAAAAGTGGAACATGTTTATTATAAATTGGATCAACTTGGATGACTGACTTATTTGTTATATATTGGTTCTTTTCAAAATAATTTTATATTTTAATTACTTTATACTTCTTCTTCTTATTTGTTTTTGAACTTTAAACTTTAATGATACTTACTTAACTACATGGGCTTTTTTTAACCCTATAACTTGTGCTATAGTTAATCTAGTTTTTTATTAGAATTTTTCTAATAGTAATGACATTTTTTTAACTTAATTCAGCAATGCCGAGAAGCGCTATTTTTACTTCGAATATTTTTTTTACCTATATCCTTCAGTCAAAATAGATATCACAATATTTTGAACCTGGGACTTTTAGCTCTTTGAACCGCCATTTAAACTTTCATTTGGAAAGCTTAATTTTACATAAATTATTTGACTATAAATTTATTGTTAAAATATTCCTTTAAACGTTAGTGTTGTTCAGATTAGTACCTAATCTGTTTCATCGTTTTTTTTTTTGTAAAATTTTGAATATTTTACACCGGCGCTATGACTATTGTTGTTTTAGTTTTTGTATAAATAAAGTGTGTAACTTAATAATAACCCGCACCCGAATGTAATTGCTTTTATGAATAATCTTAGCTTATGATCTTTATCACTTTTCAAGTTATTTGGATTTGCTGAAGGTTTCGGATTACACTAACTATAAAGTGGACAACTAGCGGATAATGGTCAGTAATGACCAAGACACAAAACATACAATTAATATTTTTTGCTATCTTATTACTATCTTTTGAATATTTTTTATTTGTGTATGCTTATTATGTATAAATTTTTCCAAAGTCTTTTTGACTTGAGAAGAGTAAACATATGGAACTACATAGTGTTATAATTTTTTCTCCTATTTAGTTAATAGACCATTAAGTTTAGGAAATTTGATTATTTTGATTCATTACTATTTGTAGTTTTATTTTTAAATTGGCCTAAATTGGAGAAAATATATATTTTTTTAAATTGCTAATTAATCAAACATCTTTCACTGAATCATTATTATTAGAGACAAAATAAATACAACTTCTAATCAGAATACATAACATAGATTCTAATCAGAATCTATGTTCTGTGTTTTGTAGGTAGCTACTGCTTACAGTTGACGCCCACACTTTAAAAACATATATTTGAAATACGATTTAGATTAAATGAATTGTATTAAAATTAAAAGTTTTATGATCAAAGTTACGGAATAATCAGAGTATTACTTCTCGGAAAAAAGTCGACGTATCGAATAACCAAATTTTGAACTGATTTAAAACTTAGTTGTATTGCTTGCGATAAGAAATATTCTTTGTTTATATACTTTTCAAATTGATTTTTTATTTCCAATCCTTTTATTTCTATTGACTATGAATTCTAATGCGTCGTTTTATTTAGTAGTGTGCGATGTGAATAAATATCTCACGTTCCTCCTCGACAATAAAAATAAAATTGTTGCCTTTTACTATCATAGGAACCATAGTCGTAGTCGTATAATGTTGAGGCAATAAACTTGTTTACTTACCATACTTTATATTATACATATCTGTTATGGGAAGGATGTTGTGAATAAAATGCTATTTTGCAAATTCACGAAGAAAGCATTCAAAAGTTACCGTGGGAGAATTTCTGAAAATGAACGAGTGTTTTTTAAACAAGGATACTGTTCATTTCTGTCTCAAAATATTTCAGTTAGTTTTTTTTTAACTTTTTCTGTATGGTAAGTAATAGTAATCGCAAAAAAATCAAAAATGTAAATTTCTGAACATTTTGGCATACCTTAGAAAAAATGTATGTATGTGTGTGTGTGTGTGTGTGTGTGTTTGGATACAATTTTTTGTCGACGATTTCGGGAACACGATTCAACCGATATTTCTGAATATAAAAAAAATTCTTTGTTTTTTCAGAAAAGTAAATTTTTTTCAAAAATTCAAAATTATCAAAAATCAAATTTTATGAAAGTTTAAAAGAAAAATCTTTTTTGAAAAATTTAATTTTTGGCAAGGAAAGTTCCAGCAATTTTCCTTAATGCACGACGCCATACACCACTAGTTGATAATAATTTTAGGTATAATATTCTGCAATTTTGATAATTATTAAGTAATTTGATAATCAAAAATGTTTTGATAGTAATTAGACCAAGACAGGAATTGAATGTGGAACAGGTGGTTGCAAGGCCAAAGATCTCACCACTAAGATATGGACAAATCCAATATATTATATTTTAATATATTGATGGTTGAGATGACATGATTTGTCCATATCTTAGTGGTGAGAACTTTGGTCTTGCCACCACTAGGTTCCAGGTTCAATTCTTACCTTCGTCCAAATAATCTCAAGCAGTAAAGATATCAGTCTCTATTTGAAAATACGGGTCTAAATATGATGTTAAGTTCAATAGCTTTTTGAGGTATTACTGCAATATACAGGGTGTCCCAGAACTCAACGTCACTCCGAAACTAGGTAATAGTTTAAATCGTATCAGGAAATAAATTAGAAAAAAAATCTCCCATAGTTTGAAAATCATGAGTTTTTAAGTGCAACCCAGAGCTTTGATCAAAATACCATTATTTTTCGGATATAGCGGATATATAAAAATAAAATCAAGAATATTGGTCCCAAAATTTAAGAAAATGTGTTTAAGTCGGATGATCCTTGATAGAAAAATTTGTTTCTTTTTGTAGTTAATTTGAAGCCTTTCTGAAATTTGAATTGAAATTCAGTAAAAAAATGTATTGACTGAAAGCGGTATGAACAATTATATAATATGATTACTGAAATGACTATTACCGGTTTGTGGTAGCAGGGTGGAAATTTAGGGCTGTATGTGTTTTTTATCAGGAATTAAAAAATAATAAAATGGAAGAAATTGGTGCAAAAATATATTTTACTATTTTTCTTCATTTAAACTTTGGAACCGTAACTGTGAATAACAATGCTACAGAAAAAAATAATGATACATTTGCCCTCGGTTTTCTAGAATAAAAAGTTTTTGTTGAATTATCAATTTAAAATTTTCAAAATTGATCGACTTTGAAGAATCCTCCTTCAAGAAAAATGTATTGAAGTATGTTGGCAAGTTTCATCAAAAGTTTGCGCTTTTAATCAGGATTTTTAAATGGTAAAATACTTGATAACTTCACAATAAAAAAAATCTGTAGAAATGAGAAACTTAAAAATAACACGATTATTGCTTTTTATATCACATCACTACAAAGAATTATTAAATATAAGTTATTAAAAATTGAAAAAAACTTCTATTCAATTTCACATAAGCACTGATTTTTGGAATACTGTATTTTATTCGATTTATATAATTTGCAAATACAATATTCGTTATTCGTTATTTATAATATCTATAATATCTATTACAAAAATAGATCAATTGATCTACCTTTCACAAATAAAGCTCATAATTAGATTTGATTTCAACAAATCAAGAATCGTAGTCGGCTGTTATTTTTATTATTTAAAGTGTGATCTAATATCAAAAGATCTAATATTAATAGGCGATTTCAAATATTTTCACATCATATACACAATCAAGAATATAAATGATCTACTTATCAGTGTTATTAAATAAACTACAATTTAATTTGCCTGAGGTGCCGTTTTAATATCTTTTAGCGTGAATGTTAATAATTTTGTCAGGAAGCTGGTATAAAGATTTATGTTAAATTTACCAATTTTAAGTTAATTTTAAGTAAAACTTCTTTAAGCTCGACTAGGGTGTAAATCCGTACAAATACAACGGAAGTGCGTTACGGCAGATAAGATTAGATAAGAGTGGAGTGCCAATGATTTGTCATTCGCTCTCGATGATATATCATTTCTATACGAGTCGATTGTGATTAGTCGTCGTATATGTGAATAGAGATCTGTAGTTGTGTGCTTACCGGCATCAACGTTTTATGCGTACCGATATCAACAAGCAAATCGGCATAGATAAACAAAAATTTTAAAGTTACATCGTAGTACAAATCTTGATTTAATGAAAAATGCCTGAATCAGAAGAATATTTTACCCTGTTCCCCCTAAATAATTATAATGAAAATAATAAAACAAATGCAGCATTTGCACCGTGTATGAAACATAAGTTTATTGAAATAATTTCTATATTATTCGTAGTTTCTATAAATGTTTGAATTTATTAAAATGGAAAATATTTTTTAGGCAAGACAGATATTACAGCTGTTCAAAGATTGAGATTGTATCGCCAGCGAAAAAGTAAAAAAAAAAGCATCAGTCAATGAATGTATGTTAATTTCAATTGCATGAAGTTCTTCAAACACAATTTTTCAGTACTAAACATGAACAGCAAACAAAACTAATAGATTATAATTTTTGTAACGTGGTGAAGTTTTAACATCAAAACTTCCAAAAAATATGATATCAAGATACCGAAATTTTAAAACAAACTGGTAAATAATCAACCACATTTAATATTTTCAGTATTGAACACCATTCATTTTTTAAATTATGAGATAAATTATAAGTATATATGAAAGTAGATTATTATATCTTTGATTATAACTAACTAATAGATTATAACTTCTGCAACCTGGTGCAGCTTTATCATCAAAACTTCCAAATAATTTGATATCAAAATACCTAAATTTTGATACCAACTGGTGAAGAATCAACCTTATTTAATCCTTTTTAATTATAGAACATCATCTTTGCCATTTCTGAATTAAGGAAAGTAGATTATAACTTGTTTCTTTGAACATGTAAAGTTTAGGCGGCTCAAGTAGGAAGTTACCAAGAATCCAATCGAATAAATCTTATGGCTAGTATGATAGATATTAAAATATAGATATTTTTCACTAGACCTCGGTTTAATGCAAAGCAGTTAAACTTGGCCGGTTTTATGGCGATTGTAATCTTTCGTTTAAATAGTAAATTACAAGAGTTTTGTCACACGTAATATAAGTATAAGTATAAGTGTGTGCATAACTAATTATATCACGCCATATTATCAACATCGTAAAACTAAAACATACACAACGACATAGATATATTCTTTATCGGATCGGTTTGTCGTTTGCAAATATTTATTCGTCCTTTTAACTTGTTAGAAAATTCTAGTTAAATAAAGGAACGATGATAAATCTTAGTCTCTGGAGAGAGAGTTTAAGTGTTTTTATGATGTTTCAAAGAATTTTGATAAAATTTAATTTGATAAAAATTTATTATCTCTTTAGTTATAATTCTAATGGGCAGATTCTGCCGCATAACAAACCAATGTTATGGCTAGGCTATGTTAGTTTTCAATTTTTGCCCCATAACTATAACTACCCTACGGCAAGTTAATAAAAGTTCTACTTTTTACAAGTGACCATCTATCCTTTGAAGCACCCTGTGCCTGTATCGGCGCATTACATGGATCAATATTAAATAGCAATTTCCTGGTGATTTTCGAAATGCGCTTTCATCGCGATTTGAATTAGCACTTGTCTGATGTTTGCATTTGCTCGTCGGCAAATGCAACCATATTGCAAGATACTATCTTTAAAGTTTAACTTAACATTGTGTGTGACTTTCTCGTCAAGATCTCTTCAAGACTAATATGAGAATGGACGGATGATTGGCAGCCGATTCCCATTTCGGAATTCTGAGCTTTCAGCTGTCGATAGGGCAGGGGTAAGAAACCCATTCACAAAGAAGATTCACGGGGATAAAATTGTATAATTAGTGTAATTAATATAGATTTAGATATATATGTTTGTCCAAGTGAATAATTAATGAATAATGTTTGGCATTTGGACTTTTCGCCAAATAATTATCTTGTAAATAAAAATAATTTTCTTCCCAGTAGCCAATATAAATATTTGATATATACATGTATTAGCTCTTCCTTATTTTTTATGTGAGATATTCAGTTTAATTTTGAATCAATGAACCAACGTGCATTTAAAAAAAAATTATTGAACATCCGTGAGTACAAAAATTATTGAACAGCAGTGAGGTATCTGCTAGGGAAAACCAATGTGCATGCCTAGAAATATAGTACTATTGCAGAAAGGAATTGATTTGTGTTGTTTGTTTGACAAATATATAAACAATTTTATTGGACTCTTTATAAAATTTTACTATCTTATTCAAAGTGGTGTAATCACTGGCAAAATAAAATGGGTTAGTTATTAAAGAAATGTGTTAAATTAACGTTGCCGACGCCTATACACCTATAATTTCTAAGTCGTGTTCACTCACGGCAAATGCACTCTATGCAAATGCATTATTATTATTCATGCCCGTTTAAAGTAAACTAAAGGCATTCTTTAGACTTAGAGCAATAATATTATCTCAGTATGAACTATGGGAAGTCAACCGGAGATCTATAGATCTATTGATCTATAGATACATCTCATGGGTGGACAGTTGACGTCTTATTCCACCATTATTTTTAAAAAAATGCTACTATTCATTCATTGATACTTGAGTAATGACAATTATTTTAATTATGTTAATAAATATCAAGTAGGAAAGTCTGGTTTATGGTTAACTAATAGAAAAACAAACAAATTGTTGTAAATCTATAAACTCTGAAATGTGACAATAAAATAATATAAAAACACAATAGATGAAAATAAATACATACCAGTAATAAGTCTACAGCCATATAGTCAAATAACAAAACTAAATTAACAATTATTCTGAAATGTATCGCCCAATTTGATCAAAGACTTCTTGTCATCTTCCAAGCATCATTATTCTACTTTCATAAAGTTCTGGTTTTTAATAGCAAAAAAACTTTTTTCTTTAAATTAAGAAGTTTTGTAAGGATCGAAATAAAAAGTATACAGAAGGCGCAAGGTCAGGACTATATGGTGGATGCGCAAAACATCCAAATCTGCAAATAATTTTGGCAGAGTGGCCAAAGATATGATGTTAAAAATGGAACAAATCACAGTTTTGATTTGCCAATTCAGGCCGTTATTTTCAACTTCATTGTTTAACTTCGTTTAGCTGTTTAATGCAGACATCAGAATTAAATGTTCGGTTGGTAATAATAGTTCAAATAGACAATTTCTTTCATTCAACTTCAACTTGACCACCAGAGCATTATTTATCTTTGACTAAAAAATCACCAGAACAAAATTTGGTAAACCAATTACAAAACCGCTGTTTTTTTAAGACTTTGTCACCATAAACTGCTCATAGCTTTTTGAGAGCTTAAGATGCCTTTTTTATTTGCAGAAATAAGGAAGCAAAATATGACAAAAATGTTTCATTTGATTATCCATTATTCAACGAATGCCAAACGAAAACTACGCAATCAACCAAAAAACTTCATTTTACAAATTGAGAGCTAGTAACCTATTATCCAACATCATGTACTTTACATTTGCAAGAAAACCTTAAGGGGGTCTTCCTATGTGACGGCCTGTTTTTTAGGGATATTTTAGAATTTTTTTTCTACGACCAGTAAATAGTTAGAGCTTCAAGTTTTTTATCATTTATTAATACATATTTGGACAGTATAAATATAAAATTTCAGCTAAAAAAATTTAGTCCAACTAGAGTTACAGCGCTCTAAACACCCCCCCCTCAAAAAAAAGAGCTCCCACTGTCTCCACGATTCCGGCTGATCGGCTTATCTGACCAAAAAAAAATAAACGGCGTTTTAATTTGTAGGCTTAAAAGCACGGAATGATCTACAATCAAATGAATACAAAAAAAATTGGATGTTTTATAGACATTTGAAGTTGCAAATTAGGCGTTTTTTTTTTTTAGTTTTTTTGCTATAAAAAATCGAAGTTTTGAAATTTTTGATTGATAATAGTTCATTCCATGCGCTTAAATATATTGAATGTGCCCTGTAAATTTCAAGTAATTCGGTCCAGCCGTTTCTGAGATACAATGGAGACAAGTTTGAAAAACACAGTTTTGAGAAAAACGCGTTTAAAGATAAAATGATCGTTGTACTATATACTATATGTATACTTTTTAAATGACTGTAACTCAAAAACTATTTGAGATATCGATTTGAAATTTTAATATGTTATTTTTAAAGGTATAATCTACTGAAATATGAAATAAAAAAAAATTCAATTTTTTCAACTCATCACATAGGAAGACCCCCTTAAAATTGAATCAAAAACCGCACTTACTTAGTTGCCAACCTAATATTATCATGCAATTGGGTTTACCAAATTATTAATTAACATATGTAAATAAAAAATTATTTTTAGATTTTTTACGCAATGTCGTATCTTCTAAAGATAAAAATACTAGAGTCAAAGTTTACTAGAGTTTTATTACACAAGTACCAAAAATTATTAATAAATGAGCTCAATAATTAGATATTAAAAATTGGTTGTATTTATTTGTTAAATTATTAATTTTCAACTACCCGAAGATGAAGTTCGTTTTCGTTAGAAAATCTGAAATGCTCTATCTTAGGGGACGTCCATTAATCACATGATCGATTTTTTAGGGATTTAGAAACCCCCCCTTGGTGATACGTTGTGATAATTAAAATAACCCCTCCTCCCCCAGCAAACATCAAGTGTATTTTTAGTTATGCAAAATTTTTCGAAATCACGAAAAAATCGTACATTTTTTTTATTGCTTTTACTAGACGTTTTCCTGTCCCATGTGATATTTTGTCAAACCACCCCTTCCCCTAAAAGCCGCGCGTGATTAATGGATGCCCCCTTATCATTCTGAATCGTTTGACACCGAAATTGGAAAAAGTATGTGTGTGTTTGTTTGTGAGCGATAAGGATTATTTTTTTAAAATTACCAAAGAAATACAATAATCCTGAATCGATTATTGAAAATTCAACACTATTCAAAAGATATCAGTTAGGAAATTGTCCTTATTAGTTTTTGGTCAAAATTGTCTGGGACAGTGATAAAATAAATTTATGGGCCGATTCTGCCGCACAACAGACCAATGTTATGGCAAGGCCATGTTACGCTCCAACTTGCATACATTATGCTACTGAATCATACTGAATACTGTCAAAATGTCATGTATTTGCTGTGCATTCAGGCGTTTTACACATAAACTGCAACGTCACTCGTATGTTATGAAGCAGGGTCAGAAAGACCTTGTTATCTAACATCGTTTTTTTTTGACATTTGTGCTGTTTCTAGGTTAGGGGTTCTATCTGACAACTTGAGAAAAAGGCCTGAGTGCACAGCAACGACTTGGATTTTGTCAAAATTTAGTGTAGAAAGTTCTTCCTAACAGAGCCTTGCCATAACGTTGGTCGGTTGCGCGGCAGAATCGGTCTAATAATTATTTATCGATACCGTTGCCATGAATTTACAAAAATAACGAATAAACTAGTGGGGCGCATGGCATTGTGCCTTAAGGCAAATTGCTGGAACTTTAACATTTTTGAAAAAAAAATTACTCTGATAAAATTAGATTTTCGAGAAACTATAAATTTTTGACAAAAAAAGACTTTTTGAGGAAAAATTTATTTTGAAATATTTTGGAAATTCTGAACTTTTTTTCAAAGCAATCGTACTGCTTTAAGTGCATAGAGACGAAATATCGAAGCGCGTAAGCGCCGCGTCGCCGTCTAACGGATAAACACTGGTACGGAACCCATAGGAATGTTAACAAAATTTATACTTATTGTTAAAATCTTTATAAAATATCTGATAATTTGGTGTGCATATGTCTAATGATCGTTTTTGACCGCCAAATGGCATTTTTTTTAACTTTTTTTACCAGATCTCCATATCTTCGGAACGGCTAGACCTGTCTTTGCTAAAAACTAATCAGCACGTCTCCTTATCAATACGAATCAATGTTTTTTGAATTATTCAAATCGCTTCATCCGTGTTCCCGAAATCGTCGACGAAAGTTTGTATCCGCACACACACACACATACATCCATTTTTTCTAAGGTGTGCCAAAATGTTCATAAGGTTTTGAAGCGTAAAGATATATAAAAATTTTCATTTTCGATTTTTTTGCGATTACTATGACTCAAGCTACGGAAAGTTAACAAACTGTTGGACTAATCAGATCAATTAAATTAGATTCCCGTACGAACGAGTATTTCCAGAGCCACTACGGTCCTAAACGCGGTTCTAAATTAATTTTATCTACATCTTCCGCAATTTATTTGCATAAAATCCTTTTATTTTGCTCGTGCTGCTCGTCACATTTTTATTTTAATCGCCTTGCTTAGAGGAAAACCTGTTAGCAAGTGCAATTTGTTTAACGCGACGTCAAAATGCCGCGTACATTATAATGCGTTATGTTCACAAGGCACCTGACGGATGGTGCCGAAGCCGGATCGCCGCCTTGCTCAATGGGAAATCATTATCGTATTTATTTATTCGTTTTTAAATAAGATTTGATCGAAAATAATTTATATAATAATATATATATATATATATATATATATATATATATATACAGGGCCGGTCCTGCCTTGCATGCGATGCATGCAAAAAATGCGGGCGCACGCCTTAGGGGGCGCCAAAACGAGTTTCGGAAATTAAATTTATAATATATTATTTAAATTTTTGCCTAATATAATCTATCTACTAATAAATCTAGTATATTAGGTTGTCAAATATCTCCCTTCCGCTTTTTTGCTCTTGGTTTATAATACAAAAAGGCGGAAGGGAGATATTTGACAACCTTATACTTAATAGATTATAATAAACAATCTAACTTAACTATGAATAGGAAAAAGCACATTCAGTTTGCAATGTGATATCAGTAGAAACAATTAATTACTCTAAAAATTAGTAAATTATTGTTCTGCTTATTGTTTAATGTACTTATTAAACTTTTCTTCGTTTGAAGTTAATGTGGAATCGAAAAAGAAATTATCTAGAGTTCAATCCCGTAAGCGCAAACCTACAAAAATTTAAATTATTGGGCATTATTAATGAAAAATTTCGAGCTGATTTAGTTTGAACGAAACTTGTTAAAAAATAGATACAAATTATAATAGAGAAAAATGGAAAATGGGAAGTCGGTGAATAGAAATTGGCTTATTAAGACCGAGAAACTGTTGAAAATGTTTCGCATCTGATAAGCTTTGAAAGTTGAAGACATGCGTGGCTAGGTTTATGGAAATGGAGCAGATATGAAAAATTTAAGCAAAATGTACTCAGAAACAAAAATCGTGAGGTTTTTTTATAACTAGTGGTGCTCATACTAAATTTAATTATTAACTAAGTAGAAATAATACAGATACAAATATAATTGTGTTTTGTTTTCAATATAATTCAGGAAATATGTAATTTCTTTGCATCTTTTAAAATACGTTAAAAATTTAACTTAAAAACAACAATCTGAATCAGATGAGAAAGTAAATATAAATACAATTTGGCCCTTACGGTATCAATAAGGAGAAGTTTACGATGCAATTTTGGATATTGTAAATAATGAAAAATAAAATTAAAATAAAATTTAAAAAATTCAACATGCAAACGAGTCCTATGTTTAAAAATGAAATAAGAAGAATGTTTCAAAGCCCAAATATTAATATTACATATATGTGAGAAATACTTGAAAATGTAAAATATTTGATTATGGTCAACTCGCAAATTGCTTGGATTTTCTAAATAAAATTAAAATCAATGTATTTAATACGCTTTTAGATTATATCTAATTGAATTGAATAAATTTAAAAAAAATTACGTAAATGTTTATATAAATTTAATGATAAATGTTAAAAAATTTAAAATTATTGGGGGGGGGGCGCTAGAACAAATCTTGCATGCGGGCGCTGAGGACCCCAGGACCGGCCCTGTATATATATATATATATATAATAATTATAAAGCTTCGATTTATCAAAAGTTATAAATAAAATTCCTAGTTACATGTGTTAATTCTCAGCTATAGAACAACATATTCTGATTGCTGTTCAACAATGTTAGAAAAAACTTGTGGGGTGCATGGCATCGTGCCTTAAGGCAAATTGCTGGAACATCCCGTACCGTAATTAAACATTCGAGAAATGAAAATAATCAATAATTGTTTTGAATAATTTCAAGTAGATTATTTATTATAAATACGTACTGTAAACTTATAACTGCTTTTTAAATTGGGCAACGAGCGTATTCTACAACAGCTTATGTGTATGCTTATAAGTAATTTGTTCTTTTTTTTATAGTTTTTAATAATAGTTTAGAAGTTTTTTCAAAATTTTGAATTTGTGTTAGATGTTTGACATTTTTTGGAATTTAAGAAAAAAACTTTTTTTTTCATTTTTTTGTGAATTTGGAATTTTTTGAAAATATTCGACTTTTTTGAAAATTTCGAAATATTCTCAAATTTTTGTAAGAAATCGATTTTTGTGACTTCGACATTTTTTGAAATTTTTAAAAATTTTGTTTTGTTTGAAAATGAAAAATTTCGAAAATTGGAATTTTCTGACTTGGAATTTTTTTGAACATTTAAAATTTTTTTTTTGAAAATTTTCAAAATTACGAAATTTTCTCTAGCATTTTTTGCACACCGTCCACTCAAGCAAATGGTTTTTTGAATTAATCTAATCGGACGATCCGTTTTCTCAAGAAATGCATAACCGTTTTTACACCCTTTGCGCTCCATGCTTCCGAAACCTCAAAATTGCCTTTTGCAAAAACGCCTCGCGATCGATTACAAACCGAATGATTTTTTAATCATGCAAATCGGTTATTCCATACTGTCGAAAATGCCGAAGACATTTATTCGAACCGGATAGGTGAACTTTAAAATTAAAAATCTTGGTACGGAACCCAAAAAAATTACACAAAATGTGTCCGCATTATTGAAGTTTCTATAAAATATCTGATAATTTGATGTGCATATGTCTAATGATCATTTTGACCGCCAAATGGCATTTTTGATTTTTTTTATTGAAACTCTATAGCAGCAGGACCTGCTTTTCCAAAAATTTGAACAATTCTTCGTTTCGTCAATACAAATAAAATGGTTTTTGAATTTAAATTACCATTTTTGATTTTCTTTGCCCCGTATCTTTGAAACGTCTAGACCTGCCTGTGCCAGAAGCTAATCAGCACCGCTCCTTATCAATACGAATCGATTGTTTTTTGAATTATTTAAATCAGTTGATTCGTGATCCCGAAATTGTCGACGGAAATTTGTATCCGCGCACACACACACATATACGTCAATTTTTTTAAGGTATGCCAAAATGTTCAGAAACCTTTGAAACGTAAATATATATAAAAAAATTCATTTTCGTTTTTTTTTTGCGATTACTATAATTTAACCTACGAGAAATGAAAAATATGTAAATTCTCTGGCACAGGGTGTAGGTAAATCTAGAAGTTCCATGCACTACATTTTGGAACAGCCTATCTGCAAAATTTGCACACTGAGCTTTTTTTTGTTAATCTCTAACTTGATTTTTGTTATAATTCACATAATTTATATACGATATTAATTAAAATGTTAGATATTTTATGATCCTAATAAATGTCTTAAGCATTAAATATTAAATTGAGAATGTATCCAAATGACTCAATGCAATGCAATGCAATTTATGAATGGGTGAATGTTCAAATGCGTAAATTTCTGAATTTTAATTAATAAGTGAGTAGATTCGTAAATGTATAAATGTATGAATGAGTAAATAAATGTTTTGAATGAGCAAATCTTTGATTGAGTAAAAGTGTAGAATAAGTAAATGTACTGAATGAGTACATCATATATGTAAAAGAATTATTTTGGGCGCTCTAGTAGAAATTACTAAGCTCGCTGAAGATTTCGTATTAATGCTTAATTAGTAACTATGGCGTTCTCCTGATATCTAGCCATAATTAATATAACCAACCTAAACATAGAGCATACGATCTATATAATCAACCAATAACCAAAATCGCCAATTTCTAATTCTAATTTAATAATCTCTCCAACTCTGCCACTAGTGCCATAAACCTTCGTCGTCGATACAAGCAATACCTTTATGCACCTTTCCTCCGAGTACATCACACTTGTAAATGTGAATAATTTGTGTCTATAATATTTCTTGTCACGCCTCCGTAATATGTCTTTTGTCATACAATACCTATGGTCATATAAGACACCGTTGGCGTCCTGTGGTGTCCCCGTAGTGCTTTTTGTTCTAACATAATACTGGACAGGACAGGAAGACGTTAATTTCAATTAGCGATCAACATTGAATCTGATAATAATATGGGATTTGACATTGACAATGGAAAAAATTAATTTGTAAGTTTTGCGTAGGATAGTCTTACTGACAAGGGATTTAGGTTTACTTCTCTGTGATTTTGATGAAACTTTGCATGGTAATAAACAGAAGTGGTTTAATTATAAAAAATGAGTGCGCGTAAGGTTCACACGTGATTGAGGTAAAACTCATTTGCTACTGTACAAGATGGCATTTAAGTAAAAATTAATACATCATATAACAATTTTGAATAATGTTTATTAGTAATATGGTAACACTCGTGATGCACACATTTATTAGTGTCAACCATTATAGACATTTATATAATGACAAATTATCAATTATATATTTATAATAGCATTAAAAATGTGTATAATATTTAAAAACAATATTGTAATTAAAGTCATACTTCAAATATGACATGATCGGTTTGTCATTGTAATTAGCATTTAGAAATGAACCTTCATTAAGAAAATGAAGTAATTGCTGATTTATAAATTCTATAATATTCGTTCACACAGTGGATTATGTTAAATAACGCCTAAACAAATATTGTTTTCGCAACTTAACTCATCATGTAATTGTGTTTCAAGAACTTCATGTAATTAAAATTAACATACATTCATTGACAGCTTGTATTTTTTTTACTTTTTCGCTGGCGATATAATCTCATTCTTTGAACAGCTGTAATATCTGCCTAAAAAATATTTTCTATTTTAATAACTTCAAAGATTTATAGAAACTACGAATAATATAGAAATAATTTCTAATCAATAAACTTACTAATCATTAATCTTATTAATCAATATTTTTAAAGGAACAGGGTTGAAAGTTATGGCTAGGGTAGTTCTATTGTGGCCTGCTCATTCTCGAAGGATAAGTTTGTTTTTTATTCAGAAAATCTGACTTGATATATTTTTGGGTTCCTAGACGTTTCAAGTAATTCTGAATCGTTTGTGACCAAAATTTGAAGTGAGGTAAAAAGGTGAACCAAAAATCGATCTTTCGCCTGCATTTTCTCGAAAATGGATGATATTATTTCAGATGTTATGGTTAGGATAGTCCTACAGTAGTTTTCGTATTTATTAACTTTCTAAAGGATATGTTAGTTTTCGCCAGAAAATCTTACTTGATTTTGGGTTTCTGGATGTTTCTTTGAGTAATTCTGAATTTATTGTGTTGTGACCAAATTTTGAAAGGTGTAGGTAGGAAAAGTGTGTAGGTAAGTGAGTCAAAATTTCAATTTTTGCCTGGGTTTTCTGAAATATGGATGCACCGATTTCAAAAATGTAAAATGTAGTTGGTGACACTCGATAAGAATTCGCGTTTATTGATTTTTTGCGATGATCTGCTTAGCCGATTATTTACTATTATTTTTACATACTAAAAATTCAAAAACTGTCCGAAAGATTTTAGATGGAAATCGTGTTGATTTGTTATTAGCAAAGAGAGTCATTTGAGTCAATTAAGAGAGTCATTTGGGTTTGGTCGTAATTAGTTGTTGAAAACATTATTTTTACGATTTTAATGAAACTTATTATGATGGTAGAATTTATGGTTTTAACTGACATCATAATATATTACCGGTTTAAGGAATTTTGTTTATTTATAAAAATTCATAGAAGTTTAAAATAATGTCAATATGCCGTTTCACAATTTTAGAATTCTGGTTGAGTTATGGTGACAATTTGAAAAGAGAGTTTTTGCAGCTTGTCTCAAGTCTTAAGGCAAAATTCCACTTACAAGTAGTTTATTTATATAATTTCTTTACGAATAAGATACTCATTTTTTGATGATTATTAAATGAAGTAATATATACTTAAATAATTATTATTAATATAATAATTATATTCATTTATTAAATTATTACTGTCATTTGCTTGTTAAATGAATTACGGTTTATAAAAGATAATCAGAATTTTTCAATTTTTTTTTTGTTTTTTTTTTGTCAATCAAAATTTTATTACAAGTTTTATAATACAAAATTGTTGAGGATTTTTCAATATAAACATTTTTTTCTATCGTAATTATATAACTATCAGAAAATCATACTCGTCATTGTTGTTAAGTGAAGTCATCAATAAATGAATGAGGAAGTAACAATCATAATTATTCTAAACAAATTATTATGTAAATAAGTTGTTAGATATGCTAATCATTTTAACTTTTACTTATTAAATTATAATACTAATATTCAATTGTTGATGGTTTTTGAATGATTTTAGCTTCATTTAGTCATTATAGTTTCTTATTACAAGATAATAATAATCCAATTCAATATCTATTAAATACATTAAGAACATTTAAGTGCTATTTTAAAACGGTATGGTAATTTTTTTAACTTTCTGTATGCTGTAAGTTAAAATAATCGCAAAAAAATTATGAAAACTTTAATTTAACTTTGTGTTTCAAGAGTTTCTGAACATTTTGGCGTACCTTAGAAAAAATGTATGTATGTATTTTTTTATTGTTACAATTTATTTTTGTTAATAAATGTATGTATGTTTGTGTATGTATGTGTGCGTGTGTGTGTGTATATGCGGATACAAATTTTGGTCGACACTTTTTTTCAAAATGTGTAGGAATCTTTGGTGATTTTTATTTAACTTTGCGTTTCAAGAGTTTCTGAACATTTTGGCGTACCTTAGAAAAAATGTATGTATTTTTTTTGTTGCAATTTATTTTTGTTAAAAAAATGTATATATGTGTGTGTATGTGTGTGTGTGTGTATGTGCGAAAACAAATTTTCGTCGACACTTTTTTTCAAAATGTGTAGGAATCTTTGGTGATTCCTTCTCGCTCTCAAATGCATTTACCTGACTCTAACTTCACAATAACGACTTCATTATTCTCTTATCTCACAATTTCTAAATTTTCATCATAATCATCAATCAGTAATGCAATGTATAATGCATTTAGAATGAAAAAGGTTTCCTTAAATACCAAAGAACGAATAACGCATTGCTCGAACAAAATCGTGATCGGCATCTGTTCTGAATAAATGTAATGTAACCTCCTCCTTCTGCAACTCTTACTCATTCCAACTTTTTCCTCATTCAAATCTATAAAGTTTACATTGCATGTCATTATTATCAAGATTTCTATATTCGTTTCGCCAGGCGCAAAAACTAAGGTCGAATTTAATCTAGGCCTGGGCTTTTGGGTTTGACCAATAATTAAGGTTTAGAAGGAAATGCCAATGGATAGGTCAGATATTCTTATATGACGGTGTATAGGATAAAATTAAGCGAGGGTTTTTATATGAAATGTATCGATTATTTTATTTAGTAGAGGGACTGATAAAAAATATTATTGTTTAATACTTATTTACTCCTTGTAGAGTGAATTATAGTAATGGCAAAAAAATTTAAACGAAAATTTATATATCTTTACATTTCCATATTTTATATATCTTTGCATTTCAAAGCCTTCTGAACATTTTGGCATACCTTAGAAAAAATGTAAAGATGTGTGTATATTTGGATATAATTTCGTCCACGATTTCGAGAGCATGGATCAACCGATTCGATTCGTTTTGATGCGGAGACGTGCTGATCAGTTTTTGCAATGGCAGGCCCAGTGCGAAAAGTACAAAAATAGCAGGTTTTGTTCCACCACTAGTTTGTTAACTTCCCGTAGGGTAAGTTATTGTAATGGGCCGAAAATCGGAATTGAAAATTTTTACATTTCTCGACCTTTTGAAGGTTTCTGAACATTTTGGCATACCTCAGAAAAAATGGATGTGTGTGTGTGTGTGTGTGTATGTATGTGTGGATACAAATTTCCAGTTACGTTTTTGGGCGCACGGATCAACCGATTTGAATGGTTCAAAAAACATCCGATTCTTATTGATAAGGAAAAGAGCTGATTAGTTTTTGGCAAAGGCAGGTCCAGCCGTTTCGGAGATACGGAGCAAAGAGTGCAGAAAATAGAAATCGTATTTTTGAGAGAACGGAGTATCCGATTTGAATGATCTAAAAAACATTCAATTAGTAATGATTGGGAGAAGTGTTTATTAGTTTTTGGCAAAGGCAGGCCCAGCCATTTTGAAGATACGGAGCTAAATATGTAAAAAATGGCAGTTTTTGAGAGAACTAAGCGTCCGATTTAAATGATTCAAAGAACTTTCTGCTTGTCTTAACAAAATTTAGCTAGTCCAGCCGTTTCGGAGCTAAATTTGTCCCATTTTTTTTTTCTATCGTTTTTTGTATATCGAAAATATTTATTTTTAATTCTGACTATAGTTCTAATATACTTTACAAATAATTTCAACTCTGCAATTCAGTTTAATAATATAATATTAAATATTTATAAATATTAGACAATGTTACAATATTTATAATAATCTATTTGAAAACATTCAGTAATCCTCGAACATTTCGTTACGGTACGGGAAGTTCCAGCAATTTGCCTTAAGGCACGATGCCACCCACCCCACTAGTTTTTTGCATGTATCAAACAATTTAGGTATCGTGAACTAAATAATAAAGTTCAATTGCCAAAAAACTACCTACGAAAAAAAACTTTTGTTATGAATATTTATACGTGGTTGATTATTTATTTATACATTCCTGATGATAAATGTAATGGCTAGTTATATACGTTTTTTCTATACTTTACTTGTTATTGATAATAATTCTATACTTTACTTGTTATTGAGATAATGTTGGACCTTTTTATCTGTGAACCTTTAAGCCCCGCTCTACCTATCCACAGACTCTGTTTTTTTTTTGTAAATATGGCAAAATGACAGAGCAATTCGTTTTTTTTTTCAAAAAAAAAGTTTGTATGTAACAGTGAGCTACAGTGATAAGATAATCTAAACAAATCTATAATGTAAAGTAAACTGAAAAGAACTAACTATAATAATAATAATAACAAATAAATAGAAATAATAATCATAAAAAAACAATAGTTATAAAAAAGTAATAATAATAATAATATAATAAAAGAATAGAAAACTGTTCCATTAACCAGTTAACTAGTAATTAGTTAATTAAATAAATTAATATAAATAATATAAATCATATGGAAATTTCCTCTTCAGTCTTCTAGAATTAGGGATCTCGAGTAGTGCTGAATGTATGTGGTTTGGGTGTGTTTCCAGTTTTAAGTGATGGTGAAGGCTATTGCTGCTAATTACATCCACAATATATGGAATGTTAAGATCATTGTGGATAATTTGATTGCTGATGAACCAGGGGGGGGGGGGCATTAGCGATTTCTCAAAATCATTTATTGGGGAAGTTGTATCAGAACTATATAGGGGGCATTAGCGATGTCTCAAATTGGACTTACTAGCACAACCCCAAAGTTCAATGCCGTAAGTCCAAATAGGATTAATTATAGTTTTGTAAACCAAGATTTTGTTTACAAGTGGCAGTTTTGATGTAGAGCAAATCATAAAGCAAAATTTGTATAAAAAAGACAGAAACAAATATTACACTGTTTTATGTAATAATAAAAAAAACTGGCACGACGCTAAGTAATTATAATGACAGTTGTATCAACCAGCTTTGTCTTTCGAAAATTGCTTTTAAGTTTAACATACTGCAGATTTTTTTTTATTATTATTCTCATATCTTAACAGCAATCAGAATCTTACGTCCTATAAGCTGTTGGGCTGAAACTTCTCGTTACTTAGTATTTTTAGATGGTAACCCAATGGTTAATGGCTAATTCGATCCCAGGCTAAGAACCGACATCAGGCAACTTTGATGTCAAATTTCTACCTGAGGTTATAGATATCAAATATATAGTGAAATTTGCCTTTCGTGTGTAATAATTCATAAAAATCTTACCAAATATTTTGGGTATAGTTAATAAGGCACAACTGGATTGCCATCTATTCAAAATCCATTAAATCGTCAAAACAATTACTGAATGTCCTAGCTTGAAAGATTGTAATTAAAAAGAATAACAAAAAAATGTTTGTTAGTTCAGTAGTATAATTCAATGTCCATGTTCCGATTCGTCGAATGGTTTATAATAATGTCATTAATTATCCGATTAGCCACTGCCATCGGTTTGATAAAGATATATGATTCAGGAAGTGGCAGCCTCAGCCTCAAGAAGTAAGATGAACGAGCACGCGACACAGCCGCACATTATATCAACGACAATAATACTACATTAATTACTCGTATATTTCAAAATTAATGATAGTCAGGTCAGGATACAGTAAGAACGTGTTTAATCATAACCGTGTCATTCATTTTTGTTTGTTTTAATAGTCCTATAAGTACCATCAGTCAGTTCTGAATAAAGAAGAAATAACAAATTCTTATATCTGCATACTTTAAATTTTGTCTATTTTTATGAAATCTAAATACGTTAATCGTCATGTCAGTAATATGTGTCTAACGCTAAGAAGCTTTACATTTGCTATGTCAGACATGTATGTCTGACATATACAATTTGGTAAAAACAAGTTTTAATATACTTGTATGTCAGTGATATTTGTATGATATAAAATATAGTGTTTTTTCAGGAATATTGGCAAAAACTTTTTTCTTTGACACATTAAGTTTTTTTGATAAATATATCTAAGAAAACTACTATAGCCTAGGTGAAAATTTTTATAGGTATTATCGTGGCGATTAACGTGTATTTTAAGTAAATAAATATTTAACTTGTTGGTATTGGTATTTTGCCATGAGGCAAGTTACATGAACTTCCCGATATGTGTAAATAATCGACTGAATCATTAAAAAATAAATTAATTTATGAGTGATTAAAAGTATTCAGAGTGGATTTATTACACATAATTGAAAACGAACGAACATGTTAACTCGGAGTATTTTCTTAAAGCATAATTTTCAAAAATCAACAATTTTTATCATTGAACCAGTTTCCGTTGGACTTTAATGGCTCAGTATGTTTATTAAGACCAAGGACTCTATCGTTATACCAAGTAAATCATCTAATTTTAGTTTTAACAAACGTCAAAAAAACTATTCATTTTCTCAAACTTCGATGAATTTTTTAAATTAAATCACTTGTCGTAAGATCGTAATATTTTATATATCGCGAAAAAAGTTCCATAAAAATCGGCTTAATTTTTTTTTTCAGCAGTTAATTAATTACAAGAAACCGGCTTGGTAGATTTTTACCTAAAACTAGTCAGTATCATTCCAAACTATCTTTCGAACAGTTTTGGATTTTTTTAAAATCGATTCGGTAGTGTGAGCATAAATGTGGACGAAAAGTTCGGCAGATCGTCGCACAAAACTGACAAACGATAAACTTCATCGAGATACATCAAATGGCTTTTAAATTCCTAAAATCGGTTAAGATGTTTTTGAGAAAACATCGATCAAAGTTCTAATTTTGACAAATGCCAAAAAAGACGATACTAATTTTTGCAAACTTTGAAGAATTTTTAAATTTAAACGACTTGTTGTAGGGCCGTAATATTTTAGTATGATCTATAAGACTATGGTATCTACAGACAAAAAATAATCATAAAAATCGTCGAAAAATATTTTAACACTTTATTACAAGAAAACCGTCCGAAGGATCTTTACCAAAAACTAATCAGCACGATTCATAACCAATATCTTTCGAACAGTTTTTGAATTTTCAAAATCGATTCAGAATTGCGGGCTAAAACGTGGACGAAAATTTTATCACTTTTCTGCTGTTTACAAAGAAACGGCTTGGCTGATCGTCGCGCAAAATTGATAAACGCTAGTCCTCATCGAGATACATCGAATAGCTTTTGAATTTTTGAAATCGGTCCAGCCGTTTTTGAGAAAACGTCGATTTACGACAAAAAAACTGTTCACACACACACACATACTTTTTCCAAATTTGGTCTCATTCGATTCAGAATGGCTTGAAACGTCGAGAAAACATAAAATTAGAATTTTTTGATGAAAACAAACTTTTTCTTCGGCAAGATGAAAATAATTGAGCTAAAAAATGCGTTGAAATTCAACTTCTGGCTCACTACTAAAAATTTAATTTTTGAACATTTCCACTATCGGTCTCACGACATATTCATGTTCCGTCCTATTTCTAGTTCGTTTGCATCCCGTGTAATTTGCGTTTGTTTTTCAATTTACTTAATAACATGATTATATTAATTTACTGAATCACATCTTTGACAAGACAGTAGTTTATGTTAGATGGAAGTCTTCGTGACCGTAAAGTTGGTCATTCGTGATATAAATATAATGCATTCGTACTATGCCCGATGCGAAATGTAAATATAAACCAGCGTGTGTTTTATGCGATCTCTTCTCCTTCTGATGCTGTTTGACTTCCGCATTAGTGCGCCGTCTGCACTCATCTGGACTTTTGCTGGTCTGGTTTGAAGATTCTCAAACGTAACTAGATGAACTTTTGTCGTAATAATTGACCAAGGGTAAAAAAAAATTGTAGTCGTAATAATTGACCAAGGGTAAAAAAAAGTGTAGCTGAGTAGGAAAACCACCGCCTGGTAAGTTTCAGTCCTGCATATTATCATCCACTAGGAGCTTGAAAAAATACTTTTTTCAGTAAGCTTCTAAATGTAACAAGATTTTACTTATCTATTGAGAAGTTCAATAATCAAATTATCAGGTAATTTTATCCTGCACAAGTGTCATCTGCTAGGCTAATCGAAAGGTTCACTTTTTTGCCCTCAGCATTCATCTGGAATTTTGCTGATCTGATTTGAGGATCTTTAAACATACCTGAGCAAACTTTTTTTATCATGGTGGACCAAAAGTAAAAAAATTTGTACTGGTGATTCTTAGCATACAGAGTATGAAAACCATTGCCTTTGGTTTCAGTTCTTCCCATTATTAATCACTAGAAGTTTGAAAAACTAAACAAAATTTGTTCTAGTAAGCTTCTAATTTTCATACGATTTTATTTATTCTTTGAGAAGTTCAAAAACTAAATTACCAGGCAATTTTGGTCTGCACAAGTATCTGCCAGGCGAGCCAAAAGGTTCACCTTTTTACCATCTGCACTCATCTGGACTTTTGCTGGTCTGATTTGAGAATTATCAAACATAACTGGACAACATTTGTTGTAATAATTGACCAAGGGTAAATTTTCTCTTATGGTGATTCTTAGAATGCTGAGTACGAAAACCATCGGCTGGCAAGTTTCAGTCCTGCACATTATCATCCTCTAGGAGTTGGAAATAAACCCAAAACTTGTTTGTTCAAACTTGTTCCAATAAGCTTCAAAATGCGATTTTATTTATTCATTGAAAAGTTTCAAAATCAAACCTGGCAATTTCATCTGCACAAGTATCTGCCAGACGAGCCGAATTTTTTTCTTCTGCAATCACCTGGACTTTTGCTAGTCTGATTTGAAGATTCTCAAACGTAACTGAACAAAATTTGTCGTAATAATTGACCAAGGGTAAAAAAATTTGTCCTGGTGATTCTTAGCATGCTTAGAGTGCGAAAACCATTGCTTGGCAAGTTTTAATCCTGCACATCATCATCCACTAGTAAGCTTCCAAATTTTATACGATTTAATTTATTCATTGACAAAGCTCATAAATAAAATTGCCAGGCAATTTTAATCTGCACAAGTATTATCGGTCAGGCTGGTCGAATGGTTCACTGTCTCGCTGTCTGCATTCATCTGTACTTTTGCTGATCTGGTTTGAGGATTTTCAAACATATCTGAATAAACTTTGTTGTAACAATTGACCAGGAGTAAAAAATTAAATTCTTAGCACAAAATTGATCGTCATCAAACCTGCCAAAGTTCAGTTCTTTACATCAGGATTTTTTACTAGGAGTTTGAAGAACAAAACAAAACTTGTTCCAGTAATCTTCCAATTTTTATACCATTTTATTTATTCATTGAGAAGTTCAAAATCAAATTGTCAGTAAATTTTAATCTGCACAAGTATCTGCCAGGCGAGCTGCTGGTCCACTTTTATGTGAGCAAGATATATATGCATCAAAATAATCCTTGATGCTATCAGGTTAAAAAATATTAATGTGTTTGTTTAAGCAAGAAAAGTTTATATTTTTTTATGATTAATTTGATCGATTTTGACCATAATTTCATTTTTTAATTTTTACATAATATAATTTTTGTTATGATATGTATTCTCAACGTTACTCCTATTTGATTACTTTACTCACACTAGAAGATCTTTTCCTCGCCTGGTAAGGGTTTATAGACTGGACAGAATAACCTGGCATAGTACACACTTTTTTTTAAATCACTTAAACAAATACATATACAAATATTAACCTTACAAGACCAAGTTTAATTTGATGCATATACATCTTGCTCATAAAAGTGAACCTTTCGGTTCGCCTGACAGGTTGAAATCACTTGGCAACTTCTTAATGAACAAAAAAATCGTATAAAAATTTCAAGCTTACAGGAACAAGTTCAATTTTCAGTTTTCGTTGCATTTGTAAATTGCTGATGGATGATATTGTATAGGACTGAAACCTGCAAGGAGATCGACCAGTACAATATTTCTAACCTTACAGGAACAACGTTATTAAAAATGCCCACTTTGTCTTGATTTTTTCATTACCATAATTTTTTAAGGTACAGCAAGGTTTAATATAATCGTCTATCTTTATTGATGGATGTGATATAATTTTTTCTTATGCTATATTAAATAATGTTATTATTGATTCAATACATGATATTTATATGAATATTGGTGATCTTTACTTTGAGAAATCTTTCACTCTAATTAGTCTGATGGTTTCGTACAAATGCCTTTACGCACTTTATGTCCTTACATTACGCACCGGCTTGCATTTCTGGGTATTAATATCCTGGGGTCAAAAACCCCTGGACGGTTTTCTCCTATTTTCTAGGAATAAAATTCTAAGTTGAAATAACAAATTTATTTTTTTTTGAAACACTTTCATTTATGTGTTTTTATTATTTCTTTTGTAATACTATCATATTACATATGGGGATATTATTACAAACATTTTTAAACCATTGTCTAAATAAAAATTCACTATTTTGGAAGAAAAACTTTATCCTTTTCTGCTTACATATGACTGAAAAATTCATAGAAATCTTAAACTAATTGAATGTTTTTGTATTATTGGTTATTCTAAGTGAAGTCTCATTCTGATAACTAGACTTCACAAAAATTAAAATTGAATTTGTTGATTTAAAATTGATTACGTGACTTACAAAAAATGTATATAAATCTTATACACGTATGAATCGAGTGTTTTCGATTTTTCGTAATTTTGATCTGTTTAATGATAAATTAAAAAATCAAACTTACTACTTTATAAAGATCTTTACCTAGTTTGATCTCTGCCTATCATAAGGCTAAAATTTGCGATAATGCCTGTATATCTAAAGATTATTTAAGGTGATTCCAAAAAATAAAACCAGTCTCCGATTAGCATGTACTTCGCAATTGTGTGATCCAAACATGTGTATGGATCCATTTTTTGGTATAATCACTTCAAATGTAATCTTAATGCGTTAGAGAAGATTTTATCGAAAGTTTTTGAAATATCATAAATTGGGAATACACAAAACTTATCCTAAGTGTGGTTTTTAGCAAAATTTGATACTGAATGGTATTAATCTTTTGTCTTGATGTCGTTCGTCTTTACTGCTGATGTCTTTTAACTTTGGATCAATTAATTAGGATATTTAAGTTTTTATGGGTTAGAGATTAAATGAATAATGACATCAGTCGTGGATTACGTGAATAACAATTAAAAAAATTGACCTTACACCAAATTGAGCAAGTCTGGAGAATCCAAAACCAAATCAAACAATTCAATTTGATGTCACAAATGATCCTTATAAATTAACCTTGCATTAAATAGGTCTATAAACAACCAAAAATATCATACTTTGATATAAAAAACATATTGTTAATAATGTTTTTTTTTTCTCTTTCAGGCCAAAACTGATGAACAATTAGCCGACGAACAAGCATGGAGCGCTCCGAGTGCAGACGCTGTCTGGTTGGTGCATCGAAATGGTTTCACATCGGCCATCAGGTTGCATCAGGATGGATCCAGGGTCAAAGTCAGGATTCTGGCCAATGGGCAAGAATTGACGGTGGATGAGGATGACATCGAAAAGGTAAATAAATGGTTTTGTTATAGGTTTTATACATCAGGTCCGATATTGTTCGAGAGTAATCTTAGTTTTTTTTAACCAACCCATTGGGTATGAAAATACTGCTAAACAGAGTTTCAAATAGCCCCAAACATTAGCAGTAATTTTGATAAGTTTAAGCACTCATCTTACCTTTTGTCATTTACCAGGTTGTATAAACTAGTATTCTGGGTTGCCATTTACCAGGTTGTATAACTAAAGCTGGGTTGCCAGCTTTTAAACCTGATGCCCTTTCTTGATCTACCAAGATTGATTTATACTAAGAATCTTTTCTTGATTAAAATTTTGTTGCAAACCAATTTTGTTGCAAACCAATTTTGTTGCTGACGTACTATCAACAAATCTTTTTTGTGCACATCACTTTTTTTGTATCTGGAGCAATCTGGATTTTCTATTTTTTTATAGTAAAAATGTG